>NC_061782.1:18333313-18636885 GCF_022458985.1 Mugil cephalus | reverse complement strand
AGCGTTTTCCTCAGACATATTATAAAATGACAAACTAAACTCCACGCAAGTACATTACAACATATTAAAATATCATCCGCCTCCACCGTATCTGCTTACCAAAATAATAAGTTGAAGCAAACCAATTTACAGTCAAAATAAAACTGAAAAACCAAATGAGTCACTGCACCGACCGAAGTTAAACAGAGTGGGACATGCAGAGACAACTTGGGACGGCGGCAGCAGAGATGCAGATGTATCGTCACGACGAGGCAAAGCTTTTGATTTACCGATATGTCCACGTTCCAGCTACCGCCTTTTATCATGAAGTCGTCGGGCAGAGAGCAAAGAAATGGCATCATAGATACAGACGTCAGAAACCAGTGTCCTCCATGGGGTAGCTGGGCTCGGCCTTAGCTTTAGTGATGGTACAAGGAGCTCTGACATCTGGAGGGAACTTGGAGCACAACGCTGCTGCTTTGCATTGAAACCAGAATGATGAGGTGGTTAAGGCAGTAGATTAAACGTCTTCAAGAAACTCTACAAGTCCATCATCTTTTTTGGTCTCCCTTAGAAGTTTACCTGGCACAATGTGGTCAGCTGAGAGGAGACACTGGGACAGACCCAGAAGTCACTGGATTTGGATTAGTTTTGGATTCTGTGGATGGATGCATTGGAGCATCAAAGCACCCTACTATGCTTAGCCGGAGGAAATGGATGGGTGAACATTTAAAATCCTTACACTGCACTGCTGTGGACTAGGCTAGGTAGCTGGTGTCTGGTAGTATCTTACTTGTGATGTTGGCAGAAGGTAGAGGTGTTGGTTGAAGTGTAGTTGCATGTCCCATCACCTCTATTACCTACTGCTGCTGCCAGGCTAGGCTAGGCTAGTTAGTAGCTGCTTGCTGGTCTGCTGGTCGGTTTTTCAGTTGGACTGGGCTTCTAAATGAGTTTTGCCTCAGATCGTGGCAGAAGTCATTGTAATGTCTTGTCTTGTGTATTAATGAACAGTTACAATAACAGTGTTACAGTGTGAGATAAACTAATCAGCAGAGAGTGTCATCACACTCTTAATTGGGATGTCTGATGATATTTGAAGGCTCTGTGAGGCCCTGAGGTGCTGCAGAATATAGTGAAAGGTGGACAAGTGTCAATGGAGCAGAGGTTCGTTGGCTAACCAGGAGGATCCCTCCGGTCATTAATCATAGGACTGGACAGCCTCAGACATGCTACTCTGAGGTGGACAGGTCTGGGCCACTGGACTACAACATGTCCTTGACCTCATCTGCGTTTTTATCAACCTTATGTCAGAGATTTTATTCACAGCTTTTAACATTCATTACTGTAGTTATTTATCTCTTGCATTTGGTTGCGTTTCCTTTGGTGAAACATTTGTCATGGATACATTTTGATTGACTGATTGATTAACTGCTTATAGAGGACAGATCTGTCTCCCGCTGAGAGGACCCTGTATAGCAGAGGGCAGTGTCCCAATTTAGCTTCTGAGTTGTTATTGACCCCTAAATCAGTGTCAGCCCTAAAGCAATGTTGTTCCAAGATTAGGTCACAACCTCAAGGTGGGTCACAGCGAGATTAATATGGATTATTTTGGGGGGGTTGGTATCAAAAACTACAACATAGCACAGTTTTTAATTTACCAAAAGGTACCCATGTCAGAGGAAAATGAAGAAATCTGAAGAGAGGCTGCTGTTTCGTCACCCTTCTTAGTCCAGTCCATCGAGTGTTTATTCAAAAGCTGATGGAGCGAAGTGTTGGAGCTCAACCTTCTAAGCATAAAGCCACTTTGGCAAATAAAGAAGATGAATGTGTACAAATCTGAAAGCAAACAGCCGAGATTGTCAGCACCGCGGGAACACGATAGGGGCCAAGTGAATGATGATGTCGCTTAGTTCGCTGACAGATCACTTAGTGGGCTTCACAAGGCTCGCTTCAGACTCCTCTCCTCTCCTCTCTTTCCTCCTCTACCTCTCCAGGGACTGAGCCTTCATCCAGAGCCATTTTTCAGCCAATTTATTTCTTGATGTGGTCTAACCTGGGGCATCTCCCGCTGGGGAGGCTTTATGTGGTGATTAATGACGGGTATTTAGCCCAGGTACCTGGGGGAGCCGGAGCCCATCTGCACAACACTGACAGGTACAACACTGCACTCCAGGGCCAGACAGGACAGGACAGGACAGGCCTGCAGCAGACTGGAGAGTGGCAGACAGGTGTGATGAGTGTCACTGTGCCACTACCAACCACTGATACGTGCACTTTATTACTGCCGCCAAGAGTCAACAAAGTAAAAAAAAAGATAAAAGTTTAACCGACTTAGAAACATCATTTATCCGTCACTGGTTCTTTTTGGCTTTATCTTTATCGCGTCCCAGATAGCTTCAGAGGCATCACATGAAAGAGCAAAAGGACTCGCTGGCTGAGTCCACATGATTTAGACATCTATTATACGCTTGAACGCCTTGTCTTCTTCACTCCATCATGGGCCATCCGTCAGCAGAACAGGCCCAGATGCCAGAAGGACCCTAATGAGATTAGGCTGCGGACAGGTTGGTGGCCAGTAGCTGTCACAACTACTCTGTCTGAGTGCGGAGAGATGTATGTGTGTGCGTCCGCGTGGAAGGCGTACTTGTGTGAGCTTGCCTTACTGCATGTATGTGATACACAAATCTATGCGAGCGAGCGAGCGAGTGTGTGCAGGCTGCCACGTTGATGGTGATTAATGAGCGAGGTAATCCATAGTCTCGTTCTGTCAGTGATAGACACATCAGCAGACCCCCAGAGCCTGATGAACAGACTGTGCAGCTCCGTCAGTCAGAGCGCATACACGCACGCAGGTAACACAAATAAAGTAGAAGAAGCGTTGTTTACTTTGTAACAGACTCATTTTCAGGTTTGCTATCAGTCCAGAAAAAGGTATTTACACCCTATTAACTGATGACTCACCTTAGCCAGCTAGTTCTGCTTTTCTTCTAAATCTTTAATTGGCGTGCACAGTTTAGTAGACGCACACCTCAACACTGAGGGTTAAGACTGCGGTAGTACAACGCTAACGTTAGGCTGTCCATAAAGCCACAGTCTGCGTGCACAATGCTTGAAACCCTGTGGCCCCAGACTCCTTTGAAGCCCACTGAGATCAAAAAGCATTGCTCCATGGAGCACAGACTAGGTGAGGAATACGGGCAGAACAAGAGACGAATGGTTGGAAGCAAGGAGGGAGGGACGCAGGACAAAGCCTGCAGGACAGGGCCGCTGACTTCCGAAGATAAAATCATATTTTGAGGGCAGACGTCCAAAACTCCCCGTCTGCCTCCGTCTCCCCTCCCGCCTCCCCTCCTTTCTTCTCTGAATATGGACAATGACTGTTTGCGTTTACAGAACCATAAATCAGAGGTGCCCATTGCCACAGAGCAGCTGGCACGTTTGCCAATAATTATAATTATTAATCATGCCGATTTCACGGTCTTCAGCGGGACGGCGGGGGACTGCACGGGACAGGGTGCGGCTGGCGCCTCCGGGACCGCAAAGCAGGCTGGGAAGGAAAGGGCGGCCTGCAGGAGCGTGGTGGTGGAGGAGGAGGAGGAGGAGGAGGAGGAGAAGGAGAAAAGGGAGAGAAGTCCTGTACAGAGCAGGAAAAACAACATAAAGTGCAAAGTAATCTCCATCTTTTATAAAATGATTCCACCATTTGTTTGCATTGAAATGAAAAGAAGGAAGCGGTGAGGGTGGATGGATGAGACAACCAATTATCAGGCTCCACCACAGAATATTGCATCTCCTAACCATAACAAAGTGCTGTTGTGATCCAAACTAAACCTAAGCGAGCTGTTTCTGTCTGCAGTGGTTTTCAGAGGCACAAGCACGTCTCTGTTTCCATCAACGCAGAAAGAGCTCTGTTTGTTTTCTCAAAGTCAAGTTCTTCTTGTCTTCTCGTTTGGACGACTTGCTGTTTTTGAAACTGCCTACTGGCTCCCACACCTCCCCCTTTTCATCTTCTTTTCTTCATCGTGCAGCGGTATAAAGCTTCAGGTGATCATTCTGAACGCGGAGCCTCTGGAGGACTCGTGTTTAACTACTCACATTCATTCCAACAGCTGTTGCCAGTTCCCTCCTCCTACTCAGGCCCTCTGCTAACCAGCTGCCTCGCAGAGCTCAGTAAAGCATGGTGAGGAACTGCCAGCTTGTGTCATCTGCCTTTCACGTCTACAATACTGTAAATACGAGGACGACTGTATAATTAGACGGTTAACTAGTGGAATATGGTGTTTTCCTTGTTAAAACGTGTGTGCCTTGGGAGGCTGCCCGCGTGTGTCTCTGAACTCAAATCTGTTTGTGTGTGTGAACATATGCGCTCCTGCACGCTTGTCTGTCGTCGCGCTTTACGTATTCGTCAGCGCCCTTACTTGTACATGTATATGTCGCTCGCTGGACAGATGGTCGCTGCCTGGGTGTGATCAACAGAGACCTGAACCCGGTGGCTCCCGACTGCCTGCGCCAGCCCAGCAAATACCTTGAGACCTGCACGGTCCAGCTCTGGTCTGGGGTCAGCACATGTCTGTTCTGGCACAAACACACACAATGAACAGATGTGTTATTCAAATGTCGGATCGGAGATGTGCTTCGTTGTGATTTGAAAGTAGTGTCGCTGCTTCCAACAGGTAAAACTTGATGAGAAGGAATACGTTAAATATGTTTAAAATCTATAATTGTCCTCACTCAGCGACATGTATGTCCTTGTGTTAATTGTCCATTTTTAGCATTACATGTCCTAAATCTTGTATACAGCTGTGTGTAGTCAGCAGAGCATCTCATGCGGCTTATGTATAATTCAGCAACTTAACTCTTATTTGAAAGGCAGTGACACGTATGCTGACAGTATTTAATCTCTCCCTCTTTCCTTCTTACTTTGACTCTGCGGGAGGTGAGAAAATTGACGGCAGGTTTGATGGATGACCTCCGGTCAGCTCTCCCTCTCCTTCCTTCTCCTCCTCTCTCCATCCCTCTCCTCTGGCTCTCCTTATTTCCCTCCATGCATAACACAGCCACCCCTGGGCAGGCCTGGACAGGGGGCTGGTCTGGGAGGCCAGACCCAGAAACAAAGCCATCTCTGCCATTCGAATGGCCTCCCCCCGGGCCCCTGTCCTCCAGGGAGAGTGCTCTCTGCTGAGCTGAGGTTCTTAATAAGCTGCTAATGAGGAAACAGACCTCTATTCTCTGCTAACATCAAGACAGATGGACGCACACGACATGTTTGTTTTAAACTTCCTACTGATATGATGGATTAGAAGGAGAGAGGCTCTGATTGGTGCTGGCGGCTCCATTGGAAGTCACTGGAAAGTGATTTCTGTATGTCATACCAAAGTTTATTAGAAATTATTAGTGTCCTTTATGAAAGTGCCCGTTTAAAAATGAAACAACCTGCTATTTATTTTCACTGCAAAACAGTTCCCCTTCTTTCAGGAGAAACTGGGCTACACATAATTTGCATAATATATAGGTTTACATGCTTGTGCAGAAAATTGCAAATGTAAATAGACTCAAATGTTTAAAAATCTGTTGAAGCACTCAGGGGAGCTGCAGTGTGAGTTTGTTAAACCCCAACACTAAAATCACACATGCAACAAACAAAATGTGAACTTTTTTCATGAAAGACAAATAAAAATCAAAAATAAAACTCATAATATGTTGATTAAAAAATATCTGTCATGTGACAAAAAGCTCCAGAAAAGCTAGGAAATTGAACCTGAAGACACCATTGCCTTGATGAGCAATGCTAAAATACAGCATTAATATGCAGACCATGTGAAACCTGTCAC
This sequence comes from Mugil cephalus, assembly GCF_022458985.1. Taxonomy (NCBI): domain Eukaryota; kingdom Metazoa; phylum Chordata; class Actinopteri; order Mugiliformes; family Mugilidae; genus Mugil; species Mugil cephalus. The sequence goes on along the minus strand of NC_061782.1, from coordinate 18,631,075 downwards.
TTCAGACATCAGTGATCTATGATGCTTTAGGACAGCTCTCATTTTACCCATCGTGTGACTGTGGCATCCAGATGTTAGAAGTTAAAACATCAAAAAAGGCTCAGTGGATCAAGAGGTTTAGATAGAAAATAGTAAAAGTGGCCAAATGTGACACATGCTGTGTCTTTGTTTACCTGTTGTCCTGTGACTAAATGTGATGATGCTGTGTTCCTCTACCACTTTCTCCTGGCCTCCAGCCTCCTGTCTCTCAGCTTGTTGGAGGAAGCGGCATGCTGTAATCTCTGCAGGCCAGATGTGATCCAAAGACACAACTGATGGAATTAAAGACACCAACAGCAGTAGGAAGTGTGCCTTTTCAAACTCTGCATTGTCTACTATGGTCCATCAGTGCAACAGGAGGACTGACAGGAGGTCCGCACTCAAGCGCCGCACTCGCATTGAAACCTCATTCTCCCTGTGTCCTGACAGGAGGCCCATGCAGGGCTGTCTGTGCCAGGCAGGCAGCCTGGCTGTGTCAAGCGGCTGGAGGCAAAGCAGACAGGTATTGATATGGATTTCTCTCCAGTAGGCCCCAGCAGAGAGCCCGGGGACCGTTAATAGGCCTCTAACGGGATGACCAGCCCATGGACGGCCCCCACCGACCCCCCAGCACTTGTGGAGAAGGGAAGATGATAACAGATGGAGGGGGGGTTAGGCGCTCTTCCTGCTTGACAGACAGACGGAGAAAGGTGGGGATGAGCAGGGGGTGGAGAGGGGTTGAGTGACAGCTCTCTGTGAGGCACCGGAAAGCGACAGTGCTCATGTATTGGTGTTTGATCAGGGCAAGTTTTCCACTTTGCAGCATTAGTTTATAGTTGAGGTGGTTCTTGTCCAAACTAGAAACATCCAAACTTGTTCCGAAGTTGAACGCAGTGAAACCTTTTGTGGCTCCAGACCAGACTATAACCAGCAAAATCATGTTGATTGAGACTAACCGTGCTTCAGGTCCTAATAATGGGGCGAGAGCTGACTCCTTTTTGAAGCAGGTTTTTAGTAGGGATGTTCTGACCTTTTTTCTTTTTTGGCCTCAACAAGATACTGATGATTTAATATTATCTAAAATAAACTTAACTTCTCCCAGGAGATTCATAAAGGCTTTCATCTGTGCACCATGTGACTGAATTATCTTCAACAAAAAGGGCCGTCAAAGTTAAAGTATTGTGGAGACGGAAGCTCGTACTTTGGCTCCAGGAGCTCCGACAGACTGTTCTCTACTACGGAATGAACTCATCGTCCAACGCGATAAACTCTGGAAACCTTTTTTACCATGATACTGTCTGTAGGAAACTGTTCTAGTCTTTCAAAAGCAGTGCTAAGTGTTTGTTGTTGTTGCTTAACGCCAATACCGATATCCCAATACCAATGGAGACATCCCTAGTTTTCTGTGTGGATATTTATATATAGTCTATGATTTGGACCAGTTTGGGAATGTGTGGTGATCTGACTTTAGCAAAGGAACAAACCCAGTTCACTTTCAGCCACCTCTTGCCACTGTATTGGATCTGATTATTATACCTAGATTATTTAAACTGGTCTGACTATATATAAATATTATATATAATACTATGTATAAATTATACCCAAAATGTGTATGAATCTATGTATCTATAAACAAGGGATGGCAGGAACTGCACCTTTTGGCACTTTTGTTTTTGGCTTAATTTGTACTGCCTCAGGGGGTTTTAATTTAGGGCAACCAATGTGAGACTGAAAGTAATGTGGGTGTTGTCAAGTTGCATTATGGGTAATGTGGATGCCATAGAACATAAATGTGTTATATCTGGCTCTGCTGGATTGAGTATAAACACTTCTCTTTACTCAGCTAGTATGAATTGCTGCTAATCTATTGCTTTGCCCAAAAAACTCTGATGAAGTGTTGCACGCTGCTGCCCGACTGCAACAGGGTTGTGGATGGCTTCGCGTTTCTCCCCGGTGGTAGTTAGTGTCATGGTTACCAGCTGCTAGATTCCAGCGCAGCATCCAGTGGTTATTAGCACAGCATCTGCTACTGCTGACATTCTCAGTATAGCAAATCAGAGCACTGCTGCTCTTATGACATTATGTGCAAGGGAGACAGTCACCAACACAAAGCTACATCAACTTCTTTTAAAAGAGTGCCATCGTATCTTTGCTAGTTTCCAGAGGATTGTATAGAGGCTGTCAATAAAGGTGTCTTTAATGGTTATCTATAAAAGTAAAGTAAGAGTATCTCTTTTGAAAAAAGTGAATCAAAAGGAACAAAAAAATGCGAAAAGAAAAAGGAAGTACAAAACAGCTGTTAATGGGAATTACTAGCACCAGTTTCTGGTTGTTACAGAAACAAGTCAATCAAGTTTCTGATGGGTCTTTACTCAAAGCATTTCCTGTTTAAACCTTCCCACCACTCTCTTAGAACTGAAGAAACTTCTAGGATACAAGTCCAGTTGCCAAATCAGATTATGATTAATATTAATAGTCAAACCCAAAAACCTACCAATTAAAATAAGAACTTTTAAATTCTTATTATCATCACTTAGAGCGGAAAAAGTCACACTAACCACTAAGAGAGGTGGGCCATCATCTTCTACGCTATAATGCGAGAATCTGTTTGCACATGTTCAAAAATAGCAAACAGCCTAAAAACAGTAGTAATGTAACATCAGTGTAGTTGGGCAGATGTGTTGAAAGAAAATAACATTTTGTCAAATAAAGCCTTCCTTAATTTTATTTAGCAGCATTTTACTGCGATGTACAATATAAATCTGGTTATTCTTTAAAATATGCAGTAGTCAAGCATGAAATGACTCTCTAGTAACAGAAGGGTTCCTCTCTCTCTCTCTCTCTCATACACACACACGCACACACACACACACACACACACACACACACACACACACACACACACACACACACACACGCACACGTTAAACTCTTTGCCTGAAACCTCAGATTAAACCAAGACACACGAGATTCAAACATTACAGATGTTCAACAAGGTTTAACGGCATGTATGAATTTCAAGATCATTGTTTTCACCACACAGCTCACTGTTGCAGTAAACACACAAACACACACACACACGCGTGCACACACATCCCCCGGCATATCACTGTGTCCTGTCTGATTGGGTGAAGTCTTGGGGGAGTCATTAAGTACAAAGCGTTAACATCTGCCAGACATTACTGAGCCAGAGCAGTTGTGATTTGTCCATATGATGACTCTGGCCCATACAGCCGTAGTTTGTGTGTGTGTGTGTGTGTGTGTTCACTGCTGCTGTCACTTCTGGTTTCACACCCATGATGATGTCTATTTATAATTAGAGTTGTGCCTTCCTTCCTCGTGTGTTTCCTTGCCTGCGCTCTCATCAGGTTTACTCTGTTGACAAGTTTAATCAATGATCAATAAATTTCTGAGTAGCGCAAACGCCTTCAGATTGACTCGCGCGATTTCCTCCAGCATGGATATGTTGTATTTTATCCTGGCATGTCATGCAGCAGAGAGAGGCAGGTCTAAACCCAACCACAGGACCCAGATTGATAGTAAATCAAAAAGCTGAATGATCGTAAAATCATTGCATGTTAGTGAGATTCTTTGTTTTTATTTTATGCATTAACATAGAGAATTAAATGTAAATGTAACAGCCTTTAACTTGTGACATAATGCGAGACACACATGCTAAATAAGCAAAGCGCATGCTGGTCTTCATGTGTCTCTGTCCACCAGTCACCACCTCATCCAGAACGTCAGAACGTGTTGACGCGTTATTTACATGTTTGTTTGTTCTCCGACAAGCTGTCTGGGTGTTGTTAACGTTGATATTGATCAAAATCACCAACTGTGACGGAGTCCGCCTGGCAGCGCCATCAATGAGGTCCGAACCTGCCAGCTGAATCCGGGCCAGAGGGAGGAGGATAATGTCTGCTTTAACATCACCGCCAGCTCACATGGAGGGTTAGGTAGCGGGCTAACGCCTGGGTTAACAGCACTGCCAGATCACATGGTCGGAGACAGACCTGAAGAAATGTGATGAGATCTTCGGACAAAGCTTAAAAGTGACGGAGACGTCTTAGTAAATCTCAAACATGTGGTCAAAAAGAGTAGAGTAGAGTGCAGAGGTGTAATGTATATTTTACTTTCGCTCCCAACTGGTGAGCAATAGACATGAAGGTTGGATTGGCTGCAGGGTGTGAACGTGGGATGATGCCAAGCCACGCACCTCCAGTTGGAGGGGTGTAATGTCTGTCTTTACAATGGTGCCAACAGAGATGTTAGAGGAATCCCCAAAGGCCTGTTTGAGTCCTTGTTCTTTGAGTTTAGTTTAAAGGGAATGAAAAGATAAAAACGGACATCATGCACCTTTAAATTAATCATTTGCTTTATATTCACAGCTATAGTGTAGTACAGGTCTTCAACGAGGGATCAAAGTACTGCAAGGAGGTCGCAAAATATTTAGTTGATTTGACATTTTTTATATATATTCTTTTTAATTTAACACAATTTTCCAGCACGGCCACCCTACTGTTGCACATGTTTGACATAAAATAATAAATGAAATTATAGTGAATGCAAAATGATAATAATAATGTATATTTATAAATAGCACTAGTTTAATATAGAACACATATAGTAGGAAGGGGGTCCCTACTTAATCCCTCTAATCTCATCCAATCTAATCCAATCAGACCTTAAAAATGTTGAAGACCATAATAAAATGAGTTTAGCATGAAGAATAGTTAGTGGGAGGTCACCTGCTTCCTGGCTTTATGCTAAGCTAACCATTACCTCTCTACAGCCGCCCATTTATTGTGCAACTATATGAGAGGAACCTATCTTATTATCTAACTCTTGGCAAGAATGAAAATGTGTTTGATTAATTTAAGTGACAAAATGGTTAAATCTGCGCTTACAGCAAGGGTCCAATAATGATTTAAAGATGTTCATTGCTCTACTTTAACTGCAGCGTAAATAAGTCTATGCATGTTGACTTGAAACCTGCCCTCCTACTGGTCTTAACTCATTTAAAACTTCTTTATGAGACAGACTATTCCTGTAAATGCTTCTGATTTACTTTGCTGGTCATCTTGCTGTAAGAATCCCTCCCTCCTGTAAACGTCACATGTTGTCTGTGATGTTCACAGTCTATTAATTAAACGTTTCCACTTTTATACCACAATCTAAACGTCTCAAGGCCGTAGGTTCAGGATTAGCGTGGAATCTAGTCTTTTAAGTCTCACAAAGAAATCAAAACCAGGTCAGTCAGTCTGACATGGTGGTTCTTTGCCAAAGCTGTGGATGTTAAACATTGCAGCATTACTTTACGTTTTACCTCCAATTCAAGTAATTTGCCCAAAAGTTCTTTGTTAATGCAACAAATCATCTAAATGTTCATTTTTGACTTGGTGGTATTGAAAAAAACTTTCTCATTGACCCATTCACTGATGAGCTCAAATTGCCACTGGGAGCACCCTTGGGTTCGGTGTCTTGCCCAGATTTACTCTGAAGTGCCAGTCCTGCCTTTATTGGACATCTTCATCTCTACCACCCCAGCCATTTATGTATCTAGACTCCTTCTCCAGATATTAAGTAATTAATACTGAGAGTGATTCAACAGAGCTGATTTTGGGTGGGTGAAACTCTCTGCAGAGAGATGATGACATTTAGCATCTCATTCGTTCTGAATCTCTGAAACGTAAGCATGAGTGCAGCTTTGGTGACTGTGTTTTGAGCTTGTGTTCTCCACTCAGTCCTGTTAGACTGACTCTCGTTTTGAGTCACAGTCAATTTGAATGTATCCACAATGAGGAGATTTCACAGCTGGCAAAGCCAGAGTGAGCTCTGTCGGCTCTAATGACCATCAACAACTAAAAACATTGACTGCATCAATTACAGACGGACGTCACGCTGGCTTCAAAACTTCAAAAAATAAAAATGGAAAAACTTGGTCCACATTCCAGCTCCCTTTATTTTAAAACTTTTCATTTAGTTTTCAGCTGAGAAACATCATCAAACACATTTATATTTCATTTCTGGACTGGGCCGTACAAAGGGGTGGTCTGATCTCTCTATTTGTGTTGTCTGTTCTTGGCTTCAGTCGTGGCTCGCTCTCTTCACGACCATGTTTCACTTTGTCGCCCGACTCCCCCCCCCCTGCTGAGAGGGGACTGTCACACAGCACTGTGCCAGGCCCGGAGCTGGAAGACACACAACCGCGCACAATCTTCTCGCCGTCTCCCGTATTCTAGACAGAAAACACCTCCTGCTCGGTTTTCCCCATGTCACCGTGCTGTGAGCCGCGTTCCTCAGGGCAGATTTGAAGCATGTGGTGGCAAGAGATTTACATAGATATATCTCTCCCATTAACATCTGCTCCCCTGGCCTGCTTCCGCTCTCCTTTCCAGAAGGCCGCCGCACACATCCACGTGCGCACACACGTACGCGGCCGCTCGTCCGCGGTTGACAATCAAGGACAGTTGGTTTTGAGCGGTGTCAGGACAGTTAGACTCTCACGGGGAGTCTCCAAACTACAGGCGACTGGCACGCGGACAAACACTCAGAGAGCACATTTACGGCCAAACACTGAACGCCATCTGTCAGTCACTGTAGGAGAATATTACTGCTGACACACACACACACACACACACACACACACACACACACACACACACACGCGTGCGCGCACACACTCTTTCTGTCTGGCTGAATCTGTATTTATCCCACAAAATTCACACCGAAACTGGCTCGTGTGCAGGAAAGTGAAAGAGTGTGTGTTTGTGTAAACACAGCATGTCCGTTTTGTCAGGAAGGTTGTAGTTTCTTCATGTTACAGCCTGTAATTAATAATATCGATCCTGCTCACGTGATTGATCATTGGTGGAATAGTTAACCAATACCAGGATGAGAATTACTTTGTCCCACAGTCAGATTCATTAATTGTATCAACTGATGATAGTTATAGTTAAAGTAACATTTATGCTGCATTTAAATCTTGCAAATAGACAATTAGAGGTCATTTCAACTGCTTTAAAAACATTTACTCAAGTACTGTACAACATTCTGAGCGCCCTTCCTGCCTCCTATCACATTTCAGAATCAGATATTGTCCTTGCAAAATAAGAACTAAACTTTTAAACGACCAATTATTATATTAAGAGGTGGTACATTCCTATTTTAAAGCATGATGCTACATGCATATCATATGCAACATCAAGAAGAAAATTATGTCAATGCAAATGAGCTATTAACTAATATATATGCGCTAATTTGAAGAAATATATGATAAACCTTGTGCATTAAAATAAGACAAAATGCGCATTATGAATGTTTTCTTTGACTAGTCTGAAATGAGACACATTCTAAAAGCAAAACAGAATTTTATAGCACAGTGTTGCTAAATAATGCTGGTATTTAGCGCTAAAATCACTAAAGCATTTTGATGCATTGTCTTTTCTACCCACCTGAACACTTCTTCCTTAACTGCTGTTAGATAATTTAATTTCCATCTATATTTCATATGTTTTACATTTACAATAGTAATTATTAAAGATATTAAAGCTGTCAGAAAAATGTTGCTGAGCTACAACATATATCATACAGCTCTGAAATGTAAAGGAAAAATACAGCAGCAAAAGTATCTCGGAATTGTACTTAAGTATAGTACTTAAACAAATGTGTGGTATTTTTTACCGTGCCAACCAATTTACGTCTGGGAAACGACTCGATGTTAGCTGGCCTTGTAATTTATATAACAAATGCCACAGATGAGAGCTTTATTCCGGTGCTGCTTCATAAATAACTCCTTATTAAATTAACTTGATCTATTTTCCGTTGTGTTCCGAGCGTCCCGTGATAACAGATGATACAACCGGCCTGAAACAATAAAGCACATGGACGTCACTCCGCAGCCCCGTCCTCTCACTTCCCTCGACCCTGCCGCGGACAAAGGGAAGTGTCAACACCACTTCTCTAACTGCACAATTAACATGCAAATGAGCTCAGTCGCTAATGGCGATGGCAAAGCGCTCTTATGATGGAAATATGCTTTCTGTTTTGGCAGTACGGGTTAAACATTAGTCTATGGAATCAGCTGAGGACAGGAGGGCAGAGGGGCCTCGAGGCTTCCCCCAGGGCAGGGAGAGAGAGAGAGAGGGAGAGGTGGACTCAGAGAGGGATTGGCCTTTGCACCTGCTTCACTATGACTATGACACGCACACACACACCGACCAGGCGGTTATAATCAGCCCCGTTCAGGCTGTCAGCCCGGTCAATAACTTATCCCCTCAACTGCTTTTGTTCTAGCAGCAGCTCGGGCTGATGCGGCCGCTGCCCCTTATTCAACTGAAATTTATTTTCAATTGCTGCCCTCAGGCTCCGGCCCCGCAGCAAGCTCAGCTCACTGACCGAGCAAGCAAACAAACCAGCAGACCACTTCACATTCACATTCACACACTGACACGCGGGCGGGACCCTTCAGAGCGAATGCAGCTACAGTCTGTGATTGCCAAATGAGATGTTTGTACAAACTCTGGAGATGTAATAGCCTTAACTGCCCCTCCTGTTTGCGCATGTCCGACTAAAAAGCCTTTACATTTGCAGCTTTGTAAAACTCTCAGAGTTGGAAGGGGTGTTTTCATTACGACAACTTTGCAGATTCGGCTGTGGATGAGGCAGCTCGGTCACAGGGCCACTGACTAACGCTGACAGGAGTCCCTGTCTCGTTAGCATCGGTGCCCAAGAGAAAAAAAAAAAAAGAGGCCCGTTAGTGTGTGTGAGGAGAGGCCAAACAAAGCAGGGTTGCTCTAAGTGATAAACCTCGAGTGGCTCGCGGTAACAGGTGTGTGCTCTGTAAAGGGCCAATCATTTGTCAAGCAACGTGAAAAGAGGAGCTGATGGCCACAAGTCCATTCAGGCGTCGCTGACCGGCCCGGCAAACAAAAACACAGATGACTTCTGAGGAAATTATAGCTTCTGTCTGTCTGTCAGTCGTATTCTCAAGTGTCAAATAAACATTGTTTACAGCTGTCTTGTAATCATTTGCGCTACTTTGCACATTTAACATCTTGGCTGCATACTTCTGGCACTTTAACATGCATTGTATTCACGTTATGTGTGAGAAAAGTGAAACAAGTGAAAAGAGAAGTTATAAGCGCTTCTGCAGATTATAAAAAAAAGTTGCTGAAATGCCTGCGAGTAAACAGCAGTAAACGTAGAATGTTGTCTCCAACTTTCCATCTTTGCTTTTTCTGCTTTACTGAAAAAAAAGAGGATTTTTGAATCTCTGTGTGCATTTGCATGATTAAAAAGAAAGCTGAAGTCTGATGAGGATCATTTTTGTGAACCCTGCCAACGAGATAAGCCTGAGAAACACGGAAAGTGTATAATTCCCACGTAGTGTTCAGCTACTTTTAAGCTTTTAACAGCATTGGGGGAAAATCCTACATTTCGGTGCAATTAAACACTCCTGTTATATCATATGATCGTCGTATCAGACCAAGACCCACAAAGACAAAGGAGGACATACAGTGATTTGCATTTGTCTTGTGCATGCTATTTGCATGTGCATGATTGTTTTGTGGCTTACTTACAAATGATCTCCCTGTCTGAATGAACCAGTGCCTGATAGTAGCAGCAGCAGCAGCAGCATTCTCAGCTCCTAATTAGCCAGAATTAAGAAGTATTTCTCGGCCCATTGAAGAGTCCATTTCCTTTGAAACCAGAGCATAATAAACCTTAAGTAATTACCCCAACTCATGACTATTAACTCGCAAACCGCCAGCTTCCCCTGACAACATCCTCCTCAGTGTTGTGTGGTTAAAAGGCCATTGCAGCTACCCAGCTATTTACATCCCATCTGGCAGCCTGCGAGAGGACAGACAGGCTATACTCATTCCTAAAGACAAAAAAAAGTGTAAAATGAACTCTTTCACTCTTTCTCAACTTAACCACAGAACTCGTGTTTTCATCCATCCGAATAAGTTACAAAAGGGCTTCTTCTCCTTTTCTTTTTCTGTCTTTCTTTCTCTTTTTTAATCCACACACTCATTTACATGCAACCGGGTAAAAGGGGGGAGTGTGAATGTATAATCTTCTACGTTTAGTAGCCTGTAATCCCGACGCTTTCCTGTGATGTGATTTTCTCCTTTCGGTCCCCCATGAACAATTAACTTGTAATCTCCACAAACATGCATTCTGTCGCTGCAGAGATGAGACGGGAGAAACACCCAAGGGACCCGGCGGACAAACCGCTCTGCGCTCCCCGAGGAGGACCACTTTCTCCCCGCTGCTGCAGGGATCAGCTCATCTTGGCTCCATTAGGCTGCTCCCCTCATTTCATCCCGATCTCCCCGTTTTGTTAAAACATTTTGTGTTAAACAAACGTTGTCTAGTCAAATGCGCGTTAAAACTCACCGCGAGCTGCCGTTGAAACACGAGGCCTATAAAAATACGGGAAGGAAATTATATTTCTGTTTGAAATTGAGGTCAAGCGGCTTGTGGTTGCAGAGAACCGACCTATAATTATTTCAGAGTTTCTACACTTAAAGCACTTTCGAAATCTGATTTTTATTATCACACACAAAAAGAAATCCTTTGTAGACAGTTCTGTCTACAGCTTGAAATTTGATTTGATATTTGAGTTACGGTGTGGGGTTATTTAAACGATTAAAAACTGATTTAATTGTCTGACATAAATTTTCATTTACAAAAAAGAGGAAATTATATACATATATATATATACTGATGCATGTTCTGCATCGTGAGTCCTTTTATTTTAGACAAGTAAAAAAATCAAACGGACCAGTAGAAATAAACCGTCTAAGTAAGCACATCGTGGTGTTTTAAAACGAGGCCTCTTTGGAGTTTGGATCATTACGCACACACAAAAAATACAATTAAACTGTGAAAAATTTAAGAATTAAATAGATTTGGTTACAATAAGATGTCTAATTGGGAGAATGTTTGACTGTCAAAAAGTTATGAATGTGAGCACCATTGAAAATAAATAGTAATAAATCATTTAAAAATATATATGTATAAAAACCTGACTTAAGGAACTAACTACAAAGTTGACCTTGGATATTTTATTTGAATGTGTAAAAAAAGGAGGGAAAAAAAGAGGTGAAGAGAGAACAACTTATTTATAATTTCAGTTTTATTGAAATGTCATCCAGGGACTCTCTGGGTGATAATAAATATTTCATCAGTCATCAACAATGTACAAAAATAAAGACACGGGGTCTCTGGGCATAACAACTTCGGTTCAGCAAAAAACAATCATGCTGTGATCATTACACCATCATGCAAAAAATAAAAAATAAAAATAAAAAACAGAGAGAAATCAGAGCACAGGTGGATACACAATGAGCCACATAACTGAAATAAATCTAAAAACTTAGATTTTAAAACTAATGTTTCACTGTGCCTGAATCGATTTATCCAAACACATAAAGGTCATTATTTTTTTAAAGGAGGAGTTTAAAATCCTTGGTACAAGGCACAGAGAGCATTCTTTGTTTTCACAAAATGACGCCTAATAAAAAAAAAAAAAAAATACAGAGTTAAATCAAAATGTTCATGCAGCCTCCTTCAACTTCAGCACCGCTCTGTGAACCGACTTCTCAGTCAAACTCGGGAGGTTAGTGGCTTCTTGTTTCATGACACAACTTTTTCTTTTTGCCATCAACTGGCAAAATCTTCAGTCTTTATAAGTCCTTGTTACAAGGAGGAAATGAACGCGTTTTTTTTTCTCATACACCAAACAAGAAAACAGACTAAACAACAACATGCACCAGCGAGGTCAAATTCACCCTCATGCCCTGAATTCTCTATTTACAAACACCATCACATGTGTCAGTCCCGGCTGTTTGCCGACACCGGGCATCATTTCAGCCCGTCCTTCCCCTCCCCTGTGAGTCTCGTGAGGCCGGTGGACGTGATGGGGATGTGTGGAGGGGGAGGCACCTGGCAGATGGTGCAGGGACACGGCAGTCCGGCCCAGTGCTGGAAGCCGGAGCCCAGCTGCAGGGCCGGGGGCGCAGCCGGGGAGGCCTTCAGCAGCGAGTGGGGCGCTCTGATGGACGTGAGTCCCGGCAGCGCGCTCGTCAGAGTGGAGGACGTGGAGGAAGACAGCGCGCTCCCGAGGAGAGGGTGCACCTGGTGCGCGGCGGCTGCCGCCGCTGCGGCCGCTGCCGCCGGACCACCGGAGTGTCCGCCGGGCCCGCCTGTGTGCGCCATGGTGCCGCAGTGGAAGGCTGAGTGCTGCCCCCCGTAAATCTCCCCCACCAATCGCTTCATCTCGTCCAAGGAGCTGGTGAGCATCAGGATGTAGTTCCTGGCCAGAAGCAGCGTGGCAATCTTGGACAACTTCCGCACCGACGGCCCATGTGCGTAGGGCATCACCTCTCGCAGGCCGTCCATGGCCAGGTTGAGGTCGTGCATGCGCTTCCTCTCCCGGCCGTTGATCTTGAGACGGAGCTGGAACATCTCCTCCTCGGTGACCTGCTTCTTCAGTTTGTACTTGTTGCTGCTGCTGCTTTCTACGGACGGTGACTTGGCGTTTGCAGACCGCAGGTGCTCGCCGCCGGGTATCTTCTGGCGCAGGTGCTCTACGCCCTGCGTGGAGGAGGACACGGAGGAGCCGACGTGGTGGTGGTGGTGGTGATGCGGGAGGTGTTCTCGTAGAAACATGCTGTCCATGTCCGGAGAAGAGGCTCTGCTGCTCGGGCTGGAGTCTGAATTCATTTTATGGGTTTGCTTCCGAGGTTGTTGGGTAGGAGGTCGCTGCTGGCTTCCTCCCTCTCTCTCTCACTTTCACTCTCTCCTCCTCTCTCTCTGACTCTCCGTTTCTGGAGCCTTTGGTGTCTCTGGTCACCTGATGTTGACTGTATTCCTCCTGTCCTGCGCTCTTGTCCCCTCTTATCACATCGGTGAGCGCCTCGCTTGTGCCGCCGCTGACTTTCTCTCCGTGTGCGTGTCTCGGTGACTCTGCGGTGAGGAGGACACTGATAGTGGGTATTTATACGTGCGGACAGACAAAAGCGGCTCTCCTATTCATAACGCCTAGTTAGGAGGATGACGTGCCCGCGAGAAAGGGGGCGGTGTGCTTTGACTGTCCCAGTGACCGCGGTGGGCAACCATTCACTGCCATTGTCAGGACACTGTTGGGGGGCACAGCGTGTCTCTCCTCTCCTCTCTCTGCAAAAAGGTACACATGCTCTTCGCGTTGGTTTATTTTGCAACGGTCCCTCTGAATATTTTTGGTAACACCTCGAAGTGTGTTTTACGCACGGAATAGACGTTAACGCTGCAAATGGTTTAGTTACTTGAACGCACCAGGGATAGGAGAGCCCCAAAAATCCACTTATCTCACGTACACTTCTAAGAGAGGTGTTTTATCGGATGGTTAAAATCTAAACCAAAAGTCTCCGCGGTTCGGCGGGTGGTTGCCTGAGGGAGTGAGGAGGAATGAAGGGAAACTGCGCTCCCATTCAGCCGCAGGGGAGCAGAGCTGGGCCTCCGCGGGGACAGAGGTAACAAGCTCCGCTCCGGCTCTCGGCACTCTGCTGGCCATATGGCAGCATGTGGGCGTCAGAGTTTACCCTCATGTCTGGACCTTCATTAAACGCATCATCTTCCTTTTTTTTTTTTTTTTTTAAACAAGAATGATAATAATAAGTAGAAGAGTTGTGTCACTACAAAATAAAATAGAAATACAGTTTTAGAAATACATTTTGAATTTAATTATTCACACAAATACCAAATAAAACACTGGAAGAAAAATCTTAAAATCAGTCTAAGTTCATTTAAAATACCCAAACATATTTTCCCGTAAAAAACACTACAAAATAATTAAAAAGGACAAATTAGGAAAATTATGATGCATTTAAACTGTTCATAAAAACTAAAAAGGTGACAACTTAAAAGTAATTAGCAAATACTTAATTTACACGTTTATCTTTTATATAAACGGCTTTATTTGTTAAGGAAGTCAGGAGGCAGATCTCTAAAGGTGCATCACGTTGCTCTAAATTGAGTGAGCATTGTGTACATTGAGCTGCTGAGAGGAGCTCTCTCCACTCTGAAGAGTCTACTCCAGATCTGTTTTGTCGATGTGGAGTGGAGGAACGGGCCGCCAACAATAACAACGTGGAAGTAACTGAAGCACTCGTCCTCTGACCACCACCTCAGCATCCCTCCATCTGTCCGTCTATCCGCCGCGTCCGTCCGCCGTCCGCGCTCTCAGCCACCCTCCCACCCACCCAGCACTTCAAACCCGGACAATAAAGTCTGCCTCAAACTCCGCTCGGTGCTCTATCCCTCCGCCAGTGAGGTCCCCCTGGTAGAACAGTAAAAATGTGTATTCACGGCCTCATTGTTGGCCCAGCAAAAGAGCCCTTCTCATAAAGGTGCTGCCAATGCAAAGAAAAGCGCTGGTCGGCTTTGCTCTCTCTTGGTGGCATTTGAAAGTGTAAAGCTTTGAATACCAATTGCTTGAACTGGACATATGTGAATCCGCTGTAAGCCTACTAATCCTGTCCCCAAGTGTTTCTTTGTGTGCGGGGCAGCCTCGCACACCCAAGAGAAAGTGTTCCTAATCCGGCCAATGTGGAGAAATGTGTGAATGAGAGGGACAGGGGAGGTGCGTGAGCGTTGTGTGTGTGCGTCAGGTATCAATTTGCGCAGGAACACATGCTTTTCACGAGGGCTTCTTTCGCTTATGTGTTTTGGTGTTTTTTCGAGTGTGCGCGTCCGTCAGAGGCCTTTAGCTCCACACCACCAGGACACTGGTCTAAATGGAGGCAGTTATTCACCGTTCCCCACACTGCCGTCGCAGCAGGTCGCCCGTAATGTGCTCTTTTCACTGCATAAGCTCCTCGCTCTCCTTTCATGCCTCTGTTCGTATCATTTTTTTTTTATCTCTCTCCTCCTCTCACACTCTTTCTCGCTCTCCGTCTCTCCGGTCTCTGGCCTGGCTCGCTTCGTCCATCTTTTCTCTCTTTTTGTCTTTCGCAAGTGGCTCTCTGCCTCCTCACGTCAGTTTTCTGGGCAGCAAAAGGACAGTTAGTTACACACTAAAAATCACTGGGATCTAAATTAGGTCAAAGCCGTTGTGTCGTTATAACGAAGCTCTTATTAAACTTTACTGGTAATACTGAAAAGTCTGTGAAGTAGACTAACGTTCCTTTCCAGTTATTAAAGTTGTGCATTTACGCTTCCTAATACTCATCTTGAGAAGGTCAGACATCATTTTACATCATATCTTCGTTACTATACTCAAAGGATATCAGCTTGTGTAACTTCTGCTCTCGTCTCTTTTTAGTTTTTGTTCTTTCCTTTTGTTAATTTTCAGATTTCACAGTTGTACTCCTGAATTGCTGCAGCCCCAGGAGCCAAACTGGTATCCCAGATCCTCAGGATGGACTCTTCTAGGTTTACTTCTGATTGGGAGCTCTGACGGTTTGTGATACCTTGTTGAAAATTGCTATTGTACTTGTCAATAGCAAAGTTTAAACCTCAATAGCGCAACTTAGTAGGAACTCTCAACAGGCGGAAGAAATCTATCGAACGACCAACATTTAAAGGATTGGTAACATTTTTTTAAGTGCCAAAAAAATTGCTGTTCTTCATATGGCTATTTCAATGTGGCCTCTGAATTGACTTCCATGGTTTTAACATTTCCAACAGTACAGCAGGAATGAACATGTTTTCAGCCCAGCACATAAACAGTTTTTGTACATAATTTCTGGCTAATTCCTCCACTCATGACAACTGACCTGGAGTGATTTTTTTTTCATCTCATCTGCTTGAATCTCACTAATTGTTACACTTATTCTTCACTTTGACTGACAGATAGATGCCCTCACTAGCTAGTTGTTTACCGAGGCATGAGCCACCTAAGTTTACTCATGCTCCACCTCTTAGTGTATTTTCAGATTTGCCAGGAGTTAGGTGGAGTCAGACACTTCCAAAATGGTGAGGGAGGAGATTTAATATGACTGTTATCCTCCACAGACTGACTGACAAGGAAACCCAGGGTCACTTCTAAGTAACTAAAGGCCTATTTCACACTGACATCAGTAAGTCCGACATCAGTGGAAGCACCTGAAACAAAGAGTTTAGCTGCACAAGGAGGTCATACTAGATACTGAAAACAAGGCTTCATGTACTTCTACAACTCACATTCGTACGAGAAATGATTAATATAGTTTCATCCGTTTGTGCATGGGTTCCCTTTTTCTTCTTTCAGGTGTGAAAATCCATGTAATTTTATGCCGAAAATCAAGAAAATCCTGAGGCACTGTACAGCATGATGAGTAACATAAATGAGTGACAAGCTTTTTCAAGTAAGTTACCTGTACAGTCACCACATGCAGGCTTCAGCATCCCATGATATTTCCCTACATCCCTTATTTCTTCTTTTTAATGATAATAAAAACATTACATTATAAGAAAAGCGCACATCATTTTTGGTTGCAAATGTAGTTAATGGAGGATCTTAATAGCACAAACTCTCAAAAATACACTCAACCTATCTCCTCCCCGCCTCTCCCTCCTGGGTGGGCTTCCCTCTAATAGTCTCGGGGCAGTAAACGGTGAATGGAGGCGTCCCACTAGCAGTTAGTGAAGACAGTAGTCGGCAGCAGTGACACAAACTGTGTCAGCTGAATGTCCCCGAGCTTAAAGGATGACGCTGCCGGACAGAAGACAATACACACTCAGAGACACACAGGGTCAAAGTCACAGACAAGGGTGTCAAGGTTACCTTAAAAGGTAGGTATGTGCCTCCCTTTGGTTTTAGGGATCTTTTCACTAATTATGAACTAATTTCTGTTTCTTTTAATCATATTTTAGTAGTAAAATCTCTGCTCTCGTTTGTAGCTGTGTCAGCTTCGGGACTTTGCTTTGAGTTTTAAACTGCGCTGACCCTCTGGCTCCATTAACAGTCGAATACAAATGTCTAACCCCTTCACATGTTAAAATTCACAATATAGGTAGAAGCTGAAAATAATGAAACTGCTCCTAATCCGGAAAAATAAATACTATTTATTTGTACTCTAATAGAGACTGTAAATATTAGTCTTCTTACTTGTTATGATGTCTGGCAGATTTTCCAGTAAAAAAAAAAAAGGATGCTAAATAAATATGAAGGATGATTGCCATAAAGCAGACTGAGAAAAGATTTAAAAATATATATAAAATGTTCATGTGGAGTTTAACTTTTCAGATTTCCATCTCCTCACTGATTATGGATTATTGTGTACTGGGAGGATATGATTTATGTTTTATATAAATATGGAAAAGAACTTTCTTGCTTGGGAGAGATCAACCAGTGTTATACTGTGAAAAACAAAGACTGAAAACATGTTTAAGATGAACAAATATATATGTCATAGACTTAAGAAAATCTATTAGAAAGAATATTAAAGAACTTTAGAGACTAATCTGATGGTTTTATTTGGATGGAGAATCTAATTAATCTTTTAAAGCTATCCAGGCCCATTTCACTGAGTAGACCTGCAGCACGTTAAACCAAATACATGTCTCAACATAGACGTATAATCCTTTCATTTCCCCCTTCAAAGACACCTTAAACTACAGTTTCACAAAGTTTGAAGCACTGCAACGGCCGCCACACACAGTTCTGAGATCTATGCTTTTAAATGACAGCTCAGTAAATCTGAAAAGTAAAAGAACCTCTCAGAAACTTTTAAAAGCTTTATCCTTCTGTCTGAGTCTGTCTGTGTGCGAATTCTGGGCAAAAGCGAATATCAATAAGATTTCTCATTCCTATTTTGCGAAAAGTAAACAAACCTTCAAATTGCAGCAAGCCTTTAATTAAAGAGATGATCAAACGATTAAAATCTCGTTAATTACAAGCCTCAGCCAACGTGAATATTGAGGTCCTAATTAATATTTGTGGGGCTGTTTTGTTCTTAGAAGACACTGGCGTTAATTAGGCAAAAACAAGTCAAATTAACATTTCAGTAATGAAGAAACATACCTTCATGTTCTTATTCCTCTCTGTCTGAACACGCTCTCGTGCACATTTGGCATCTCAAAGCTTTCTGAAGCATGTCGATGGTGAGGTGTATCAAACAGAGGCAGGGATGGTTTCTGTCACACGTTTTCCGTCCCGATGCACAACTGATCAAGGTGTGTATTCCTTCACTGTCTTTTCTACTCCGCGAAAAGACGGAATTTATTCATTTAATGCTTTGTTTTGCCACCTATGAACCACCTGAGAGCTCCTCACATCCGTGGTCGTATGTTTGATCGTTAAGTTGTAGAAACAACCTTAAAGCTCAGCATTTAACATCTAACGTGTTAAATCTGCACAAAGAAAATGTGTAATTTTACAAGTTTATGCATCAGACTATTTCTAACTCGGTCCTCTTTAGGCTAAACCATCTGCTCGCCGTATTTAACGAAAGAAATGGAACATTATTTTTTTAACCTTTACAGTCATCCTCTACAGTATCCCCGTCCCTTGGTCATCAGTCATCCTCCTCCTTATTAGACCCGCACAGACACCGGCACACAAAGACACACACGCAAAGCTACACACACCCACCAGCATTTAACCAGCCTCCCGCCCAGCCCACCAGCTTTTGCAACAAGGTTCTCCTTTTAACTGTCCCTTTCAGCGCGGGACAATCGGACACCTCCCATCGCCTCCTTTCAGGCTGCAGCCCCAGCCTCGCCTCCTCTCGTCCCCATTCTGCTCCCTGTGTCACTTTGTGTCCGCTTCGCCCCCTCGCAATGGGTGCACATGACCAGAAAATGAAGCCGGGGTCTCGGCAAGCGGGGAATGAAAGCGAGTGTGTTTGTGTGCGTTTGAGGGAAAGCAGGGAGAAGCGGAGAGATTAGCGTGTCGGGCCTAAGCCGGTGCGGCGGGGTGAGGGCGGGTGAGCGGGGTTACATGTAGGGAGGAAAGTTCGGATCAGGTGTGGACCGTGCGCCAACGACCGTCCGTTCGTCTCGATGTAAAACGTTCACCGTGTGTAACGGGGTCATAAAAATGTAGATTCACGAATCTCCTCTCACCGAGGCGTAGCCGCACACACTCCATTAGAGGAGCGCTACAGGCTGCAGGGTGTAAGGCCTGGCTACTGTCAGAGAGATTATCACATCATTAACTGCTAATGAAAAACCAATTCAGACAGACTCCCCTCCTGTGCTCGCCGTTTCAAGCAGATTCTCCAGGTAACAGGAGCAAACGCAACATGAGACGCCTACGCTTCTTATTTTAGTAGAGGCTCTGCTGATCAGCCAAAGAGGAAGAAGACGATAAACTGATCGTGTATTAGTTTCTTTAGCAATAAAAGTTCTTCTTTAAATTGAGCCAGAGCATTGCTGCATGAAAGAAATGCTCCGAGATCTCACATTTTCATAGGTAGTGCTTATGACCAACATCTTTTTAAGCTGTAGTAGTGTGCAATGTGTTTACTAGAACAAGTGGCCATGTTCAAAAACTATTTGATATTATCCTGTTCTTTCTACCTGGATACTGAAGAAATGCTGGTGCAGTTTAGCTAATATTTGGTCATTTAAATTCCCTGAATGACTCCTACCCAGTAACAATTACAACACACCAGACGTCTACATGATTATCAGAAGGATGTAAGCAGAGATTTAGTGAACCGCGAACCATTAACTATCAACTTTACAGCCTGAAGGGTTCGCAGCAATAAATAATTGAAATGCTCAACTCAGTTAGTGGTTTGAAAAAAAAACAAAAAAACAACTTGAACATCCAGACACCATTAGCGAACAGATGTCTGCGGCCGAGCCGTTTAAAGCAACTCAGGTTCGCTTCTCCTAAAGTCCAAATCTTTAGGAGAGACTGTTCAGACTGTTGCTTGTGATCAGATCCACACATGCTCAATCTGTCTATATCAGTGACTCTACAGCTATGGGAACGGTCCCTCCTGCTACAGAAGACTTCCATCAAAGTGACAGCAGACAATTTATTTTCCACGGCGCCGGTCCACAGTCTGTCGTTCTCCATGCTGTCCTCCAGCGCTCTGCTGCTAGACTCTGCTCGGCACTTCTCTCACTCTTTCATAATTCCACTCTCGCATTGAGAGAGAAGCAAAAAGTGTTGAGTGTCCGGACACATCTGCAGAACTCTGACTGCAGAAACGTATCAAATCAGCTCAAACTGCGGGCGCAGAAATCGCATTTAACAAGATTTTTCGCTGGCCAGGATTTCTAAAATCAATCTGGACAGAAAAAGACATGGATTTAGACAAGAAACAGCTCCACGGTTTCTTTTCGACCAAACAAAGCTTAACCCTATCTACAACAGTTACAGTTTGACCTTGTCTTAATACAGCTTCAAAGATCAACACTCTTCTGACTCGAGGGCCACTAAAGAATCACTAGCAGGACGAGCAGACACAGCAGAAGGTGCAGACGCGTCAGACAGTTCATTATCATTGCTTGAAAGCGGCGCTTCTTTTCTGAAACTCAAGGAATTAATCTTCAATGAAATAAAACATTTGCATTTTTTTATTGCTCTGATAGAGAACGATTACGGCGCGAGAGAGAAAGAGAAGGAGACGGACGCAGAGAAGAAGCAAAATAATCACTGACTCTTTCCCTCCTGACATCAGTTTGCTCTTCTGCACAGCAGTTTTATAGCAGTTTCATGTGTTTGCCTGTGCACACTTTTCTGCACGGCTTTGAGGGCACGTGTGCCATGTGCACGTGTGTTTAGACTGCACACGGCAATAATAAAAAAACACACCAGCGCAGGCCACATTTTTCAAGTTTGTTTGACGCATTTAAAATGCTAATAACCAGTTTATTATGTGCTACATCAAATGCAAATGTTCTGTTTTACTGCCGCGAAGTTCGGTCGACGTTAGCATTTGCATATCTTATGTCTGTCTTCTTAGCATGCATGGAGGAACTGGGTAGCGGGCAGACTCCTAATAAATAACATTAACAGGCACATTAGATAAACAAGCTCCGATGATGCCGCTATTAGGGAATGCAGCGCCATAACCGGCTTAAATGTAGGCGTTTGACACGGCAGCATATGGTGTGCAAATTCCCCCAAATCAACCTAATGCCAGCGTTATCTGGAAATGTCAGGGAGAGCAGACGGATTGAAAAAACATCCATTTAATGGCAGACGCTTTACGATGTTGAGAAAATGCTGTGGAGGAATTTGCCTCTTTAAGACCAACTGGCGGCTGGTGCTCCTTGTGCGAGTGTGTGTGTGTGTGTGTGTGTGTGTGTGAATGAGTGAGACAGCCGTTAAGTCTATAGTTCAAACTCTAACTGTAAGCGTGAAACTTTGTCTGCTTTAATGTTCCCTTCACTCTACGTCTTTATCGCCATCAGGCCTCATTCAGACGCCCACCAAGATGTGAAGTAAACATTCCATAAAGAAAGTCATACATCCCCGTTAAAGACTCTCTGACTGTCGAGGCTGTAACTCATTATGAATATGAGATGGGACACACTGACACTTTAACGTGGTCGCCTCTGTAACTTTGTTTGATTTTTTTTTTTTTTTACAGCGCCTTTGCAGAGTGGCATGTTTGACAGGTGTATTTTCACGTTTCTTACACACACAGAGAAAGCGATTGAAGAGAATACACTTTTGGCATCGATATCACCAGACACCAGTTGTGGGAGATCGCCATAAAATTAATACGGGTCAAAAGGATGAGACTAATAATATTTTGGCGGGTCTTTGGGGACCAGGCCGTAAACACAACACTGACATATTACGGCCTTATAAATTTGATATAGTGAACATGTGAGCAAACAGTTTGCTAACATTTAGACATCCAGCAGAATTTATTTTGTCCTCCCAGAGTAATTCACCTCCAGTGTTTGCCTCCTTTTTGCTTCTGTTTTGTTCTCTCCACCAGCACCAGAGGGAAACATCTGTCTCTTAACTGAGTCTGAAACAAAGGTGCCTCTGAAAGTAGTTTAACTGAGTCACAAGAGACGATGCTGGAAGGAGACAGGGCAACAGGCTAAGATGTCAAGCAGCAACAAACAGCACAGCCCTTGAGATTAAAGTTGTCCAGTCAATGTTACCTAGCTAACTTTTAACCTAAGGGCTATTAGTAAGTAATACAACTTCAAATCTCACCAGCTCGTTGAAGAAGAGACATCGTGTGTTGTTCGTGTTGTTATAAATATTTTTTCGTCCACATCGCCTGTTTTTTTAATTCCAATTTGCCGCATTTCACTTTTTTTTTTAACTTCCGCTTCCGCTCTGGTGATATCACGAGATCAGGTGTAGTGGTGCATTCAAAGCCCCCTGATCTAGTACGACAGTCATGTTATGTCTTGTAACGCGTGTGTTGCAAGTGTCACTTTAACTCGTTAAGGAAAAAAATAGATAAATATCCCTGAAATTTATTGCAAAGTGTGGGGTGCAATATAACTTTAAAATCTACTAGCCTTTTAAAAGTCTGATCCAAGCTTAAGGCCTGAAGTGAGTAGGCTACTGTGTTGTGTTTATTTTTGTTCATCAAAATGAGAACTGAAAGAAGGTCTAATATCCAGATAAATATCCACCGATGATGTGCAGTAGATAAACATATAGATTACTAATAATGAGTCCTTGATGTTGCACTTTGAATCAGACTGAGCCTTGAAGTGTGAAACCAAGGGGGTCAAATTCATTTTAGTTCAGGGGCCACATACACCCTAATTTGATCTCAAATGGGCCGGACCAGTAAGATAACAGAATAATAACCAGAAAGTTCACATTTGGACTTCAGTTTCAGTGTTTTGTCCAGTCCTCTTCTCGTCTAAAACAATGCACAAATCGGGAACAGTGGTTATTTTCACTGAAAAATTCAATGTAGTTTGCTGTGGGCCATTTAAAAGTCAACATATATTTATGGTGAGTTTTGTTGTGCCCTACAGTTTATGTGATTATTTCTGCATTAGGATTGTGTATTAGGATTAACCCAACCGTCTTCTCGCTCTTCTCCTCTAAAAGGCACTTGTGATGAAACACCAGCATTCGCTTGTTCCTCCATTTGTAGTCACTGTACGCTCGGGCACTCCTGATGAGTATCAGCTCCATACCACAGACAAATGCTGCAAATGTAGATACTAATGCTCTCATTTTGTGATTCCCTCCTTCCTCCTTCCACCCTGCCCAATAATCTCCTCTTCTCTCTCTCTCTCTCCCTCCCTCTCTCTCTGCTCCTAATCCGCTCCACAGCCGTGAAAACTCTCCATAAGAGAGAGATGACCCGTTCTAATGGGTGGAGGCAACCACCCACACTCACAGCCGCGGAGGGTCCAGCCAAAACACACACGCACACATGCACACACACATCAGATCACGCTAAACTCGGCTTAGTCTTGATTGCCCAAATAAGAGGTGCTGAGCCAACAATGCGCTACACGATTTAAACCCTTAACAAATGATTTTACAGGTTGTGGAGATGATCAAAACACTTGTTCATTCATTAGAAGGACATTCACTTGTTCATCTAATGGAAACTTGATCGCAGTGTTATTGTTCTGTGAATTTGCAAGTAAAAATGTGAAATATTCTCACTCCGTTTTATATCTTTTCGAATAAAATGAATTTTGATGGCTTGTCCGAGAACAAAACTATTTAAAGAGAATATTTGAATGCTGTGAACACATGATGCTCATTTTAGATTCAAATTAAATTGGCATTTTACAAACGGAAAATGATTCACAGCCACACATTTCCCTGCAGTTTTAGTATTTAAAAGTATTTAGATTTTTTTAGGTGATTAACTGCAGACATATGGTGTAACATGTCACATCTGTGGCCTGCAGCATACTTTTCTTTTGTTAGTGGCCAGTTTATTTAAACCAGCAGTAGGAGAGTTTCAGTTCGGTGGAACAACTCATGAATGCTCCATTCACATCATCTCTTGCGTTTTTAAGCCGACATAGCAAACTTTAAAACTTGTCACGTCGTTAACCTTCTTTTGGAGGCGGATGAAAGTCCAATATTCACTTTCATTTAGTTTTTGGTCTCCATCAACCACAGAGGAAAAAATAATATGTCACATTAGCATCTAAATGCTCTAACATGTTCACCGGCTATTTGCTAAATGCACCTGTCTGCTGCTGTTTTTTTAGAGCTTTATCAATGAAAACTGCTAATGTAAACACGCGATGTAAACCTCATGGCAAGACTACAAGTAACATATCATATCAAAATCAAAGATGACTCTTGAATGAGCGAAATCAAGCCAGCTGTTTGCTTTAAATTGCAGCTCTCCGTGGGAGCATTCAACCTGAATGCTACTTTATTAGACTCCTTGAAGGACCACACAGCTGCTTTTGAATGTTGTTAGCCAGTCGGGTGCGTATTGCATATGTTCTACATCCCCGTTGACCATTTTACAAATTTTAAGAGTCATCACTCAGTCGATCGTTTCCGCTCTTTAAACCGAAAACCTGCCGGAGAAACGGTGTGCAGGATGCTTCGGCATTTTGGATTTCAGAATGAGCTGAAATTGTTTTGATGCAAGTGCTCATTAAATCCCTTTTCACAAAGCCCGTGTTTGCCGATTCTGTGAGTCAGATGTTTTGTTTGCCGGGAAACGAGGCTTGTGCTTGTGACTCGTTTGTTCAGAGTGTCCTTAAATGTGACACTGAGGACAGTTTGTTTACAGCTGCATGTGATGAACAACACAGGTTTAAAGAAGATTAAAAAGAACATTTAAAAGAATGTGAACTGCATTAAAAAAAAAAGTTTGTGACAACAACAAATATTAATTTATGCATTTGGAAAGTTACATACATTGATCCTGAATGTATTCCTTCATAGATATTTATTTCAAAACAAAATACCAGAACTTGAGGTAAAAGACACACTTATAGTAACAACAGCATTATTAAACTTTTTTGCGATTAAGGGCTAATTAGTTAAGATTAGGGAAACATAGTTGTCAGAATTAAAATCTTAACCAAACTGATTTGTTTACACAGATGGGAGCCTGGACTTAAACCCTTTCCCTCAGGTGCGAGAATCTCGTCCTCCTTTATTTATACACTAATCCAGCCAGCACGACTGGCTTATGTAACTTTCGCTCAAGGAAGGCGTCTGGGGCCACAAATGGTCGACTAATGAGCTGCTCTCCAGTCAGAATGAGAACAGCAGTGGGTTGAAAATGTAATGAAGAAGAAAACTGTTTTCTCACAGGCTGCGGCACTGATGGATATTAAAAGCTTTAATTTATGAGCATCACAAGCACGAGTGACACCTCGTCTGACAGGCGTTTAGAGCTTTTTCATTTTTCACACTGGACACAGCTGCTTGTTGTAGCCAAAAAAATGACAGTGTATCGGCACAAGTTAGAAGTCAATACAAAGGTGAATAAAGCCCCAAAAGCTGCAGATTCTTAATCGTACAATATATTTGCATAAGTATTTAATACTTTTTTTTATTAAAGGTACATCACATGTAATTTATATTAGCACACATTTTTTGATCCTGCAACATCTTTGGACAATTAAAATGATGCAGTTGACTAGATATTAAAGCATATTCTTCTTTAAACAACACAAGTAGTCGCAGTTCATATAGTGCTTATTTGCTCTGTGCTGAATGTTAGGCTGGGATTAATCACATTTTTAAATTGCAGGGAGAGACTGTTGATCAGATTATTATTTTAATCTGTCACACTCTGATCAACCTTCCATCTGATACGAGGAGCAGAGTCAAACTGTTTAAGACTCAAGATTACAGATCCTTTAATCTGATACTTTCAGATCTAGTCTAACACTAAGTCAAGTGAAAATGCTGTGAGCCAGTTTTGGCTGTAAAAATGTAAAAAAAAAAAAAAAAAAAATAGTAGGCACGGGGTCATAATGTTAAGGCTGGTCGGTGTTAAACTTTCTTCAGATTGATGTACGTGTCTCTCAGTGTATTAAATCAATCCATTGTTACAAACAGTGGAAATAGAGTATGTGCTATGCTCTCATTAATAACTTATGGAGGCTTTAAAGCTTAGAGGAAGACAACATCCTCCAACATTCAGCAGCAATTTAGTTTTTGCTGGACAAATATGTCGAGGGATCAACTACCCCGGGACGACCCGTTAGACACCCCTGCTGGCTAGCGACAGAAACACCAACCACAGAGCCGCGGTGGAGCAGCACTTCCTCTGGACCAGCTTCAACAGATGGTCCAACAGATCCCTGGACAGGCCTGTAAGGTGGAGAGAGACAGAGAGTGTGTGTGTGTGGGAGGATGGGGGAGAGAGGGAGAGGGAGAGGGTGGGAGGTTGGCACCCTCTTAGGAGGGCTGACGGGGGTGCGGGGTGGGTGAGGGAGGAAGGAGACATATGTCCACAGTCCTGGCCCCTGCTGACGGACCGTCTCTGCTGGCTGCTCGGTGGCTGGCTCGCTGTTTCTCTCTCTCACACACACACACACACACACACACACACACACACACACGCTCATTAATCTATTTCTGTCACTTAGGAGGACGTCGCATTGACTTCCATTTATCCCTTAACGACTGGCTGTCAAAAAAACAAACAAAAAAAACAAATATTAACCCAAAAGAATGTACATTGTTGGTAGCAGCTTTTTGTGTGTCCCTGGAGAGGAGGTGAGGCCTCATGATGTGACTCTATGAACACATCTTTGTCCTCACAATGAGAGTCACAAACATACACACACACATGGATACATAAACTTACTCCACTAAGTCTGGCAGATCGCTGGCGTACAGCTCGCCTCCGTCTCCATCTGCACCTAAAAGACCCACACACCCCGACAATGAGGTGACCATGTCACCGCCTGAGCCGAAGCAGAGGGATGGAGAGAGGGAGGGAAAGAGAGATGCAAGAAGAGAGGGGGGAGAGAGCGAGAGAGAGAGAGAGAGAGAGAGGGGGGAGAGGGAGGGGACAAGGGAGGGACACATTAACAAGCTATAATCTCAACTGCCTTATCCATAATGCATTGTGTGGGCCAATTTACATGGTGCTGGTCCCTCTGGGAGAAAGGAGATCATCCATCACATTACTTTATTAGCTCCCTCACACTCTCTCACAGGCGCGCGCGCGCACGCACACACACACACGCACACACACATCATTATTTGTCTCTGCCGCTCCCTCTGTTTTGTGGGCCTGTTTTGTCATGCTTGTTGTTTCAAACTGCTGCTGCCTCTATAAAACAACTCCAACCCGAGTCGCATTGTGCAGACTGTGACAAGCAGGGAGGGATTTTTTTTAAAAATTTATTTATATATTTTTTAAAAATACAGCAGCAGTTTGTTTTTAAATGCGACAGCCGCTGGTTTCAGGGTGAGTCAGAGGAGATAGGTAAACGCCAGGAAGCTGCAGCTAAACTGTGTGAACAAATCTGCCAAGTGATTTCCTCCCGTTGGTTTTTCCTCCGTTTAACATGGAACTGAAGAAGTCAGGTGATGGTGGCAACCAGCACAGTGACTTCAACTTAACATTAGTCTGCATAAAATTTGAAAATGGTCATTTAGGTCCAAAACTTGGAGCAAACACTGCTGTTGTGTTTGATTTGATTCTGTTCAAACATTTACGACATAAATTGAATTGCAAAAATCAAACTATTCAATCATTTTCTTTGCGGAAGTTTGCTTAAATGTAATTGGACTGCATGTTTAAAACTCAGTTAAATGACACATTGTGGAATATTTAGACAGGAATGCACTAATACAAGCACAGAAGACAGTGTTAAATGTAAAGTTTATAATAAAGAAAAAACATGTTTTTGTTAAAGATTCTAATAAGGTCTATAAGCACATAAATTAGCAAATGTTTGTTTGTCCAGCATGATGCATGTTCTTAAACACAAATCTACTTCAGTTGTATAAAACAAATTACCAATTGTTGTTTTAATTCATCTATTGAAGCACTAATTAAATTTTGAGAGAGTAAAATATTTTAGAGGATATGCTACAAATACAGTTCAGTGTGTGTGACGTGGAATAGCCTACCCGTGGTTGTACAGAGCCAAATCGCCCAAGCTCGTGTCAGGGAAATTAATAGTTGGCACTTTAGCCGCACACGCACGGACCACAGATCCATCAGAAGCCGCAGCCGCATCCTGAGAATAAAAAGAGCTGTAATTGCAATCATATATGTGCGGCTCCAGCTCTGTCCGCCATACCGTGCCATTAGTATCACAAATAAGTAATAATTTGCTAATGACAACATTATGTTGAGTCAGTTTAGGGGCAATTAAAGTGAGTGATATTTACATATGCCTAATGAATCACCGAGCGTGGCAGTTCGGGCGGGCCCTAATGAATATTCATCCAGGCATTTCTCCCCTGCGCGCTGCAGTTTATAAACTGAATTATGGCTGATTTGCCCTTTTAAAAAATGAACATGGGCGCATCTCCCACAAGGAGGCGGCGAACAATAACGTCTGATTATAAAAATGTTTTACTGCTAAACTGCCGGTGAGGAGACGGCGGCAGCGTGGCTGAAGACCCACTCGGAGGGGTGCACAGAGGAGGGAGAGGCTGGCCAAAAACCTACCCAATTTAGTCTCGGCCCCTCCGACTTCTTTAGACTGGCATCAATATTTACGGTGCGCGCTCAGAAGGTCCCTACATCACCTGCAACACACCGAACATGTAATTAATTGTTTTGTTTTTTTCATTTACAGTGGCGGTAGTTTGACTTGAAATCAACGCAGGCGGAGGTCACGGTTCGCACCAACCTTTACAGATGTTGTCACCGCCCTCCTCTGAGCGCATCACCTCCGATTCCTCCGGTAATTTCCCTCCGGTGTGCGCGCTGACCTCTCAGGTGCGGGATCAACAGGCGGTATCAGTTTGCATTCAGTTCGGGCGCTTAACGAGATGGGCTTCACGTTTATCATGCAAATAAGCAGCGGCTCTCTAGCAGGTGTCAGCGCACACACACCCCGTGCGTGTGCGCGCACCCGCGTCCTCAAACAGCACCGGCGTCATTATGAAATTACAAACGCAACCACAGACACACAGCTGTGCCTCATAATGACCACTGAGAGAAAACAAGTATTCCTCCAATCACACTAAACACTGAAATCTAAGAAATTCCTCGTTGAAGTTGGAAAAATTATATTTTAAGAACGCTTTACACCGTAGTTATCGATTATGGATTTTTATGTCTACAATATTCTGCCCGTATACCACATTCCTTTTTTTGTGTGTGTTTTAAATTTTATTCATATTTTGTGTTTTGCTGGTGCTTTAGTTTCCACACATTAAATACACAATCAGTAACTTTACAAGCCACGAATGACAAGTAAATACATTTATTTCTGCTTTTGTTATAAACAAATGCAAGTGGCGAGTAACATTGTTAATTCATATTTTTTAACAAATAAATATCAAAACATGCGTTATTAACTCTAACTTAATAAGAGAACATTCTCATACAAAAGAAACATCCCTCATCACAAGTTTGTTAAGTTTAAGATGAACTGGATAACTTTAAAAACTTGCTTCCTCATACGGTGGGTTTGTTGCTCCTTCTTTGACTCAAATGTATTTGCTGCCCTCTTGTGGCTCAGTTTGGGAATAAAACATTGTCCCACCAGTCACTGAAAACTACACATTCTTGCCAGTTTATTAGGTACATTCGTGAAAACTAATTCACCCTAATATAAGCCCTCCACAATGATCATCCAGTTGAATTATCGTCTTTCTGTTTCAACATTGTACAGCCATGAAGGGGGATTTACAGCAGAATTCTTTTGTTTTCACTAGTGTGCCTAACTAACTGGCATTCGATTTCTTCACCCGGAAAGTGTTTGGTTCTGCAAAGGAACCATAGGTCAGAGGTCAGATCCAGGTTAGCTCTGTGTCCCTCCCTTTGGCAACATTTTTTTTGTCTCACAAATTTTCTGCTTCAGAGTGAGAAATAAGACACATTGCCCACAGTGTTAAAGTCACAGATCAAATTGTGAAGTTAGCACGTATCAACAAAAACAGTGACACTGCATCGACAAATGTGGTGTAGTAAAAAAAAAATTTTTTTTTTTTTTTTAAAAAAGGCCTTGCTATGGGCTGTAGCGGGGATTCACATTATGGTTGAAGTACGAACAGAACAACACTCAGCTGGTTACCAGAAGATGGAAGATTTGTTTGTACCAGTGTCATTTACCATAAACACCATGCAGATACACTGGACGGTTTGTTCTGGGCTCTCTCCTTCGTTAACATATTTCATTTTAGGCCACTTGGCAAAAGTATGATCAGAGATATTGCACAAGAAAATCTAAGAGTGACTCCAGGAAAAGAATGTAGAAACAAATGTAACAGTTTTGTTTTTGTCAGTTTCTATTAACCAAAGTTGAATTATTTTACCATTAAGCAACTTCTAGAGAATTGTGGAAGTTTTTATAGTTAAACCATTCACTTTAAATAAAAGCTTCTCATTTTCTCTTGACAGCAGCTTAACTTTAAAAACAACATCTCCTGTAACTATTTCATCTCCATCTTAAGAGGATAAAGGAATTATAGAACTGAGGCCTGCGAAGTAATAAATCACAGAATCACGTTCCTCCCTCTCTTAAGCCTCAGTACACAAAGCTGACATATATGACAGACGTCTCTGGTAGTTTTGGCAGGTGGAGGTCCGGGAAAGGCAGCGCACCGTCGCTGTCTATGTGTGTCTGAACTGTGTAGGCTTTGACTTCTGCTCCCCACTCCAGCACTGAGCTGTGGATTATTCCCAGTCTGGCCTGTTCATGATAGGCCGCTCCGAGCTCCCTGCCCAGGAAGATGTCCTGGATCTCAGTTGAGGACAGAGTCACGGAGTCTCTCTTCGTGTCTGCAGTCAAGTCCAAATTTGTGTCCCTATCCCTGTTGTATCTATTTGCGCCAAAGTCACCGTTATCTGTGTCTGTGCTTTTAGCTCTGTTTGCCTCTGGACAGTGATGGAGTGGCCTCTGTGGCAGGTTTACCACTGTCAGTCTCTCCAGGTGCTGCACTGCAAAATGCCCCTCCGGGGGAAAAGCAGGTGCCCCTTTGGGTCCTTCGGCGCCACAGTGGATCAGGGTGAGGTGCCTCACCTCCGAATTGTTGAGCAGACGTGCTGTGTTCAGCGGCGACGTGAACCAAATGGTCAGTCGCCTCCTACGGAAGACGGGATACAGGGTGGAATGAGAGATGTCCTTGCATCTGCAGTCTGTGAGAGATGAGGTGCTGCACGGTTGAGGGTCCTGGCTGCAGGAGTAGTAGAAGAAGCCGTTGTGGGTCACATAAGCGAGGCGGAGGTCAGAGCGTTGCAGGGCCACAGACACACACAGCAGCATGCAGAGGAGGGGAGCAGGAGGGCTGAAGGCAGGCATCACTGCAGGAGGAGAGGAGGAGGCAGCATACTGACTGGTAGTCACATGTGGATACTGAACCTGGGCCTGAAGAAAAGAGCATAGGAATGCACACCTAAAAGTTAGAGAAGTATCCAGTCTATACAAGTGATACCTGGATACAAGCATATTTAAAATACTTAAAGTACAATATCATTACAACATCTCTCTGTGGTATATTTAGTACTTGATATACATGAAGTTCAGAAACTAGACGATGCTAGTGGTTAATCCTCTCCCTCATCTTAATTCTCAACCCCGAGTCTCCCCATCCCTCTCTTTTGTGTTCTTCATCTAATAATTATTATTATTCCTTTATTGATCCCTCATGGGGAAAGCCTTTGTATGCGTTGCTTCTATCCATTCGTCCACACATGGACTCTGAGAAGAAGCCAACCTGTGGCATTTCGGTCTCAAGCTGCGTCTCTAACCACTACGTCACAGCTCCCCTAGATCCCCGAAAATGTCCAAATGTGCCTCCACCCTGAGCCTTATTTTCATTACTGCATCCATCACGGTCTGGTTTGGATCAGCTGCCACACAGGACAGGGACAGGCTGCAGAGGACAATCAGGTCTGCAGAGAGGATTATCGGCACTGAGCTTCCCTCCGTCCGGGACCCCCACCGGTCCAGGGTCAGGAAGCGGGCCGGTAGAATTTCTGCTGTCCCCTCACACCCAGGACGTTATCTATTGAGGCTCCTCCCTTCAGGCCGGCGTTACAGAGCACTGTACGCCAAAACCTCAAATTCCTTGTACGTGTTCACATACCTGGCCAGTAAAGCTGATTCTGATTCTGACATGTAAGTGTGTATGGTAAGACTACAGATGAAGAAATGTAACGGGCAAAAAGAAGCAGAGCAAAAAAAAAATGAAATGAAGAAGTGTCAGGAAATGTTTTATTGTGCCGATCACGCCTGTGAATACAAAAGAGCTCTTCATGTGCGGCTGGGCTGAGCCGTGCAGAAATGACAAGATGCGTGCTTGGACATGCTTTGGGAATGACTCCTTGCTTGCTTGTGTTTTGCAGCAACTGCCCATTTACAGTTGCGTTTAAGCACTGACAGACTCAGATTAGTCTTTTGTCCTCTCCGTGGCTTTTTTACTCTTGGCAACGTCTCAGGCTCACATTTGTCCGCGGCAAGATCGTAAACATTTCAGCTCAGCCAAAACCTCCCGCCCTGTGAGGGACGCTGACATGGTGCTTGCAGCATCAGCATCACAGACAGGAAGAGGTTGTCAACTTTACTTCAGAAAGTCTCATGACATGAAGCAGTTTGAAGCACGTCTCTTTGTCATTACAACATGTGCAAAAATCTCATATACCACTAAAGATCTCTTTTGTTGTGTACTGTTTGCATTGGTTTAGTTTTACCGTATCAACCCTCGTGAACCGGCACTTCCCTTTTAACCATACCACAAGCTAGGTGTAAGACACACGGGGAGGCAGCATTCAGTTATTATGACCCCTGACTGTATTTTATCACACTTGGTTTTTATTTATGTCATTAGTGTTTTACATGCCTCATTTTAATACTTGTATTCCACAGCACTGGCTGGGACCCAACTTTGTGTGGACCGGCCGTCCCAAAGGTAGCGCCCTCCTTGCCTCAAGCCTCAGCGTCCTGCCACGTCTTGTCAACGACTTCCAGTGTGTATATGGGCGTGTGTGCGCCTGTGTGTATGTATGTGCATTTAAGTTTATTTGTGTGAAGCACTTAGAGTTGCATTCGATTTAGCATTCAGCATAATGACGACGAGTAACTTGATTAGTTTTAAAACTCATCCAACCCTTCGCTTAAGAAAAAATAAATCATTCTTTCATCTAAAAACGCCCCCTACATTTTGCATATGCATTTGGGACGCTGACAGACATTTTGACATCACGCTGGTTGCAGCTAGCCTCAGACCACTAGACTTAGGGATCTATGAGGATCTGAACAATCTGGAGTTTCCGTGTGGTTTGTTACCGTATCACTAATCGTGACAACGGAGATTACCACCCAGACTGACCTAGAAAAATTCCCCTAACTCCAGGAGAGTATTGAGTTGCTAACAGACTCTTCCAGGAAGCTACTTGGCAGTGATGCAATGTCTTCAAGAAAATCAAGTATAATTAGTTTTAGCTTTTGGATGTAGCATCCAAAAGCCTGGATGATTGAGAATCTTCATAGACATACTCCAAACTGGAGGAACCCCAACCTACATTTACTCTAGCCAACACACTGACTGTTAAGTACCTCACCTTGGTGCGACTACATCTTTGCCGCTTTCACGTCGCTTCACAATTTAACAGCTTTTTTGACAAACCACGGCTGTGTGGGTGGGTGTGAACTCCTGGTGCTTCATTACATCGCCTCACGGAATTTGCTTAACATTAGATCATATCTCTTACTCTTTGGCGGCAAAAATCCAACCATTACATTGTGTACATGACGTGTGTTTATTCGAGAACAAAATACTGGGGCTGTGTAAATAAACCGTTTGAGTCCAGGTCAGCACACAGGAGATCTTTGTTCCTGGATGTTGGAGTCCTCTGAGGTCAGTCGCCCTCTGTGTTTCTCATCCATTAAGTGTTTTCATTCCAAGACATGAAGATATGGGATGTGGACAAACTCACAGCTGGTTTGGATCAGGACTCTCTCTCTCTCTCTCTCTCTCTCTCTCTCTCTCTCACACACACACACACACACACACACACACACACACACACACACACACACACACACACACACACACACACACACACACACACACACACACACACACAGTGTGATGTCTGTGATGGGTGTGTTCTTCCTGAGCTACACTTACAGTACATTGTTTGGCACTGAAGGCCCTCATTTAATTTCACACACACAAACACACGCATTTAGAAAATTATAAGTGTGGAGACTGTTTTGAGATTCCAGGGAAAGCACTGTTTTGAAATCTTGGCTTTTACAAAGGTCTGGGTAGAGTTTCTGGTTTGGCAGTAGTATCACAGCAACATGACTTTTTAAGAGTTGACCACTACATTTTTCCTTCGGCCCTGAGTTACAGTACATTAAATAAAAGAGAATTATTATATACAATAACTTTATGAAGTTCATGTTTTTATTTAAATAGTCTTCTTATTCTACATTATTGTCCGACTGTGCGGCACATGATCCGTGTCAGCTATATGATGCTGTTGTTCAGCCAAATAAAAATACTCTAAATGTCCTGTGCATGTGTCATTTTAAACACCAAAAAATTCTCAACATATCTTTGGAAACGTCTCCACTGTAATTTAAAATGGGTTTTGACATCGCTGGACTGCACAGTGTGAGCTCGCGCATATTGATCTGCTGAAGTGACAGCGAGGTTTAAGGGGTTTTTAGGGTTCTTTATTATTATTATGTAATGTTTACTTTCTAGCTGATGGAAAAATACCTGAAAACGTTTCTGTTGAAGTCAGATCGCCAATCGATGTTATGGACACATTATTTATTAATTGATACACAAATTAGCCATAACATTACGACCTAATATTGTGTAGGTGACCGCTTGAGTCTTAACCCAGTCTTAACTGGATTAAAATCATGCTCAAATGAAGTCTATTCCCTGGTCTGCAACAATGCTTAAACAGGTGGTGTCAAAGAAAGCAGGACCCAAGATCTCCCAGTTGAACTTTGGTCAAAGCATCACACCGACTCTGTCTATAGTTCATCCTGGTGCCACTGTGGTTCTCCACAGTATGACACAAGTATGACACAACAGTAGTGGACCTTATCCCGGACTATGATGACCTAGTGCATAGAAGGAGGTGATGCAACTAGTGGACTGGTGTATTGCTAAATGCCAAAAAGATAAAGGAGTTTGTTGAGGGTTTGTTGAGGGTCTTGTCCCTCAACACAGAATCATTTGTAAACTGAGCACAGCAGCACATACAGTTTTTCTGATGGTTAGTAAATGGTCTTGTATTTGTATAGCTCTTTTCTACCTATTGGTACTCAAAGCACTTCACAGTCACAATAACACATCTACACACTCATCCACAGAAGTCCTCGCACATTCACGCACTGAGTGCAACTCAGGATTCAGTGTCTCGCTCGAAGACACGGTCCAAACCGCTAACCCTGGTTCATGGACAACACACTCTACCCACTGAGCCACAGCCAAGGAGCACATCTTTCCCCTCCTATCCTCAGCAGCTCTCTGCAGAAGCACCATAGAGAGCATACTGACCAGCTGAATCACAGTCTGGTTTTGTGGCTGCTGTGCCTCAGACAAGAAGTTGTGCAGAGGGTAATGAGGACAGCAGAAAAAACAATCGACAGCTCACTTCTTCCCACGCAGGACATTGCGAAAAGAAAAAAGAAAACAAGAAACGCTTGTCTGTCCAGAGCCAACAACATCATCCAAGACCCCAGCCATTCCCACCGTGGAATGTTCTCCCCGCTAGCCTCTGGAGCAAACAACCAGCTTCTACCTAAAAGCCCTTTACTCAGAATAACCACACAGCCCCATGCACTGAGTGCTCTGACACCTTCCTATCGGAACCATCAAGAACTTTTTCAGCAATGTGACTGATAATATATCAACTCTTTACTTGCTGCCTAATGTGTCCCACACACTGACAGGTGCCATGATAACGAGACAATCAGTAGTCACTTCACCCGTATAACGTCATAATGTTATGGCTGATTGTGTCAGAATAATAAAAAAAAAAAAATAGAACAATAAGAAAAGAGAGATCATCAGTGACCATCAAAAAGAGGAGGTAACAGTAAATCTGTATCAAACGTTTGTCCAGGAAATTAAGTCTTTTGAGAGATAATGTGAGAAGAAAAACAGTGCAACATAAATCCACATGTTCCTGGATCACAAACAACCGTATGCGAAGTTAGATACTGCAAGATGTGACGACGAGCTGTGTTATGTGCATGAGGACTTGTCACTTGTGCACATTGCGTTATCAGCAACCAGTTACAAAGCTGGTGTTACCACCAACGTGCTACTGCGGCACAGGAGTTTTGCCTCCTTGTTCCCAGTCTTCATTCTAAGCTAAGCTCAACAGGTCCCGCTTATAGCGTCACTTATACTCAAAGAGGACATGAGGCAAATACACCAAATTAGAATCACCACAACATCAACAGCAGGATGATGATACTGATGATGTTTAGGAGGAAGAAGTATTTTTCTTGGCATTAATACCAGTTTGGACAGTCGAGTTCCTTTAGCTTTTTTTCCCAATCTGGCTGGACTGAAAACACTTTTCACCCACTAAGATACGACAGAGCAAGGGTCTGACTACATATCTGGTTCATCAATGAGTCACAATGAGACATGGACTTGTAACAATTCAAGTTTACAGTAACACAGTGGGTCAGCGAAGAGGTCCGTTCCTGGGAAACTAGTGCCAGTAAAAATGTCTGATTTCTTATCAGGAGAAAACTGTGCAGCATCATTAGCAATTTACAGACTAACAAGAATGTATCTATTACATAACACTGACACGGGAATGCACAAGTACTGTAACATGAGAGTATAGGCTACAATATACAGTCTAGGAAGACAGTTTACTGCAGGATATATCTTTAACAGCTGTAATAAATGACCCGTGCTAACACGGATTTAGTTTACAGTTTTCTGGTGCGTTACTTACCTCAAATAGCCGTTGTGGAGATGTTATGTGAGTGCGTCAGTCACAGGCTGGGATGGGGAGGAAAACTCACACATCCAGCCGACGTCATAGATTGTGGGAAGTATCCACAGCTGGGACTCACATCCAGTGGGATCTACTCAGAGGTTGTGTATAAATCCCTGAAACAAAGATGTTTAATACCACTTTTTTTGGCAGCAGGAGCGTCTGTCAGGAGTAAAAATGTTCATTATTAATATAACGTTACACTCTTGTCATGTGCAGGTGTGCGCATGCCCACAGCCGAGCCACGGTTTACTTATTTATTTATATATTTTGGAAACGTTTCAGTCCTTTGTG
This sequence comes from Mugil cephalus, assembly GCF_022458985.1. Taxonomy (NCBI): domain Eukaryota; kingdom Metazoa; phylum Chordata; class Actinopteri; order Mugiliformes; family Mugilidae; genus Mugil; species Mugil cephalus. The sequence continues at coordinate 18,593,774 of NC_061782.1, read as the reverse complement.
TAAAAGTCCCATTCAACCAACGCGTAATCGTCCACCTGTCTGAAAAAATAAACATTAAATGTCTTTATCGGAAGGAGCTGTTTGTTTTGTTTTTGTTTTTTAATCCGCTGGGAAAAACTGGTATTTTCTGTAAACAGTCTCTGGTAATTTCCCGACAATGTGAAAAGAACGTGAGCCACTCTTGCTGCATTCAATGCCATCGGATAGCTGTGTACTTGGACTTGAGCTGATTGAATCACGAGCCAAAATGGATGTTATTGTACCAAAGTTGTTGAAATAAGAGGAACTAGAATAGATAGATACGATGGAATTGATCTCAGGTTAATGGTTAAGTAAAGTAAGTAGGCCAGATTCTTGAGATTGAGTTTGCTTTCCAGTTTGTTTGGCAATGTTTTATTGATAACGCTTTTTTGTTACTTTTTTTGTTTTTAAAGCAAATGTTTTTACTTTGGCCACTTTTTGTAATCTACCTTTTTAAAAGACTATCTTTAGGCTATAAATATTCATAAAGCAGCCCATGGTTTTCACAGCCCGGCTAATTTAATAATTTATATGTATCGATATTTTGTTTATTTTTGTCTACAGAAGAACACTGAAAATATAAATCAATATCAAAACCATAAACGTATCATTTTTAAGGGAAATTTACAGTAAATAATATTAGTATTAATATAAATACTCAAAATGTAGCTACACCGTGAGAAAATTGGTAAACAATAATTTATGAAAATCATAAACAAATTTTGAAGCAGACAAATTACTGGGCGAATCCAACATGCCTTTGCTAATGTTGTTTTTAGTTATTTATTTGTTTAGTGCAGCTTTGTGCCACTTCCCTTTTTTAAATGAAAACAAAAGAAAATCGGATGGCGAAGTATCAGGAAGTGTACATTTCCGAGGGTTGGGAAAGGCAGCACGGCCCCTTGGTACTGTATCCGCTCAGGTCTTCTAGTTCCACGGATTAGAGTCTCCAGTACAGTCTCTACGTCTGGGACCACGCCGACAAAATACAGCCAGCCGTTCTCCCGTCGCTCCGATATGACTCGTTTCATCTAGCCAGCCTTTCCATTACATATTGGAAGCCTTCTTGAAGCGGTGAGCTGTTGATATGGCCTGGTTGCAGCTCGTTCCCATTCCCGTCCTTCTCTGGACAATCGTTGGAGCCTCCGACGGTGAGTAACATGTTGGCTAACTTCGCCCAATGCTGAAGCCGTGATGTAAACGTCATGTTACACCCCTCCGAAACCCCGAAACAGTTGAAAAATCGACATTTTGTTGACTTGTTTGTGTGTGAAGATGTGAAGCGAAGTGTCGCTGTCGCCGCGGCACCGGGAAACACGGTAAATCCCAGTTAGCTGATAGCTAGCATGCTATCTGAGGTGCGGGTTGTTGTTTGTAGTCAGGTTAAGCACGATTATTGGTATATTTATGATTTTTCTTAGTTTGGTAGACAGGTTTAGACACTAAAGCTGAATTTCCTGACCAACTAATGTGCAGTTTAAAGCGTCTTTGTCTGATGCGTTGTGCCTTTATTTATTTATTTATTGGGATATCTCATAAACCCCTTTTGTTGTTACCCCCCCCCCCCCCACCAAAAAAAAAATATTCATCATAATCATATGTAAGACGTAAAACATAATCATGTGTTTAAAGCGAACTCTTACACCAACCACATGTGAGAGTGAAACAATTAAGACGACGTGAAACTGGACACACAGCTCCATCTTGATGGGTTCTTCTTTATTTCCTCTTTGTAGTTTTCACTATTACTCAATGCATTGTGTAATAGATTACTGCACCCATGTCCCATTTTTCTTTTTCACAGAGCTACAGGCGAATGTGCTATGCATTAACAAGGGTGAGAGTTACACTATGCAAAAAAAATGAAATGTTCAGCTGCAGCATGCACACAAATACATTTCTGATGCTGTAAATCTGCATCAAAGGTGAAAATAGAGACAAGATTCACAACTGGGGTCAAATACTCAGATAAATACGCAGAGAAAGGTGCTTCGAGATTGAAGGTGTTTAATATGCACGATTAAAAACAGCAGTTAGTGTAGTTCAGTCTAGTCGATTTATTTTGGTCATGTAAAAACAAGTACAATAAACAAAGTATAAAAGTACACTTGATCAGCAAAAACAAAAAAAGCAAAGTGGAAACAATACACATTGAAGCAATATAATGCACTCTGTCCAAAAAAGTGTAGGCTGAATGTGTTTAAAAGGAACTCTTACACCAACCACAAGCTTATTTTGCCTACCCTTCTTAAATTAAGTTTTCTTTCACACATTTTACTCACAGCAGTTTATGAGCTCACTGGTATTTATAATTCAGATTTACATTTATAAATAACAGTATTTTGAAATACTTCGGCTCTGAAACGTCCTCTGGACACCATCTGGAAGCAGATTATTATTTACTTAAGCCTGTTGATTATCCTTATTGCTCTCTTTTGTAATAGTTTTATACATATGTCCCTGGACCTCTATGCAATAAGCAACGTATGGCTCAACAAATGTTCGGTACAATAAGTGTAGTGAACATTTGTTGCATGTATTTAGTTTTATTTAATATTGCGATGGATTTTGATATTTTGTTCTTTGTTTGATTTATATGTGGTTTCTTTCTTTATTTTTTAATGTATATAATAAATAACTTTGGACCCAGCACAGACCCTTGCGGGACCCCACATGTAACCCTCAACACGCCAGATTTTTCATCATTTATTTGCAAATATTGTTTACTCTCATCTATATCATTTTTTTAGCCATGTATATGCTATGCCCCTGATTCCATATCGTTCCAGTTATGATAAATGGTGTCAAATGCTTTTTGTAAGTCCATGAAGACACCTATTGTGTATTCTTTTCTGTCTATTGCTTTTCTGTAAGTTCTGTAAGTTCCATGACAGCTTTTGTGGTTGATCGATTAGATCTGAACACTTACTGATGTTCATTTAGTATGTTTTGTGTTTCTATGAAATGATCGAGTCTATGGACAAAACGTTTTTCTAATATTTTTGAAAACTGTGGAAGTAGAGAAATTGGCCTGTAATTAGAAAATTGGTGTTTATTTCCATTTTTGTATATTAGAATGACTTTTGCTGTTTTCATTAGGTTGGGAAATATACCGGTTTGGAGTGACTGGTTACAGATATGGGTCAGGTCTAGCTATAGTGTCTACAGTATCTTTTGCTAATGTCATATCAATATCAATACAGTCCGTAGATTTTTTTATTCATAAAAATTATTTACCACAACAATTGCTCTTAGTTATCTTCTTAAGGAAGATTTTTTCAGACCATGCAAGGAAATTCTTTCTTCACAAAAGTCAGTAAGTAAAAGAAAACTAAAACCTACAGAAGAATAAAATAAAACAACAAGGTTCACGAGAAATCTGTTAAATTCAAAGCTTAAAACCTGAATTTGAGAACATGCTCTTTGCCCTGTGCTGAAGGTGCAATTGGTGGAAGTGATGGAGAAATGAGACAGTGTTATTTGAACTGTTCAGGACTCTGATGACTTGAGGGTACAAAGTGTTTGCGTATCATTTTGTCTTGGATTTCACACTCCTGCCGTGTTGTGGGCATTGTCCTTGAGGATGTTTTGGGCTCTCCCGGCAACCCTGGTTCTGTTGACGTCATTTAGTGATGCAGAGGTCCTCCCTAGTAAGTGGTGGGTTAATTTCCGGCCAGGCTGCTAATTGTTGACATAGACAGGAGAAGGGTTCCCTGTTCCAGTGTTGTCTGTGCAAGATGACCCACACACATTTATATTCAAACTGATGGCATGTCTAGGATGTAGCCTGGTTCTTAGGCTCCAGGTCCCTGCAACCCTCTACAAGATTTGTAGTTTGAGATGATGGATAGATGCATTAAGATATCGCCGGACAGACTGCATTGTAAGCAGTGTTTCCCTTGTGAGTCATTCAAGTCTGTCTAAGCCTATGTATTGTGTTATATTTTGTTTTAAAAGGTTTAGTGTAAGTTGGTCAGGCATTCTTTAAACAGCATGGGCATTAGCAGGCCTCAATGACTGATAAAAGGCTTCAAAACTGACGAGAGATTGAACAGTACTTCAAAATGTAAACAGAAAAAGTCATGTTTCTATAAACATGAAGTGAAATTTGTGAGGGGAATTGAAATCCGGACTTCAGAATTCCAGAAGTAGCCGATCAAAACATGCATCTTAAGCATTTTATTTTGCTGCCACTGCACTGCTAATGTCTCATACAACCCCAATTCAGGGACATTAGCATGCAAGAGTAAGTTAATCGAAATTCAAACCCACCTCAGCCTGCTTGTCTTGTAGTGCTGCTGTCCTTTCCCACGGCCACCTTCTATGTTACAGTCGCATGTCGGCCTTTTCGTATTGTTCCCTTAATTTCTTATTGTAAGCGGATGAGAATTTGGCAAATAAGGAAATGCTGGACAAATGTATCCTTGTTGTTTTGTTTCCTTAGTTTGTACTTTTGGTGCGACAATTTTTCTGACGTTTTGAAAGTTATTTGGTAAATGATCAACCTGTAAATCAAAGGATGTTTTAGTAGAAACTGGCATTTGGAATGGTTTTTGGTTGGTTATGATGATTTATGTATCGCTGTTTTATGTAAGGTAAGTGTTTTGAAAGGCGCGCACAAATAATAACATCTTATGAGGAGCTCCATTACTTAAGTTTTTACTTTTGTAGTAAAATATTGTGATGAGTAGTGTCCAATGCAGTGCTGAGATTTAATATGACGAGCGCAGAGGCAAGTCCCATCGTCTGAAAGCACGAGGTGAGAAACAGAGCTGTTTCTGTACTATAATGAACTTTCTGTGTAGCTACTAGCAAACTGCACAACCCTGTGGCTGGGGCTTTCCTAGAGGACATACACCTTCATATTTGAACTTGAACCAGAAAGTGTTAGTTTGACACATTTTGAAGTGTCGGTATGTTAACACTCCCACAGTGTTACTATTGATTCGTCTTCTTTAAATTGAACACTTCTCAACACTAACCAGTTATAGTTTATCTCAACACTAGTGTGTTACTGTTGGGTATCAACTCACTCATAGTGTCACTTGTTAACTAGGTGTTTGCTCCATATTTACACTGTATGGTGTAAATATTTCTTCTGGTTACATCTTACATGTGAAATAAATTAAAGATAAAATAAAAAGGCCATGTTAAGCTTAAAACATTTATTGTAAAACGCACCACAGTAATAAATATAAAATACAAATGCAGAAATACATTTAAATCATGTAACTGTTTGTACAAGACTTTAGACGTCACTTTCCACATGTTTCCCACACGTCAGGTAAAATGAGAGAGAGTGAGTCCAGGTGTTGAACTGTCTCTAGATAATATTGGGCTCAGGGTCATAGTACAGTATCTGCTTCAAACACAAACACAAACATAAAAAGGTTTTTAAAAGGGGCCATGGAGGAACCAGGACACAGCAGACTGCACCCAGCTAACTTTACCACCATCGCTGTCTGTTTATTGTCAACTTTACCAGTATTATAAAGAGGAAGACAGAAAGCTCCCAAATAATCCGTCCTTATTTGAAACTTCTTCTCGTTATAACGGCTCCTGTTGTGCTAACCCATCACAGCTTTGCTCGGGTCAAACATGTTAACACCAGTACCGCATTTATGCATAGTCTTTGTTTATCTGGTCGCTGTCTCTAGCTGTTGGATTAACTACTGTTTCTGCCGTCAGCTGTAACAACTGTAATAACCTACGTATGTTAACTGTGTAATTGTCCATGAGGTAGTTTGTCCTGGTTCCTTTGGTAACTTCAACACACAATCCGTCACGTTAAAGACCGTCTACTTATCAGGTGTCCTCTTGTCTCAGCGGACATTTGCCCTTATTCATTCAAAAGAATTAAAGTAAGTGAATAAATAAATCTAAACATTAGCTGTTAGCCTAAACGATTTGGTGTTTATTTGCAACCTGAGATTTGTTCTGAGAAGCTGCCCAGAGACCCACGTGGAGACGCGTTTTAATGCCGGATGTGAACACGGGCATTGAAATCTGGTTGTTTTTTCCTTAAACGAACTCTCTCAATTTCTTTATTACCCTATCAGTGCTCTGTATCTACTTCCTTTTTGCTCCCCCTGTAGACCATTTTGACGTCTCTTTCAGTTGCTGTGGTTGAGCCGAATTTCATTTTGACACCAAATGCCACGTGAGCTTTACCGTCACTTCAGGGAATGTGGAGTTTCACAGTCAGTCAGAGATCCAATATAAAAAAAGATCAATCAAAGTGTCAAAGTGTACAATCGAATATCTCAAACTTGAAATGTATTCAAGAAAGATGAGAAAATATGAAAATGTATTGACTTTTTCCCCCAGGCGTGTTATGCTTGTTTCATGAAAGTGGTTTGCAGCCATTTTGCTCTTTGAACATCAGAAGTAACCTACTTTTTTTTTTTTTTTTTACAAAAAAAAAATCTGCTAGCATCTGCTTTCTCTTCCTGCCTCAGATGGTTTTGCTTTGCAAGCAAAATCAAGTCTTATCTGCTGCGGGTGCTGCTGCTGTTTGTGCGTATAAGTTGACACAATTTGACAAGGAATTGGTGCTTTTCCTCAGCAAGACTTTTGACTGATTTTTAAATGTGTAACTTAAAGGAAGGACACGAAGCAGATTTTTTTTATTTTATTTTTTTTTAATTAAATCCCACAATTGTAAATTGAAGTCACATATTTTTTAGCGAGTGTGGTTAAGTATGTGTGCATAAGAGCAAACGTGTGGTGACAGCCCTCAGCAACCAAATTTACTGTTGCGGTTATCACTTTTACAGTGCGTTCGCTGAGTTCTCCCACTCCGCACGGCTTCGTTTGCTTTTGAACTGCTTTGTTTGCGTGGGGCGGATCTTATCACGTGCGTGCGTGTGAGTGTTGGTTCGCAGAGGAAACGAAACCAAGATGCGCCTCTCTTTATGATAATTAAAGTGACTCACAAGTGTGTGGGGGACGTGTGAAAAGTTTGATTGCTTTTTGAGGTCCGATTTCATATGTTGTAAATCCCACAACGTACTTATTTTTTACCTTCATTTCAGACTGAAGTTTCAGTAGGTTTTGCACCGAAAGAGAAAATATCATTGCAGATAATGTGTTTGTCCAGTCTGAGCTTGTGTAGTAAATTTAAATGAACCACTTTGATTCCATATAATGTAGTCAAAGAAATTAAAATTTGACAGCATTGTGTGAAGTCTCCATGATGAACCTGCAAACACAACGGGTCCTGCTGGTATCGCTTGATCAAAACTTAGAGTTTGCTCTATACTAGTTTGTCCGCAGAAATAAAACTAAAAACGAGCAGAGGAATCAGTGATGTGTATCTGTGTGGCTTCGTGCTGTGCAATGAGTTGAATGATGTCTGTTTCCTGTAATAAGGTGGAAATGTCAGGCTTGTGTAAACCTGTTGCAACGTTACCGTCCACAGCGCTGATCAGAACAATTTTAGAACCGGTTTAAATTGCAAGCCGCGGCTACGAAGTTAAGAGCCGTTACAAAGAGGGGTCTGTGTTGGCTGCTTTTCTTTTCTACTGTCCGCCACCTTGGATTTGAGGAAGTGTGTGCACTGAGAAGAACTATTAGGAAATGTGTGTGTGTGTGTGTGTGTTTTTTTTTCTCAGTCTAATGGAGCCAGGTTTACCAGTTGTTTCCTAACCGCCATGTTCACAGAGCTTAATACATCCGAGCTTTGTCTGCTTTTGGATCCAGGGTGTTCTTTTAAAGATAATTTAAGGCGTCTATGCCGGGAAAAGAAAACCCTCGTCTGTCACTTTGGTCACCAGTTTTCACACTGTTCCCTTCAGTGGTAAGTTGATGGTAATTAATTAGCCCAGCCTACCTGACTTTTCCAGACTCGTTCCCAGGAAGGGGAAGTGTGAGTACTGAGATGAGAGTTAGTGTTCAAAATGTTCATGGTTTTTGTACGGAGGGATAGAACCCTTTTTTTGGGGAATTGGAGGTCCACTAATGTCACAGCATCCTGGTTGTCTGGTATTAATTTCTTGGTTATGATTTAGTGTTTTAAGACATCCATCGTCTTAATTCTGTGTCGTCTTTTTTCTGCAGTTGCACCGCCGACAAACATAACCTTCACGTGCCACAACTTCACCAACCTGCTCGAGTGGAGTTACCCTGATATGCAGCCTGGTTTGAGATTCAGGGTCGACGTTAATTGCCTCTATAGGTACGAGTTTGTTTTTCTCTTTCTCTCTCTCTCACAGTGCAGTCCTCCAGTTAAAATATCTGTAAGCCTGGTCTGTGCATGAAACTGTACGTTAGAGCAGACTTGAAACCGGTCTTCAGATATAAATTGTAAATATGAATGTTTCAAATTAAAGTTATGTCTCTAGTATGTATGCAATTAATATTTTTGGAAGTTCAGTTTTTTTCAATATTGCTACAGATATTGAGCCTAATATATGTTTAAACCACTGAGGAGAAGTTTCTTGTCACATTTGGTCACGTGTGTTGAACCTCTCAGACATTTTTCAAACTCCCTGTTTCAATTTTTAGTCCGTACAGTAGCTTGGAGCTGTGATGAAATAATGCGTTATCAATATTGTCTCTCGCCAAAACTCAAGTTTTCTGTTGTCTTCTTTGCTTTACCAGCAGCGAACAAGTAATCTGGATTGACGCTCCCACTTTGCAAGCTGACATTGGCTATCACTTCAATGAACTGGAGGCCTGTATGGTCCAAGTAACTGCTGTAATTGGCCAGAGGGAGTCTGTTTCCACCTCAGAGGAAGGGATCGCGTTCAGCTATGGCCAAAATGTCTTAGATGTAACGTATACGTGTGAGTAGTGATGTCATTTGGATTTTATATAGCGCTTTTCTACCTACTCAAAGGTACTCAAAGCGCTTTTACAGTCAGAGACACATCCACACATTCACTCACACAAGCACACACACATTCACACACCAGTGCCAATTGCACTGGGAGCAACTGGGGGTTCAGTATCTTGCTCAAGGACACTTCGGCACATGGCACACTCAGGGGATCGAACCGCTAACCCTTCAGTTCATGGACAACCCGCTCTACCTACTGAGCCATAGCCACCCCCATATTAACACTTTGATGCTTTGACCTTCAGATTAGCATCAGAGATTTTCAGATTCTCAGCAGCTGTGACGTTGACCGTGCTTACAGTCTTAGTTTAAGATCAGCACGTCTTTACAGGTCGTGTTGAAGGGGACTTTAATGTGTGTCCTGGCAGCTGGGACATTCGTCTTTCACTTGAAACCACGAATCGTCACCAAGTCAAGATTTCTCTTTATTCACTTAGACTTTAGGCCAAGATAGAACACACGTAGTAGGTAGGGGGTCCCTACTTAATCTCTCCATCAGTTTGGGGTCCTAGGCCTGAAAAATAATAAGGTGTAGTTAGGTTCTGTTGATCAATCTCGTGCATTAAGGTGTGTTTGTGTTGGTTTCCAGGCTTTGTGGATCACCCTTTCGTTAACATCACTGTTAAACCCGATGACATTGTGGTGTTCCGCTTCGAGCATCCCTGGATGGTGTACCGTCAAAAAGCTTTGAACAACAATAAATTGAAATCTGTCAAGAAACGCCATGGGGGCATGAGCCAGCGCACATTACTTCCTGAATTCAATTATGAAGTGGTCGTCGTCCACCACCAGGTCAGACTTTTTCCATCTGCTACCTCCATCCTTTAGTTGGTTTGACACAGATGAAGCAGTAGCAACAGCTTTACTGTTTGTTTACTAGATGCAGGGAATACTATGTTATTATTATCAGTCACAATATCAATACAGACCTGCTCATAGGTCAACATGTGTACAAATGGCTTGTGCCAGTGTCGGTATCAGTGTTGTTTTTCATCGCTAAGAAGCCTTCGTTGTGTGTGCAGCAGGAGAAACACTTCAGTTTCCTCTGTGAGACGGAAGTGTGCGAGCAGACGCTGCCAGTGCACACTGATGAGCAGCAACATTGTTTGAAGTTTAAGGGAACGATCCAGCAACTCTTGGTTCAGGGCCGAGAACCGTACTGTGTTCCGCAAAACCCGGGAACGTTTAACGGTAAAGTAGAATTTTCTTTCTTCACGTTATTTCTGCTCCTGTCCCACCAATTCTTGTGAATGTGATCCCTCAGGAATACCTCAAGGGGAATTTCTTCAATCCCAAGCACAGTTACAGATGAACACACATCGTCATACCTCATCTCTAAGCAAGCTAATGCTGCATGTCCAACATTTAACAACTCACTGTAAAATCTTCTGAAGCATGATTCAGTTTCTTCTGAGTGAGCGGTTACCGTTTTTTTAAATGTGCAATTTCACACGCCGCCGCTGATCACATCTCAGTATTTCCACACTGATGACCAGCTCGGTAAGAGCAGTGCAAGATGTCTGAGTTCGTAGGTGCTAGATTCAGAGTTGCAACAGTCTTCTCTGGGTGGTGTGTTGACGTTGGCATCTGCTTTGTCTAGGCGACGTGTATCTGTACGTAGGAATCACCGTCTTGGTCTTGGGTACAGTTGTGCTGATCGTCTTCATGTTGTACCGCAAAACCATCAAACCATCATTTACGATGCCCCCTAAAGTAAGTTCACCCAAGATTTAAATGGAGATGATTGAGTTTCACAAACCTCACTAACGACCCCTCTCTGCAGTTTGACAGAATTGACAGCCAGAGGCCACAGCAGATCATGCGAACATATCCTGACCCCGTGGTGCTGGTGGAGCCCACCACACCCACGCTGCTGTTGGACGACACGGACGACGACAGGAAAGACTTAACGCCCGACGTATCCCGCTTTCCCTGTGGTGACCTTCAGTCGTCTTCTGTCATGCAGCAGGAGGATCAAGGCGTGTCTGATGATTTTGGTGACTTGGAGGAACCAAAGGATGATCCGGAGTACATGCGAGGTAGCAAAATGGACGAGGACGACATGTTTCCCGAGGAGTCTGCTTACGAAAGGCGTATAGTGCTGGTTGAGTTGGGGCCGGACGATGTAACAGAGGGTTACCGTGGGTAAACTTTGACACCGTTACATCTTCTGCATTTTCTCTGTAGGTCAAGCGATAATTCAAGTTTGTTGGCATCATACTAAAACATAAGGAAAATAAGGTCATATTAAGTCATGGCTCATCGAACAAAACTAAATATTTTCTTTTATCAGCCTGTGGCGAATATATGCGGATTTTATCAGCCATGGGTAAAATTTCAATTTTAAAACACAGCAGACCTCATCAATAGAAGGCAAAGGTCACCAGTGTACACTGATATCCTTTATTTATTTTACTAATTGCGGGTCGAAAATCAAATTAAGGGTCTTTTTCTTTAATACGACCCTTCCCCCTGTGAATATTGTGTCCCTGCTGAGAAAGAGACAAAGGCTGCACTATATGAGAACTGTTAATGAGAGCATTATTATGTGAGTTTTATCTCTGTGACGCGAACGCTTGAGCACTTTAGACGCCACTTTCCGTAATATATAGCCAAAATCAAAGAATGACAAACACGCACCACAAAATGCAAAAAAAAAAAACCACCAAATCTAGGCCTTTTCAGTTACAGCCATTTTCTTCTGATGAGTCCTTAATAAAAGAGAAAGTTGTCAGGAAAGACGTGAACACGTTGAAGCTGAGAGAGACTCTTTGTGATGAGGAAAACTGGTTAAATGGAACAGGCCTCTACTAGTCTTGGTTTAATATTAACATTTACTTGCTTGCTGATCTGTTTTTGAACTGGTCGGCGTGTTCACTGTGACATAGTTCTTGCTATTAAAAAATAATAGGTGCACTTTTCTTCTCTGATTGAGATGCTTCAGTTTCTAATTGACAGCTCAAAATTGCATTAAATGTAATTAAAGTGTGACGTCTGCCTGTATTAATTGGCATTTGTTGAGAAATGAGCTTAGTCAGGTCCAAGACCATGATGTGACTGGATGTTACTTCCTTTTTTTTGGAGCGACAGCACAAATGAGACACGCCAACTTCTCATTTTGTGTCTCTGTTGAACTCGTCAAAATGGTGCCACTTGGCTGTATGTAGATTTATTTGATACAGTGTGTTCTCTTAATCTTTCCGTGTTCAGTGTATCATTTCGCAGTTGCACGTTCTTTTAAACGATGCTTGTCATGTAACAACCAGCGAGCCAACATGTGATGAAGGGAAGGTCATTTCATCCAGAGCTAGCGTTGGTGTTGCTGCGCACCTCTGTACAGTTTGGTTTAAGTAGGTATTGGTAAACGTTGCACCTTTTTTCCAGGCTGTTAAGTGAACTGCACTTTCCCTTTTGTTCAGGCTGTTTACTCTAATAGCTCCTCGTTTTGCAAATGAACCAGGCAACCTTCTATGTCTGTGTCATGGGTGTCTAACTTATTTTTGATTTGATCTCAAGCTGGCCAGATCTCTAAATTACAACAACTCTAAATTGTTGCCTTTTGTTTTAGTACATTATGACTGTTAACATTTAACAAGCTATTCTTTTACAAATAATTTTCTAATTTCTTAAGAAAAATAAGTGCAATTTGGGCATATTGCTGCCACCTACTGTTGAGTTCTGGGTGTTGTACTTCCTCCGCTTCTCTTACTGAAAGAGCAGGAACCTTAGTGGACAAATTGGGAATAGCAGTTGCTTCCTACCAGCACTACCTACCTCCCTTGCCCTGTCCATACTACCACATCTTCTCTGTCCTTTATTACTGCCTATATTCACAAGGTCTCTCTACTCATTAAAGATCAACAAACACACTCAAGACTATAACTGCTTCAATCTAATATAATGTTGACACCCAGGGAAAAAAAGAAAGAAAGGCCGTTGCCTTGATTTAAAGATGCTGTAAATTTCTGAGTGTTGGTCTCACATATTGTACCTTAAAAACCAAACATTTCTTTCCATAGCTTCCTGTGTCAGTATATCTCCTGTTTGTTTCAGTGCCTCCATCTAACTCTTTCAATAAAAAAATAAAACACTTATATATGAATGATCTGCCTTCTCTTGTTTCTGTCCTACTTAAATAAAGACTGATGTGACACGCGTGATGTGGAACAACCTGCTATTATTAATGTTTCTGGTCCGATTACTATGAAATGCTACCCATTAAGGAAGGGAAGTTGACATTTCAGTGTAGTTGAGCACCCGGCTTATTGCAGTGGCACCTACATTTCTGTTTTAATTATTACATCAGGTTCTGTCACTCTGTGCATAAGGGAAGAAACACACATGCCACGAGCTTTCATGACATTTGAGTAATCCGCAATGTTCCTTCCTCCTGAACCGGTGACGTGAGTGATGATGGGGACATCTTTTGTGTGTTTTCTCGTCTGTTAGTTATTTTTCCTTCCTCTTCTGTGTGTGTGTGGGAGTAGGAGACCTTTTTTGCTTCCTGTAATGGTCGACAACAGACTTCGTTATTACCTGTTTATCCTCAAATGATTTTTGGCTTTTGGACTGCACGTAGTAAAAAGAAATGCTTTTTTTGACTAACACGCCTTCACTGTCCTTCAAAACAAACTCGTGTTCAAAATATATTTCAGCTTTCGATTGTTCTAATACTGTAAACGTGGACATGAATAAATAAGTGATAAAATATTACAAAAATGTGTTGGGGTTTTTCCACACAATTTTAACTAGTTCATGGATTATCCTTAACTCCACTACTTTAAACTGTATCTGGTGTTTCTTTACTTTACCATTAATTATTTCTAATTATTTAAACAGTTTATCTGCATACACTGCCTGGCAACAACAACAACAAAAAAAAACATGTCGCCACCTGGATTTAACTAAGCAATGTGAATGAAACTCAACTGAGAATGAACAGCTGTGTAGCCGTCAGAAAAACACTAATCAGTGAGTCTAACTGGAAAAATGGTTTCGGTTTGCTAGGGAGCATAAAGATTGGACTCTGGAGCAATGGGAGAAGGTCATGAGGTCTGAAGAAGAGAGGCAGATGAAGTGATGCCCCCATCATGATCTTAGTGGCCACTGTACCAGCCTGTGGGGGCAGTGCTATGACCTGGGGTTGCAGCAGTTGTACAAGAATGATGTCAGCTGACTACCTGGATACACTTATTCCATCAGTGGATTTTTTTCTTCCCCGATTCATTGGGCTTAAATGGTGAACGAGTGGTTCAGGGAGCATGAGACATCATTTTCACACATGGATTGTCCACCACAGAGTCCAGACCTGAACCTCATTGAGAATCTTTGGGATGTGCTGGAGAAGGCTCCGAGCAGTGGTCAGACTCTCCCATGATCAATACAAGATCTTTGTGAAACATAAATACAACACTGTACTATTCTATATAAGTATTCGCTCACCTATCCACTTAACTGAATTCAGGTTTATAAAGCCAAGCACCTAGGCTATGGCACCTAGACTGCTTCAACAAACATTTGTGAAAGAACTGGTCGCTCTCAGGAGCTCAATGAATCCCAGCGTGGTGCTGTGATAGGATGCTGCATGTGCAACAAATCCAGTTGTGAAATTGGGGAGGACAGGAACTCAGCCATGAAGTAGTAGGCCACGTAAAATGACAGAGCAGGGTCCACAGGTGCTGAGGCACATGTTACGCAGAGGTCGCCAACTTTCTGCGGAGTCAATCTCTGTGGACCTCCGAACTTACGTGGCCTTCAGATTAGCTCAACAACAGTACGTAGCTTCATGCAATGTGTCTCCATGGCCGAGCAGCTGCACCCAAGCCAATGCAAAGTGTTGGATGCAGTGGTTTAAAGCACGTCACCACTGGACTCTAGAGCAGTGGAGATGTTCTCTGGAGTGACGAATCGCACTTCTCCATCTAGTTATCTGATGGACCAATCTGGGTTTGATGGTGACCAGGAGAACGGTACTCATCTGACTGCACTGTGCCAGTGTTGATTTCCAGTTCCAGTGAAATGAACCCTGAATGCTTCAGCATACCAAGAGATCTGGGACAATCCCATGCTCCCAACTGTGTGGGATCAGTGTGGGGATGAACCGCTTCCTGTTCCAACATGACTGTGCAACAGTGCACAAAGCAAGGTCCATAAAGACATGGATGAGTGAGTTTGGTGTGGAAGAACTTGACAGGCCTGCGCAGAGTCCTGACCTTTGGGATGAATGAGATGAAAACTGAGAGCCAGACCTTATCGTCTAACATCAGAGGGTGGGCCGACAAGCAAGTTGGTGGTTTCAGCCTTTTTCACTCGGATACATTGCACTTACCTTTGTGTTATTTTTATCTACTAAGTGTAGATTTCACTATATATCACATATTCTCTGTTATTTTTCTCTTTTGAGTCATTTTTAACCATTAATGCTCCTTTTTCATTTTGTAGTTGTAGTCTGTAGTTAAACCATTTATCCGCAATCTATTTACTTTTAGGCTTTTTAAACATAGGCCAACCTGCCAAAAACATTAAAAGCACTGAAGGGAGAAGTAAATAACACTGACCATCTTTTGAACCTGACATTCGTGTGGATCCGTGGGGTGATCAGCCCCCACCAACCACACTCTGTAGCCAGACACCACAGGACGCCCTCAGATGGTCCATTTTGTGATGCATCACAACCGTCTTGGAGGAATAAGGGAGACCTACACAATACTAGGACTAATACCAACTAGGTCATAATGTTATGCCTGATCGGTGTGTGTATATGCATATATATATATATATATACATATATATATATCTATATATAGATAGATATATATAGATAGCTGTTTAAACTTTTGAATAGGATTACCTAGTGTTCTGCCCACTCAGTGTGTAGTTAGATAACATGCAGAAGCTACTGTAAATATGTTACCCAATAGCAAAGTAAGTAATAATTAACACAAAACATGAAGTGTGAGTAAAGAAGTAGATAAAATGTAGCATGTCATGTGTGACAGCTCGTCGAGGAGAACTATTGATTACGTAACAGTAACAATCGACAACACTCGATGTTGCTGGTAAAAAAGAAAAGTTCAGGCGGGCTGACATTTGTCAGTATGTCTAAAACTGGGTCAACCTGAGGCAGGGCAGCGTGACAAGTCTCCAAACTTAAAGAGAACAATTACATGTCCGTTTGGAGAACTACAGTATGCAAATGATCATACAAACAATGGGCGCTCTCCACTATGCTGCTACAGTTTTGGGGTCTTGATATTCTGCACTCAGAGACACTTGGACCGTCTCAATGTCCAGCAATTTATTTGTTTATTTAATAATTCTATCAATTATTTGCAATAAATTTTTACCTAGATTGGAACCTTTAATAACATCTGAGTGTTGAGCAAAGAAAAACAAGTGGTGATGACAAGACAAACATCAGCTGTTACATCACTGCTGCGTGATACGTGACAAGTTTTTTTTATTTTATTATTTTACCAGTTAAAGCGTGAGGCCAATTCCCGGAAAGGTGGAGGCGTGGTTTGTTATTGTTACGGGTCTTTCAGGAATGTAACATCAGATGTCAGGTTTACCAGATACATACAGACACACAATATCATGACACAGGGGTCAGTACATTGGTAAGGCAATACACAATTGTGGATGTACACAACGAACAAAAAAAAAAAAAAAAAAACGGATAAAGGCTGTGTCATGTATGGCCAGCATCGTTGTTGCTGGAAAGGGGGAAGTTGAGAGCTTGTTAAAAGGAGCGGGGGTTTGCTGACAGCATCCAGTCCAGTGTGGCTTGTCTTGTTGTGACTGCACAAACGGCACCAACACCATGACTTGCCTGCTGCTCGGAGCCGTCCTGCTCGGGAACCTGGCCGTCCGCACCACGGCACAAGGTACGTCTTCCATAAATCTCTATCAGCACAATCTTTGTGTTATGAAACTTTACCTGAGTGGAGTTCAGAGATTTACGGGCGCCGTTTCTTATTAGGAAAAACACTGACATTTCACACAGCTCTACTAAAAAAAGAAAGATTTGAGAGGTGCTGTGGTTGTGTCAGGATCTTCAGTGACCATAGTTGGAAGTGGAGGTTTTTTAAGTCGTTGCTTTGAGTGGTGGGAGCAAATAGTCTGCAAATACTCTGTAAAGAGTCTGTAAAAAGTCTGTAAGGAAAATAAACGTGCTGTTCTGATGAGACACATGACGCATGAAAAAGGTCAGTGTTTGTCTCAGATTTCAGAGGCAAAA
Source organism: Mugil cephalus (assembly GCF_022458985.1). Lineage (NCBI taxonomy): Eukaryota > Metazoa > Chordata > Actinopteri > Mugiliformes > Mugilidae > Mugil > Mugil cephalus. The sequence continues at coordinate 18,576,675 of NC_061782.1, read as the reverse complement.
TATAAAATGAAGTATTTTTTTTTCAATATCATGTGTTAGGATTGAATAACACTGACCGCTGGTGTGTTGTTGTTGTTTTTTTTTTATTATTTTTTTTTTTTATTGCTGTCTCATATAAATCTAAACTAAAAGCTCTTTGGTACAACTGAACTTTGAATCCTTACACTCGATTCTAGGGCCTGGATTGAAGCTGTTTAATTAACCCAGATCACTGGGTCTGTTTAAAATGCTTTCTTTCATCTGTGTTTTCATGTCTTACTCACACATAATGATTCACTTCCTCAGTTCTGGCAATGCTCCCTCCACCTGCCCAGGTGAAGTTTGAATCTACGGATTACAAAAACATCCTGCACTGGACTCCGCCCACCAACAGCTCCTCGCTGCAGTACTACACCCAGTGGAAGATGTGAGACATCACACACTGACAGTACATTTAGCAGGGCAGTCGATCAAGGGTGTGAATCCTCAATTACAAGTCAAAGTTCTGTCCCAATTGTGTACACTGAGAGTGACAAAGTTAAGGTACGCACTGTAGCAGTGTTTCAGCGGTAGTAGATCTGAACCTATTGACTTTAATCAGTAAAAACACCATCAGTGGTTATTTTTTATTTATCAGATTTTAATCCCACAGCTACTTTTTTCCTTTTCCTTTTTTTTTTTTTTTTTGCAGAACGACTGCAGAAGTAATCTCTCCATCTAATCATCAGGTTTACTACTAAGCCTCGTTTCCTTTTTAAGAAACCCAACAGTGCAGTGATAGCGCTCCAACATGTAATAAATTAATTTGTGAAAAAGATTGAACCCGTTACAAGGTGTTTTGAAGTCTAGATGTTTGTGTTTTATTGGAGCATCTTTATACATCAGCTGCACTCCAGTTCAGATAATAAATAATTCAAAATGCAGCCAAGAGTGCGATGCAGCTTTTACATCAATATTTCTTGCCTAATGATGTCATGATTATCCTGACAAACTCGAAGGGGGAGATTTTATTTGTAGCTCAGTGTTTCTAAACTTTTATTTAAGCAAACATTACATGTAAATAGGGCAAATAATCAAATGAAGAGTGAAGAGAGTTCCTGTTTATCTCCTCTAGTTACGGCGAGCCCGAGTGGCTGGACGTGGACGGCTGTCAGGGGATCCACAAGAACCAGTGCGACCTCAGCAGCGTGACCTCCGAGCCCAGAGAGTGGTACTACGCCAGGGTGCGCGCCTCCTCTGTGCCCTCCAGCAGCAAGTCGGCCTGGGCCCTCTCCCCCAGATTCAGTCCACGCTGGGACAGTGAGTGTTTACGCAACTCCTCTTTGTCGTCTGCGTCCTCTTCTCTTTGTCCTCTCACTTCCCAAGACGGATGCAGCAAAACGCGGAAGCGTCTACGACCTGAAACAGACACTGATGAGACTAGTTCTTTATTTACCTCTTCAAGGGCAAGAAAATAAATAGTTAATATCTAGACCAAGGGCTGAAATAAAGAGTCATTAAACTCTAAATGTTTAACAGCCGTTGCATAACATGACCATGCAAACACGCCTCTGCACACAGGAGGCGTAATCTGTATGCAAGAAAGGTCAGATTCCTTCCTCAGATTAAAGACAATAGTGCTTCCTCTCTGTGTTTGTATTGCACAATGACTACAGTCTTTTTATAACTTTGTGTGGATCCTTACGCAAATAAACAGAATTTTTTTGTTGTTTTCAATCCCAACAGCCAAAATCAGTCCTCCTGTGCTGAAGCTGAACATCACAGAGCAAGGCCTTGTGGTCCGACTGAAGCCGCCCAAGGTGCTGGTCCGGAAGATGCACAGCAGTCTGCACTACAAGGTCTACGTCATACACCCCAGTGGAGAGGAGGTACTGACACACACACACACACACACACACACACACACACACACACACACACACACACACACACATTATTTGAATGCCAAGAAGATTCCCTCGTGCTTCTTTTGGTGGTTTTGTCAAATTTGAAACCACAATGGGCTCAGGGATATGCTAACCTGCATGTAAACGCTCTGCAGTCTGAATATGCAAGGGCTGAATTTTTACTTGATTTACACTTAAAATGACGTTGACTCTGTGAATTGCTATCATGAAACCAAAGACAAAGAAAAAGTATGAGGTGAGGCAGAGGAGGAAGAGTCGTGGAAGACTACCAAAACAAATAGGACAAACGAGAACAATGGCAACAAAAATGAAGAACAACCTGGAATTTTCTTCCCTATATAGTCATCCTTTAAAGGTCCAGTGTGTAAGGTTGGGGTCATTGTCTTTTCACAGTGGGAATTAAATATTCATAATTAATCGTATGGCTACTTGAGTTACTCAACCATAGTGACAGAATAACTGCAGAAATAAACATATTACATGTTATTTGCACAAAATCTGTTTTGGACTTTAAATTATAAATGATTATAAGCTACACCTCAGACACTGGCAAGATGGTGGTGACCGCTGCCACTACACTAAGCTTCAAAACTGGACACATAAATCCTATCAATGATGCCATGGGATTCATTCATCTTTATTTACACTCAAGGGTTTCTAAAGTAGCCCAGATCTGGAGACGGTGTTTTTTTTTACATTGAAGTGGCTGCCATGTAGTTAGTTGCAATCTACAACCTCACCACTAGAAGGCACTAAATTCCACACAGTGGTCCTTTAATGTTCAGTTTTCTGTAAAACTGCAACTTCAGTTACACATTTTCAAAAGTGAATTGCCATTTTCAAGCCTCTGAATGACATTTTTCCTTCAAACGGATTTATTAGAGAGAACATTGTTATTTACGTAAAACAATTATAACATTTATTTTATGATTCAAATAAAAAATTCAAACCGTGATTTACTGTCCTTAAAAAATCCATAAACATCGATTTTAAATATTCAACATGGTATTTCTCTTAAGGATAAAAATAATTAATTCTCCATTAACACACACACACATCTTCTCTTTTTTCTTTTCTTCTCTCTTTCATGTTTTTATTTATTTATTTCTTGTCCTTGTCCTTCTGAAAAAAAGTTGTTGTGTCCAGATTCTTTGTATTTGTATAGTAACGTATGTTAGTGAGGAAGCTGTTGTACATATAAGGTTTGTTGAATTAACAAAAACAAGTTACACATCTCCTGTGTGTGTTCCTGATGATCTGATCACCTCTCTATCTTCTTCAGGAGGTGTTTCAGATGGCCTGCTGCTCTAAAAAGCTGACTCTGAAGGAGCTGAACCCCAAAGAAAAATACTGCCTCCAAGCCCAGACCCTCATCCCCCAACAGGCCAAGAGCAGCGCTCGCAGCTCCGTGAAATGTGTCTCTATGATCTGATGGCACAGGTATGAACACTAGCGTCTATGATCCCGCTATAGTAAAACAAGCTCCTATATCCGTGAGAATGTGTTACAAGCGTCTGTTTTCTGTGATCGAGCCCGTGCTGCACACAGACGGCCGATGGTATTGTTAACAAGTGAAAGGTGACATCTCTGGTGTAACAAAAGACCTCCACAAGAGGAGTCACGTATCAGATGTCACTATACAATCGCCCGAGGCTGCGAGACAGAAAGAGGGAGGGAAAATGAAACTCCTGGAGGAGAAATCTAAGCAGGAGAGCTTCTCCACAATGCCTATAATTACCTCTGCTCACTCCTCCCTTGCCACTATTTTTAGAAGGTTATCTCCATTTTTCCGTCTTCACCTTTTCTCCATCATCTAACTGTACCTCTCTCGTCCGCAGACTCACTGAATGACTGGACCTGTCATCCATCACTTCAGCTTCAACCATCCTTCGCTACCTCGACGACTGCCGCCACAAATATCTGTGCTCGTGAAAGTGATGCACTGTATTGTCTGACGTGTGGTTTTGACACTGTTCTGACCAGAACATATGACTGATTATAGAGTTCACTGCATTGTTCCTCTCGACCTTTTGCTCTCCGTGGGAAGTCAAAAAATAATATATAATAACTCAGGTCCCATTATCACTATCTGTCAGTGCATTTTGAGCTGAGACTTAACTTATTTTGGTTAGTTTTGTTGTTTTCATGCAGATCACTAATACACACTTTGATAGTGAAAATGGTGCATTAAACATGTGTTGCATGTATTGCTGCCAATAAAAGACATTTTATGCACATTTCTCTCTCAAATGTTTTCTAGTTTAACCTGACGACCTAACTGATGACGTCTGTGCTGCTCTACAGTTATTGTTTTATTTCCTTCATTCCTCCGCTGGAGCCCAAGCACAACACAGTCCCAGATAAAAAGTTACATTTATAGTCACTTCCCGGAACAGCTGGACACTGATTATTTTAAAGCACAGGTGTCAAACATACAGCCCGTGGGCCAAAAGCGGCCCGTCAGAGGGTCTAACCTGGAACGCAGCATGAATTTGCAAAGTGACAAAATTACATAGAACTGACCCAGGACTAAACAGATTACACTTATTTTTGTAAATTAATTTCATATATTTTAAAGATAGTTTATTAAATGTAAACATTCTCCTGATTTGCTTGTTCTTCTTTGCACTAAATGATCTGGAGTTGTTGTTACTTACGGTTATTATTCTGTTGTATTACTGGTCCGGCCCACTTGAGATCAAATTGGCCTGAATGTGGCCCCTGAACTAAAATGAGTCTGACCCCCTGTTCTGAAGTAACGTTACTTCAAATGCATTCAACCTTGCATTTGTCTGGGACTACTTTCAGCAGCGGATTGATACATGTTTAGTGTGTAGCTTGTATTTGTAGCAGTAGGATGGTTTGATTCTGGACTATTATGAAGAAAAATACAGACCATATTTGATGACCATGCTGTTGTTGGACCTTTTATCAGCTTCAATAGATTTAAATACATGGGAAAATAATAAGTTAATGTACGTTTCCCTCATACAATATTCATTTTTATTATAAGCAAGCCTCGTGCATCAGCACTTACAGTCTAGTAGTCTTCTAATATTAGCTGCGGCCTTTACTCTTTGATACCTGTGCACTTAAGACTGTTCCCTTTCATTGCTACTTTTGAAATTCTGCCTGGGGGAAAAACAACAACACAAAAAACAACATTAGTCTTGATTTAGACTTTATTCAAAATGTCAATAAACTTGATACTTTTGATCAATCAGGCGTGAAATACTGTAATGATAACAAAACACCGTTCACTGAAAGAGATGCACTGAAATCTAACTCTGACACGTTCGATGTGACGAGTGGTTTAGAGGAAGAGTCACTTTTTTTTTCTTTTTTTTTAACGGGAAGTCATTTGATCGAGAAGGTGTCAGAGGTGGGGGGTGGGGGGTGGGGGAGGTCTTTCAGCAGCAGCAGCGCCGCGCTCTGAGGTTCTTTGTGAAGTTTTCTTTGTAACGACTCCTCGCTAGCAGCTGGTTCATTTAGTGGTTTTGGTCCTGAAGACAGAGAAGCCTCAGTGCTGGTCGAGTTGAATTTGGTCCCATAGCCAGACGCCTGAATGTTCTGTTACTGGAAGCTGGTTTCACAAATATTATTGCTGCAGTTTGTCTCGCACAGAGGAATGTCAGAGTCATCATTAACAGCAGGCCAAGAAAGTTCAGTGACTCTGGAAGACAAACCATCCATTGAGGGGAATGTTCAGTACCAGTGTGTTCGCGTGGTATTTACAGGTAATTCGTAAAACGCTGGCTTTTCAACGGCTTCGTGATTAGCAGGGCCTTTACAGTGTCGGACCTGGCTTGAAACTCAGTGGCCATAAAAGGCAGAGCATGGGGAGACTTCACATTCTAAGTCATCATAAAACGCAGCAGTGGTATACACATCAGGAATCAGATCTATTTACACCATTGGGGAATTCATATCTCCAATCCTTCAAAAGTGGGACATGTTCTTTTAAAAAACCTCTGGGGGAATATAATCACCCACAAACCAAAAATCATGAGGATACTGAGCCCTTTGTGAATCCTGAGGAAATCTTTAAACTTGTTGGAGGTTTACGGTATAATAATAATAAAAATGTGTCTTCGCCTGCTGTTCTCAAATATCCCCGGACCTTCCTTGGCTTCATGAAATAGAGCTATAACGCTAACCGGGAAAGTTTTTGCTTAATGCTACATAATAAATGTTACAAACAAATCCATAAATGTGAGCCGGGTCAAATCTAACCGCACAGTTCAATTAAACCGGGGCTGAAAGCGAAGACACAGACTGAGCTTTAAAAATCAGACTTGAAGGCACTGGATCTGTCAGGTCAAGTAGGTATTGCCATTTTACATGTTCGTTTCAAGTTTTAATCCTGAAAATCAGCTGTCATCAGGGGGAATTTCATTGTAAATTCATTCATTCATTCATCCGGGGCAGTTTTCCTGACATGAACAATCATGGCTGAAGTGTTCTGAGGATAGGAAATATAAACCCATACAAACATTTCTATAAATACTCTTAGAAAAATCTGTATCAGCAACGCACGACCACGTGTTTTAAATGAGAGGATTCCACGTCTGCTTTGTACGACGTCCAGTGTTTTTCTACCCGCATCGCTAAAAAAAAAAAAAAACCCTTCAGGGTGTTCTGGGGGGCGACATACGTCCACCGCTGCTACGGACCCAGTACGTAACCTGCCCCCAGAGCACAAACTGTACTGCAGCATTGCTGACTTTTACAAACAGTCGCACAACAGCATATATGCAATACAAAACGACTGCCAGCATTAGGCCGATAAACGATAAAAAGAAATATTTACAAACAAGGTATCTTTTTTTTTTTTTGTTTTGTTCAACATTTTAAGGGTACACGCATGCATGATTCAAGTCGAAACATCTAAAAGCGTGATCACACGGCTTCGAAACTGACATGGAATGTACTTCCTGCTGGTCGCTAAGGTCAAGTCTCTTCATATTAAATTACCTATAAAAATATATATATAAATAAAAAGGTGAGGGTATCGTGTTGAGAAAGCTGCAGCGGCGGTCAACGTTTAGCTGCACCGACAGGACGAGACAGAAGGAAGGAAGGAAGGAAGGAAGGAAGGAAGGAAGGGGACAATGAGGGAGATAATGAGAGAACAAAGGTGGCAGTGGAGCACCGAGGGGTCAGAGGAAAAGAAGAGCTCTGGAATGTTCCGTGTAGATCTGAGACTTGGTCACGCTCTAGAACACTGACCTCACTATGTTCTAGAACTAAGACAAAGCTGGATTCTAAAGTTCTATGTAGAACTTTTTTTAAAAAAAAAAGAAAATAAAATAACTGGAAACAAAGGCAGCCTGGTGCTAAACCCTCCAGGAGTTCTAGGCCGAAACTCGGTACGTTTTTTCCCGAGTGTTAACGGATGAGCAGTGATCGCAGCAGGTCCTCCTACGAGAGGAACTCTTTCTCCAGCTCGAAGACGGAGGCCCGACCCGGGGAGCTCTGGATGCGACACAGGGGCACGGTGCAGTCTCGTTTCTGGCCCTCCGTGTCCATGTCCAGCAGGGAGCAGCCCACCCCCACGTCAGAGGTCAGCACCATGTTCAGGTTCTGAGCCGTCTTCTCTCCGGAGTAGTGGCCCAGGGAGTAGCTCTTGTTGCGTCCCCGCAGCAGCGCCCAGGTGTGGGGTTTGGCCCTGAACGACACCGGCCGCGGTCTGGAGAAGGCCTCGGGAGGCTTTTCTGACGCCCCGCTCTTCTCTTTCTCCTGCTTCCTCTGGAGGGCGGGAGGAGGGAGACTGGGAGGACCATTGGCTGTAACCAGACACATTCATTATTGTAAATAAAAGCCCTTTTTAAAGCTGTACACACACGCTTACCCCCATCCTGCTTTGTGTTACTCACTGTTGTGGTTGGTGGTGTATTTCTTCCTCCGCAGACGTGTTCCTGTGTTGTGGTTGCTCTGCTCTGGGGGCTGGCTTTTGGTTTGCACTGGGGTCTGCGTTTTAGGCGCCGTCTTGACGCTCTGGCCTTCTGTAGACGCCGCCGTTCCGGGTTTGGATGGCTCCGTGTGATGATTGGCAGTCACATGCTCCACCTTCCCAGGCCTGGACTCTGTCACCTCTACCTCGGACTGCAGGAGACACTTGGTGGAGTTGCATTCCATGATGGCGGACATGGAGATGAGATTGACAGGTGGGGTCGCCACATGGTTTGACGACGATGTTTCGTCTTTGCGGGCGCGGCCGCCTGGTGGCGACGTGCTCCGGCGGAACCGGGTGGCTCGCTGGAACAAGCCCTCCTTCTTCTTCTTCTCCTCTTTTTGAGGCTCACAGTCCTCCCCAGGCGTCGAGTTTTTCAGAGCCTCTCTGATGTCGTAACCGAGCACAAGCGAAGCCAGCAGCGACCCGCAGCCGTACAGCACAGAGTCGGTCTTGCGGCGAGCTGAGGTCCTTTTCAGGCTGTTGGTGGGGGTGAGCTGTGGGGTGGTGGAGGTGGAGGAGGTGGACGTGGTGGTGTAGGGGTCGTCCGGGGTCTCCGGTGGGCCGCCTTGACCTGCCGGCCCGACCCCGGCATCTCCTGGCCCACAGCTCCCGGCGGGGCTCTGAGGCTGCTGCTCGTCCCTCCACAGAGGTAGATCGATGTACACCTGGTTGGGGAACTTGAGCTGCTTTGGTTTGGAGCTGCTGTCGGGACATTCCTGGGGGAACGCCTCGTCTTTACTGGCCCCTGCTGGAAACACATAAGTGCAAATCGAACATTATAAGAAGGAGTGAGCCTTTCTACTTATATTCGTGTAAATTCAAATTTGACTAGCGCACCTTGTTCATTGAACAGGGCAGCGAGGGGCACGGGCTTCTGAGACTTGACCAGGCTGGTGGACCAGGGGTTACTGCCATCCGACAGAGGACGCACTCTGAAAACAACGCACAGGTAAACAGGTGAGTATGTTTGAGTTAGGACTGTTATTACCTCGGATTTCTCAGACTTCTCTGGAACCAAAAAGTACTTGATGCAAACACACACTCTATTTTCTCTCTATTTTTCTTCAGCACCGGTTATATCTGCATCAGAATTTCAACTTTGCTGTTGTTGCAATGCAGAACAGTTAGAAAATGGTGCGTGTTGGCTACATTCATTTGTAGTTTACTGACAGAGAAGTTTAAAGAAAGTAGCAATGTAAGCCAGTTTGATGCTGTAAGACTGTTGGTTGCAGTTTTAACGGATATGTTAGAGAAGTTCAAGAGTAGCCGTTCGATTATCTGCTCTGTGATCATTCAGAAACACGGAGACTCGTTTATTACCAAGACTTATGGTAGATTTATGGTACCGTAGGTCAGTCTCCAACGTTTTTCAGGATAGGGCCCCAAACTGAAGAGAGATTACGTAGGGACCTCCTACCCTATTTATAAATATACATCATTATCATCATTTTACATTGAATATTAATCTATTTAAATAATACACTGGTTTAAATATTCAGAAACATAAACATACAGTGATATAACTGTATACACACACACACACAAACATACATACATACATATGTATATATCAATTTATCCCTTTACTAAATTGTGTTGAATCATGTTAATGTGTATTTAAAGACATTTAAATCCGTGGGGGGAAATTAAAAATATATATAAATAAAACGTCTAACCAACCAAACATTATGCGACCCCCCTGCTGTACCTCCATGCGCCCACTAGGGGTCACAGACCCCCTGTTGAAGACCTACGCCGTAGGACCAGTCCAAAATAAATGTTGACTCTTTAAAACAAGGATGTAGTCAAGTTGTTTTGAAACAGGAACCGATCGGATGTCAGCCTCCACCCAGATAGCACAACACTGCCTTTTTTGTGTGTGTGTGTTTACACTCTACGTGTGTGTGTATACACTCTACCTCTCAGCGGCAGCCGGCCGTTCTTTGCTCTGCACTGAGCTGGGGCCCCAGGTTCTTCCTTTCTTCTTGATTCCCTTTTTCACGTCATCAAACTCCTCTGGCCTGAAGAGGGAGCTGCGGCCCCACGTACGGTTGCTCTCGTCTTGAGTAACTGTTAACGGAGGGATTTCAAATGTCACCACAGGCTCAAACTACAGAGTTAAGAGTCGGAGACACCACAACCCTGACAGGGAGTTTGGAAGTAGACATGTTAGTAGGAGTATTATTAGAGGAATTGTGGCATTTGTATAATTCCAATAGTAATATTTCTCTCCTTCTCTGTAGTTCAAATACTGGCCACATAAATCCAGGGTATTCTCTTAAATGTTGAAACATTTTAAGTCCATCCTTTACTGGATAAATAGAACATTTTAAGTAAATTAATGACAGGGATGTTACTACTTAAGTTACTATTGAACATTTTCATTAGGGCTTCAACAAACTATTATTTTCAATTCGTTGATCCATCTTTTAGTTAATCACTAATAAACAGAACTTTTATTCAAACATGTTTACTCACTGAGTGTATAATAGATTTTGTGCTGCAACTACCTCACTGTATTATTTTTAAATTTTTGAAGTGACCATTTCATGCTTTAATGTTACTTCACAATTAAGTTTTATTTAGCGCTGACATAATTAGGAAAGGTGTCATTTATTATATTCTGTTATTAATTAGAAGGTGTTATGATTTAATTTGACTTGTGCTGTAATTGGAAATAAATCTGTATGTTTCATCTGAAAATGTGGCTTACAACCATTTAGAAAATAAAGTAAAATCTATGTTGTTCAGTTTTTTTTTTTAGGTTTGCATGTGCAACAAAAGTCTGCTTTCAACCTGCAGTGTTAAGTCAGTGGTGCCATGCTAGTTAATAGTATCTGCTCTGGAGAGCCTTGGTTGAGTTCTTGTCTGAACGAAAAACAGGCGAGGACACAATGTCGACTCCGAGACTCTGACCAACAGAACTCACTGAAAAAGTCCAAATACAGGTGTTGTTCTGGCCTGAAACAACATGAGCTACCAAAAGCCACTAAAAGTGGAAAGGGACACATTGTGATGCTCAGTGAACACAAGCTGACTCGTTGCAGCCCTAATTTTCTTACTAGAAAACATCACCAGCTGGTGTACTTTCTGTTTAGTTCTGCAGACCAACAGGCAGAAACCAATCCCTTGTTATAACAGCTTCTCACAGCTGCTGGTTAGTCGTTGTAAAATTAAGAAAAGATGTTAGTGAAGGCAGGATTTACCACAGAACTGTGTTAATTACCACCACTGCCAAAACAGACATTTCAGACAAATCTGGACAGAAGAAATGGCCCATGTCTGCGGCATGAAACTCATCATTATCACCTATTGCTCGTTGGATTTCCAGGTTAAGTTAAGCACCCAAAATTTAACCAGCAGCAAAGACAAGTCAGAAAGAAATCTGCACTGGTGGGAAGCTGTTAGGCATCAAACCCTTTAAACGGTCAAAGTCACGTGCAGGGCCTGGTGCTACTATCCGCGCCCCTGGCTACATGTGCGTAGCCAACCGCTTGCCTTTCCTCCCGAACCCAGAGTAGCCTGAGAGCTCGCTGGTCAGATCAACATCCTGTTGGTAAACATACAAACTTTCCCTCCTCACATGGGACGTCACTGAGGAGGGAAACATACACGTTACCTCCAACCTACACAGCAGTTTTAGCCATGAATAAAATCCACCGCTCTGCTCTGAATGTTAATGTTTAAATACGATTATACAGTATGTGGGGATGTTAATGAAAACATCAACCTAGATGCACATTCCTCCACAGGATGTATACTCACTTACCAGTTTATTAGGTACACTATCCAAAACAAATAACTTGAAGTTTTAATCTGGTTTATGTTAAGGTGCTTTTAAAAGCGCACAATTTCATTTGTTGGGCCGTTGTGCAGAATTTGCATCCATTATCAGCCCCCATTATCTGATAAAGTTAATCTCAGCGGCACCCTGCGCCCTCCATCTGATCTTTACCATCTACCATAACTGCACAAGAGGAATGTGCTTCTGTTATTACAAGGGCGTTGGTGCGTGACTAACGACTTTATCAAACTATTCAAACAACTGGCTGGCTGCTCGTGGCTCTGGAGCTTTTGTTCACATGGTCATTGTGATTAACACTCTTCCTGTGTTTCCAGAAAACACATTTCTTCATTTCACATTTGATTGTGTGAATAAACAAGAAAAGAGACACGTGAGTGACTTCAAATGGAAAACTGGAGTGTGTAAAAAACAAAGTGAACCCACGTTGGATGGCTCGTAGGCGGGGGATGAGCGTGGGACTGCTGGGAGGAGAGGAGCTGGTGCTGTGAAGGCTTCGCCTCTTGTCCATGGAAGGAGACGCCTGCACGGTGATCTTGTGTTGGAAATCTGCAACGTGAAACACAGACATATGAGTCGGTACCACAGACTTCAGGCAGGTTTAACACTGGTAACAGCAACAGACAATGACAAATAAACTCTTGGACATAGTATGATGATCTGTCACTTTTTACGTGAAGATCCCTAAAGTTCCCAGCGTTCAGAATAGTTGTTTCATAGGGAAGTAATTAAGTTTGCCAAAGTTTTCTCAAAAGCCTTGAGATAACCAAGATAGATGATTTTATTCTACTTCTTTATACAAGAAATCCATTCATTCCAGTCCATTGAATTTTACCAATTAATTCACTTAATTTAACTTAGTAACTGAGTTGTAGGTAATAATGTTGGACAATCTAATTACATATACTTATACTTTTTATTGTACTATTTGGAGACACAGAGGCAGACACTACAGCTTGTGGTTGTTTTGTGGTTGTTATATGAACATAAAAATGTCGTGGTATGTGGAGTGTATTTAAAAAAAAAGTCAATCCAAGGTTTTTACGAATCAACTTCAGATTTTTCAAATCAACATCAATGTGATTATAAAAACAAAAGAGGTCATGAAAGGATGGGTTTGGACAGAATCAGGTGACTAATAAAATACAGAAGATATTACAAAAACTTTAATATAATTTAATTATTCTTGTTTTCTGAGATATCTGCCATTCATGGGCACTTTATTGTGTAGCTCTTGATTCTGGATTCGATGCAACATAAGATACATCTTCTCATCCCCTCAGAATAACTCTAATAGGGACGAGATGCCCAATCCGGTCCAGTGGAGACAGTGGGACTTTCTTTCAGACAAAATATCTATGGTAGTCTATGACAAATAATGTGACTTCACAGGTTTCTACCTCACCCTTTACTTCCTGTCTCTCTACTGGTAGCTACTTTGATGCTGTGATGTAAGATGTAAGTATTTATTAGTAACTTCTTCCTTCTTCCTCTGACATTCTCTTAAAAGAAGGACTGCCAGTCAATCAGAGCAGCATAAAACTTATAGAGAGGGTCGTGCAGATTCTGCGATATCAGCGGACCTCACATCACTGTGAAGTCCAGACCTCTGGGTGTGTTTGCTGACCTGAAGGCAGGCTGATGCGGTTTCCATCCTTCAGTTTAAGGCGCGACCGTTTGAATTTGCCTTTCCTCTTCTTCACGTTGGGCTTGTCTTTGTTGAGCTGGAAGATGAGGATGTTGAGCTCTCTCTCCAGCACGTTGATCTCCCGCTCTGCCAGCTGCTGCTCCCGACGCTTCAGCAGCTCCTCCTGAGACTTCTGCTGCAGGGCGGCCCGAGTCAGCTCCTCCTCCCTGGAACGTAGCTCCTGGGAGAACCAGAGACTCAGACACATCACTGGAGGTTTTGCTCATCTTGAAGTGAACAGCGATGTCAGATCATTATTAAACTTGGTCGGATGTTATGGACGGCGATGCCTGTGTCAGGTTTCAGCTGACTGTGTCTAAACAGGAAACAGGTGGCAGCGAACCAACACCCTTAAGAAAGTTTTTATGCACTGGAATCTCTTCTGTCAAAGGGTGGGTCCATAAACTTCACACATGACAATCTACAGGTGTTGGCGAGCACTACTGAGAGTTACTGTGGAAAATTCAAGTCTCTTTAATCAGGTCAGTTTAAGGTTGATAGTCACAGATTTGAAAACGAAGTTTGGACAAAATTAAAGGGAGCTTAGATGGATGGTTGCTGTAAAAGGAATAAGAATAAAAAAAGAAGATGTGTGTTTCTGCTGTACATTGACTCTGACTGTTATGGAAGTGTAGAGCTATTACGATGGAGTACCGTTTTAAAGAATAGATAATATTCAAAGCATCATGTAGACGCAAACTGCCATATACACCAATCAGCCATAACATGTCGGGTCTGGTCTGTTCAAGTCAATAACACTGATTATCTCACGGCACCTGTCAGTGGGTGGGATGTATCGGTCAGCAAGTGTACATTTCATCCTCAAAGCTGGAGTTAGAATCAGGGAAATCGGACAAGTGGAAGAATTTGAGTGACTTTGAGAAGAGCTAAATTTAGATAACTAGACAAATGGGTCAGAGTATCTCCCAAACTGCAGATCTTGTGGGGTGGTCCCAGTCTGCAGTGGTCAGGGCCGATCAAGATAAACGCAGTGAACCAAGGCAGGGGCCAATACTCAATGATGCATGCGAGGAGTAAATGTGCTGTATGATCCAACAGACGAGCTACTGTCGCTCAAATTGATGAAAATGTTGCTGTTTTGTTTTTTAAAGAAGGAACGTTGAAAGAACACACAGTGAATCACAGTTTGTTTTGTAGTTCAGAGCTGCAGACCAGTCAGTATGTCCATGCTGGAGTTACATCCACATGTTTCCCAGAAGAACATACACATCGTAGTGATGAACCACTTCACTGGTTGGTGATTTCAATATTGTGACTGATGATTATACGTCTAGAAAGTATTTCTTTGGACCATTACATATCTCTGAGATTCTTTTTCAATTTTACGCTGATTATCAAAGTTGCACTTCTAGATTTTAAAAAGTCAGAAGAGAAACAGGTCGCAAAACAGACAAACAAACAAAGCTCTCACAAAGAGACGTCTTTGAGTTGGGGAGTAGCGAGTGTATTAGATATCTCCATCAATAACGAACTGGCTTCAGGAGATTACTGCCTGCTGTTTCAGGCTGTGTTACAAAGCCAGACAGTCTCCTCCCATGGCTTTCTTCATTCCCTCTATTTTCTCTTTAACTGCCCTCAGCTCAGTAATAATAATCCTTACTGGATGACTTCCATGAAGCAGCTTTACAGTCAAACCCTTCAGCCACCCACCTAGACACAGATTACTGTGAGATGTTTATGGGAAATGTGCTGATGCAGGAGATAATTCTACAAGTATGTGTGCTGGGAAAATGTTCGTTAATGCTCAAAGAAAGCTAAACATTTTCCCCCCCTTATTATCTTATTTGTTACTTATTCAGGCTTTATATATTGTGCAAACTTGATAAGGTCGGATGAGGCAACAGAGATTATCTGTTTAAGTGGTTAATCAAAGTAACTGTAAGTCACGCAACACAAAGGTTTAAATATGGCTTAACATAACTGATGAACTGGAGCAAAGCAGAATACAGAGAAACATGGAGACTGAGTCGGGTAAAACAACACCACCTGTGGATTTTCAACATCTGTGTCGTTCAGTTCACCATTCATTGAACCAGTAGCTCTGTGCTGCTGATCCCGCTGTTTCTCTAAACACTAATTAACACCCGACTTTAAGCCAGCAGACTTAGGCAGGAAGCAGATTAAGGTCTTAACGAGGGGAAGTACGCTAAAGCGCCTCGCCATTAATGACTCAGTTTCTTGAACATCCCATTAGCTTCACACTGAAAGTAACCAATTAAACTTTTTAGTCCGTAAGAAGCTGTCAGGAGTGACACGTCATGGTCTTAATAATAGATTAGTCTGCATGTATCATCACTAAAATAGAACAGCTATCTAACAATTACTTGCCAGCCGTTGTATTGTGTGTACTGGATAATGACTCGGTGCATCGCTCCGTCCTACCTTCTCTTTGGTCCTGAGCTCGTCAAACATCTCTTGGATCTCCACGCGCCAGTCGTCCTGCATGCTGTGGAAGGAGTCCTGAGGCATGGTGGCCATCACCGCCTCCTCGATGGCTGACAGCTGCTCCAGGATGCAGGAGAAGGAGGGGCGCACGTGGGGGTCCTGGTCCCAGCACTCTAGACACATAAAAAGCAACATAGACATTGAAAAACACTGTACTTAAAAACTAATTAATCTATGCAGTAAAATATAGTGATAACCAACACTGGAGCCAAGAAATTACATTTTCCCATTTTCCTTTGCTACAGAAGACCTGGAAGCAAACTTTGGTAATGAGGAAACTTCATTGTGGATCCACTTAAAAGTCTCTAACGCAAAATCTCAATTATATTCGCTGCCTTTAACACATTTAACACCCAATGAAAGGCAACTACTGAAGAGAAATCCTCACATAAAGCAAATCTGATCTGTGTGTGTAGAGTTTCATTCCAGTACATTACCATTAGCTAGAGAACCAATTGGGTGTAATGGATTCTCTGAAGAGGAAAAAGCTTTGTCATGTTATTTAGGTGCAGACGAAGCGTTTTTAGGTTTTATTGCTGACTCTATGGTTATATGAGGTAAAACAGTCTTTATCTCTGATGAGTCGTTCTGGAGGAATTGTCTTTACAGATGCAAACCCATTTGTGGCACAATTAATTGGCAACTTTGCAAAGTAATTTTGTCTGTAAGAAGTTATTTTCTGGTTTGCCTCGTGTTAAGTTAATTCCTGTAAACATGACGCTCTTTGTGACTGTTTTCCATGGCTGTTATAGATGTGATCTTGGTCGCATACAGTGTGATTTGTTCTCAGGTCTCTTACAACAAACCTCAGTCTCATTCAGACGTGGTCAAACTTACCTTCCATGAGCTTGGCGAAAGGTTCGGGGCAAGTGGAAGGGATTGGTAGAGTTAACTTATTAACTGCGACGCCGTAAGCAACAGCCAGGCCGTCAATGCCACGGTACGGCACCTCTCCTGTTAGCAGCTCCCACAGCAACACTCCATAACTGGTAGAGGGTTCACATTCAAAGGAAATAATAAACAGAACAATTATTTAACACGACAACGTGAAAGAGCAGGCAGTATTGGGTAGAGTGTACTGTGATATTCATCATACCCCCAGACGTCACTGCCTTTAGAGAAGAGGGACGACTTGATGACTTCAGGGGCCATCCAGGAGTAGGTGCCTGCTGCTGACATTTTTGTGGTTTTGTGCCACTCCCTGGCCAGGCCGAAATCTGTGATCTTCAAGGTCTTCCTCCCGATGTCGTCATTCTCAATTTTTTCAAGTAATAATACTGAAAACAGGGAGGATGAGGAAACGATACATTAGACTGAGGCAAAAAAAAAGAAAAGGCGGACAAAGATACATAAAGGAAAGGCGGAAGAAAGCAATGTGTGATTAAGAGAAAAGGAGAAAAGTGGAAAGACAAGATTGGAGGAAAGTGACAGATGTGAGGAGGGGGTGGAAGAGACGGGAGAAAGGTGAATGAAAGAAAGGGACGCACAAAAAAAAAAACAGGACAACCACGCAGGTGAGGAGATGATAGTGGATATTCAAGAGGGCCAACAGCGGTATGCAGGTCATTTATTACTGTAGAAAGAGAAGGCTGACAGCGCCACAAAGCACCTGTCCCCAGGTCCTAAAAGTGTTGAGCACATTAAAGACGGCCGGAACCCTCCAAACCTGATGGTAACACTACACCTGGCCTCAGAGCACGGCCACGGTGAAGACACAACCCACTGACGTGTCAAGTAAAGACCCCGTGTGCCAGTCATGGATGGGAATAAGACAATGACTTACACACGCATACGCTCTTCTAAATGTGAGAGAAGATTGTCACAGGAGAATGACTGGTCTAATTTATTTTGTATTAATATATATACATACTAACAAAATGTGACTGTAAACTAATTGACACCACGGCAATGAAGTTGTTGGTGTGACTGTGTTTTGTTGAACTGAATGTAGCAACTGAATGACCAGACTGTTTGTAGCTTCTCCTAGCGTCCTAGCGTCCCCGCTAATAGTACGTCTACCAGTTTTACTTTCCAGCAGAACATGCCAGCTATTAGATTAATTATTCTAACGAGAATGTGCAGATTTTATCTTCCCATGTGACCACTCCATCAGTCGAAGAGTTGATGCATATTTAGTTCCTGTTATTTTCACCCAGTGAAAGCTTCCTGTTAGTGAGTCTAATTCTTATCTCCTTACAAAAACAGATGTAGATAAATAGTAGTCGATGAGTTTCCATTAAGAAGCAAGTTGCTCCAATTCTAATTGTTCCTGATGCCACAAAGTTATTTTTACATAAAGAAAGAAAATTAAGAGCAACACATCATACAGGTGTAAAATGTAGAGCAGCAGCAAAGGATTGTGTCACAATGTGTCGTTGTAAGACGGGGAGCCAGAAGTTAAACAGAAAAACGGCTTGGCATTAATTATGAAAACAGTCGTCAATAGATTGTTTCAGCTACAGGAAAATGTCGAGAATTACAACCAAAGGCAAAAAGGGGACAGAGGTGGGAGAAAACTCATCACTCAACAAGACGCAATCTGTGCCAGGTGACGGCTACAGAGTAGAGTAGCAACATTTTTCTAATGTTCAATGTTTCCTTTCAGAGGTAATAAACCTATTCACTGCGCCGATACACCAACTGCCAAATATTCTTGTTATCCCTTTGACAACAAGACGCAGCCCTTCTCTACAAAAGTTGTGTATCCTCAGCCAAAACAGACTCTTTGATCCTTTCGTCCTCTTGGTATTATTTTCCTCATTTGTTTTTACCACTGCCAAGTTCTCCTCACGTTACAAACTGTCCCATTTCATTATTTACACACAGGGCTATCACTGCAGCTCCTTATTGGCTGGGTCGACTACACTGAACAAATGCAGCAGAGAAGCTAAAATCTGACAGGATGAAGGCTGCCTTAGGTGGCTTGACAGAGAGCTTAACGTCTAGGAAAACAGTAAAGATTCCAAAACCCCTTAAGGCCTGGTTGGCACATATGCTCTGTGTTAATGTTCCCATGGGAAAAAAAAGATGTAATGATAAAGATACATAGTGGAGAGCACTGTATCACAATGTACACTCACGTTAAAGGCTATTTGTTAACAGCCTTCAACAATAGCTTTGTGATATTTGTGTGCAAGTACTACGTGAAGCAAGTCATTCACTCGCTGACCTTGGACTTACTCCAACACATCAGCACAAAACCAAGACATGCCTAAACACACGCACACACAAAGCTTTCCTCCGCAACTCAGTTATGCACAAGCAAGCACCTGTAACACATTTACGTGTTCATTTCATATCAACGAAACAAAGCTGAAACAAAGACAACTGGACTTGTTGGGTTACTTGAAGTCCAGCTGTCTTTGTTTCAGCTGTGTTTTTGTATGTACCTGTGTGACAAAGAGCATTCACAAACATACTCAATTAATGACTCAGCCAGCGTGGTGAACCTACAGGAGGAACATCTGAATATCTTCGGACAAGACCGTACTGTTAATAGGACAGCAAATGTGTTAAACTTCAACCAGATCTGTTGAAAGGTGTAGGAGTGGTACAAAGGAGGACAGCTGCTGAGCTGAAGAGCAGATAGCGTGGGCAGAAATTAGCTCAGAGACCTTGGGCCAAGCGCTTAAAACTCCTCTGAAACTGAAACAATTAAATACAGATCTGTATTACGTATATATGGATCCGACAGCTGTAGTTCGTCTGTGCGAACGTTTGAATTTTAAAATAAAGTCATTCAATAGCCTAAATATTTTATTTAACAAATCTAACTTTATCACATGGTTTATTGCAATTCTGGAGCATCGATGGCCGATGGGCAACTACAACAGAAAGTACTACTACTAAAATATTCATCACAGGTTTTTCAGCAAAAACAGATCTGATTTCTTTCCAAACTATTTGCATCCATATCACAAACAGTCAATACTTGACTAACTATTCTGTACAGACCAGTCCAACATTACTCACATCCATTAAGTTGAGATACATAATCAGTAAACCTAAAACTAGGTATACTTTGAATTCCCACAACACTGTTATATCCTAAATTAAGTTTATACACCGACAAGGGACCTACGCAGAGCATCCACTGATGTCAGCATTTATACTTGTGCTGCGTAACAATGACAGTGCTAAAAAGCCAGTTGGTGGCCAGGTTGCTGTGTTGAGCTTGGTCTCCATGTACTAAGTTCCATCTTGTCAATGTAAGATGCTGTATACAAATCTACAGCACGCTGACATTTCACATAACACTGATGTTGCAAATGTGTCCATGGATGTGTATTCTTGTATCATATTTCTAACACGGCCCTATCATCCTTTGGAAAATATGCCTTTGATTTGCACCATCCACACATAAAAAAAGGAAAAACACTTTGCTTCAATTATCAAAGGAAACACTTAAACAGACAACTCCTGGTTGTAAATAAACTCCTTTCAAAAACAAGCTGTCTTGGGGAAATTTCTTACAGTCTCAAGGGGCCTGAAATGATTTCAAGCATCATTCTAACTGTAGTGTGACTCCTGTGGGTCTCCACTAATAACAGGGGTATTGGTGCCATTACTAGCCTCGGGCTCAGAGGGGATCCTCTACCCAGGCCGCAACAATAGGAATTCCATTACAAACAGGTTTCACTAGACCAGTGATATACTCCGACTTCCTGTTATGAAGTCCTCTCTCAGTGATTCCATAGATTCCTCCCAGCAGGCTCTGTAGGTTTATAATGACTTATGATGGGTTAGTTACACAACCCAGAAGAACAGCGGTTTAGAACTATCTGTGTTGATTGGCCTATAGGATATCACGCCAAATACTTTCTTTGTACCTCCATGAGACTTCAGTGTCAGCCCTCTAGAAATTTCTGATAAAAGACCGAGCTCCTGTCTACATGACTCCATGCTGACGTTATACCACAAATTAGACGACCATTTTGTTTAGCTACTGGAGTCTATTAGCAGCTAAACTAATAACAGTAACACTAAATAGACACTGCTGGTCAAACTACCTTGATTATGAAATGTATGTTCTCAAACCTGAATTGAGCTTCTGCGTTTCTTGTTATGTTTAAAGGAGTCTCTCAATCTAAATCTACTGTATACTCACTAAATGTCAACACCAAATCATCAGTTAACTTTGTTTACCAGTCTAAAGGGAAAAACTGGCATTTTTCAAACCTAAATAATGCTCATAATATATACTATGGTTCTCTCGTAATTCACCACTCTTCATCATTATTGAGCAGTGGCTACATCGTTGCTACTTCACCTGAACAGAGACTTCAGGGTCACCAACTGAGATATTCAGGGTTGTCACAGGTATCCCTGCAGTACCTCAAATGGCCACTCGTGGCAGGCTCCAAAAGCGAGTCAATACCCATAGTGTGTTTAAATTATCCAAGCTTAAAATTATAAGTTGGCTCAGGTTGCTAGCTTCATCTCTTTGACCACTTGAATAAGCTGTGAGGTGGAAGGAGGCACAGGCAAGATGGCGAAAGCTGGTGTAACTCACATTGACCTCCAAAACCAATCTTAAAAGCCCTGAGTGTGACGTCAAGGAGGGTTTGTCCATCTTAGTATATAGACATAGGCGATATGCGTTTGAGAAGTAGAAGTTGATTGCACAATGGTAGTTTTGACTTGCGGTTTTCAATGACCATCGACTGGAATTGTTACAGAAGTTATTATCTTCAAACTTTCTGCAACTAACAATAACTAACAATCTGAACTGCACATGGATGTAATGAGAGATGGGCCACAAATCACCCCTCATCACTTAAATAGAGCAGTGGACAAACACTTTTGCCACGATCAAACAAAACTGAATTCACTATGAACTTGTTTTTGTCCATTAATTAAGTGTAATAAAACTACAGATTGCAGATCTCAAAAAGCTTTTATGTTTGTCTTACACGCTATATTAATTACTGAGGGGAATGCAATTTTACACTGCTGCAAATCACTATATATATAGCTGACATATTACACTGTAATGTAATAAAACCATTCTCATGAAACATATTATGGAGCAATGTTTAATGTAAGAGACTAATCTGGTAATAATGGTTAACAGAGAAGACACATGCTACTTCACTGGCTAATGGCTCACCACCAACACCAGCCCTTCTTTGAAGTCCATTTGTTATGACCCTCTCACCCTTTTCTAATTACTTGGGTTCATCTTTGCAGGTTCAAAGAAACTGCAAGTCATTGAGTCTAACCTTGAAATATAAGCCTGACCTACAGGGAAAGTCCCTTCTGTTTCATTTAAAATTCTCAGTGTTTTTTTTTTACATTATACTTCCGTAACCAGAAAGGAACATTCCAAAACTTATACCCAAATTGTCGCAAATCTCGAATGAAGAAAACAATAAGGTCATGAGACATTACGTTGAAATGTATCTTGAAAAACGCCTTGAAGAGAAGAAGAAAGAGAGGCTTTGGCTCCTCTTTGTTAAGGGTCAACCTAAAAGTCAAGCCCCAGGCAAAACCCCACCCTGTACTGGAAAGATAAATCCAGTCCGTACAAGCTAAGAATAAAGTCGGTGCACGTTAAGCCTTTACAGCTGAGCTAATGCACAAAATGAGGTTGTGACTAGTCAACTTTGAATACTGGTTTGGTTACGGACCATCTACACCCTGTTTGGATAAGATGTTGCATGATTGGATCCTACACAGGGAGGTGGAGTAAGTGTAACACTAATTTGAGTTTCACTCTAAACAGGCCATGACGGTAAATTTTAAGAACTGCAAGCTCACACACTCACATACCAGTAAAATATCCCCAGGTTAGAGCAAGTGCGTAACAACTGACATACTCGCTGGTATGCTAGCATGATTTTTCTAAGCACAAATGGCTTATCAGCGTTTGTTAGTCCAACTGTGACTTGTAAGTATTTGGCAAACTAAATGGAAATACGCTAAGCTCCCACTTGAAAGTGTGTGCTTCAACTATAAATCCCTTTTCTTACAATAAACTATAGTTGACATTTGTAAATACAGCTCTATCCTTCAATTATGCTCTATGCTCTAATTACTGTTGGTAGTTTTGCCAGTGTCTACAGCTCAGGTTTTAACTCAACTATATGTTGTTCCTGCTGCTTCTTGGTCTATATTTACTTACTCCTTTTAAAAGAAAATGTTTTGAAGCGGACAACAGTTCAGCGCAATTGGAGATGGATATGCCCCGAAGGCAGACCCCACCCTCAGTCCAACCCCCATTTAATTCCCCTTTCCAACAGTGGATCTCGAGGCAGACCCATCTTTCATGGTGGAACAGTGGGAAGATCAGAAGCACAGCTCCTGTCTTCAAAGCAGGTCCCACGCTTCTTCCCATTGCTTTCACAGCCTCAAGCTAAACAGAAAATAAATACAATTTTTGGGCAAACATGTTAAGTTTTTTCTCTTGTTAATAATTGAGATTTATCTCACTGCAAATACACATCAGACATTCTGCAAACCATTGATAAATTAAAAGTTTTACAGGACAAAGTCCCTTCATCTCAAAGTAGCTTTGATGTAGCTGTATCATACACACAGTATTTCATGCATGCAACACAAAAGGTAACATGTTATTCAGCATTAGTTTAAAATAACTAAGAGATGTATTTTCATTTCAGAGGCTGTGGTTTGTACTATTGAACTGTGTTGTGTATACTGACACACAAAGTTTGTATTACTTTGACAAGCCCATTTTAGTCAGTGGATGAGGCTCATTAACAAAAGCACTTGTATTTAATTCAATCCAGTTAAATGGCACAACAAGCTACATCCTCCAAAAAGATCAAACAGTTAAATTACAGCCTTTCTTACTCTGTTTTGACATAAACTGAACCTTACAGGAACCATAAAGATGGATAGTGTACCTAATGAACTGGCAACTTAGTGTATTTGTCTCTAAACCAACAGTGCTGAGTGAACACACACAACACTTTTACTGATATGCATCAACAAATTTATAATTAAAGAATCTGCAGTAATAATATGGAGAGCAGTGCTCTAACTTGATGTGCCAGTATTTTCCTAACCGTGCCATCTGACTAAGCATGAGTACGAGGAGGCTTCCTGTAGTAAGCAGAAACCAGGCTGCACAACATTCAGTGACTGGTCTGTCTATGCTGGTTGAAATGAGAGTGCCCCCAGGCATTTTGGTTGATGGGAAAAGGATCGGGGCTAATGGTAGGCTAAATCCATCTATCATGGTCACATCTCTTCAGGCCACTTGCTCTTTGTCTGTCCTCTTCCTCTACTAGTTCGGGTCTGTGTAAACCCGAATTAACCCATAGCTAGACTATTTAAAACACATCAAATGTTAAAGCTGTACATTTAGTGCTTTATGCTGTATTAGCATCTATCGGTGTTCCTGGGAGCTACAGAGGGGAATGGAGGGGATTGGCTGATTTGGAAGGCAGTTCTCTTCTCAGCTGTGGGCCTTTTTCCTTTTCACCCAGCCCTGCAACAATAGGTGCAGTCAGGGAGAGGTCATAAAAAACACAGTGAAAGCATCTCAACTCCTCCTCTCTCCCCTCTGCCCATTCTCTCGTCAGAGAAAAGACAGGCAGTAACTGTCTGTGTGTCACCAGGGGTAATTGTAGGAAGCCAGAGAAAAGTTGCCCTGCAACACCTAGTCAAGCTTTGGTAACTTTTCCTCTCGTAGTCTCCTTATACCAGAAGTGGAGCAAGACAACAGAGAAATTCGTGGTACAAAAAAAAAAAAAAACCTTCTCGAGGGATGCTTCCTCAGTGGAAGTGTAGTGTAGCTCATTGTGACCTAGTAAAACAAGGTTAAAGAGAAGTTCTTGTGCAAAGCAGTTCCTAGAGAAGTATGGTGGTTCACAGGGCAGATAACAATGATTATAAGCAGTGTGCTTGGAAGTCTATTCTCTTACTTTGGGCATAGGGCAGAAAATGCATCCCAGGGGCATCACTGCAAAGTCACGGCTTGTGATTAAGATTATGATTTACTAATAACATTACGTTCATTAGGCAGATGTTAATGCCCGGAGCGACTAATAGTAAATCTCTCACTTACAAAATTAAGTCTCTACTTAAAAAATCCACTCTTGAACCATTTTAATCAGTCATTTATGATTTAGTGTAATGGTTTAGTTCTATATATACTTAAAACTTAAAATGATGACCCAAGCAGAGATGCAGACAACAGGTGCATTTATCATCTTCAAAGTCCTACCACTTGTGCCCTTGCAGCTTTCATAACAGTCTCGTCTGTGTTTTGATAGTCATTATTCTAAACTCTGAATCCAACACATCCTCTGCATTTACCACCACAGCTGTACAAGTTCCACTGCACCAACATAAAAGAAAGGTTCTCCCTGTAAGCTGGGTCAGGTTTTTGCAGATGATGGGTGAGCGGAGAGAGACAGGGGAGAGGGAGGGGACTGTGGGACGGCGTGATGAGGTCTAACAATAGCTTCAGATTGATGGGGGAATGCAGTTGCACACGCTCCAAATTGAACTCCATCGGTTTCAGTGGCGTTCAAGCACACATTCCTGGCATACTATCGCTCGCACCAAGATGTGAAACTCAGAAGTAATGTGGGTTATGAGCGCTGGCTCGGAGCCAGGTTTCACTGTGATTTCTTGCTCTTATCTGACACTGTGTATTTTACCAGTCCGAGCCTGAAGAAAACTTTTCTATCAAAGCGGAGATGGTTAAGAAGGGAGGATCAGTGAGTAATAAGAAGTAAAGTAAGCAAATGGAGATTAGAAAGAACGAATCCCTAAAAAACATAGCAACACATTTATCCTGTTAACACATACTGTCTACAGCCCTACAGCTTGACTTTGCCTATACATCCTTATAATCTATATTTGTGTGAGTTATGTTATTGCATTCGGGGCATGTACCCCCATTACAATTATATTCACAAAGTCTGAGCACACACACAGTAACATCCATCTTACATGGAGCAACTTTCCAGAAATTGTCCATAGAGTTGCAG
Source organism: Mugil cephalus (assembly GCF_022458985.1). Lineage (NCBI taxonomy): Eukaryota > Metazoa > Chordata > Actinopteri > Mugiliformes > Mugilidae > Mugil > Mugil cephalus. The sequence continues at coordinate 18,550,916 of NC_061782.1, read as the reverse complement.
AGTTGTTTCAGGACGAACTATATGACATGCACGGTTAATGAAGTGAATAAAGGGTGGCAATAAAAAAACAGGCCAAACACTACTTCTGAGAAGGATAACTTCTTAGCTGGTTTTGATCACTTCAAGAGCTTGTTGTTAAAACCATTATCCTTTATAGCCTGAAAATGAAGAAAAAAAGGTAGACATGAAAAATAATAAGCTACAAGTGGGAGCAGACAAGAACAAGAAAAGGCCGGAGAAAAATAACGAAGTAAGAAGGGAAACCCCCTCAGTTTGTGGCAATAAAAGAGTACCGCTGCTCTCTGGGAGATTAAATATGAACGGAACAAAACAAAACGAGGGCTTTGAGACCCTCCGAGTCCTAGCCATTCTTCTGGCCACAGTAGCCTAGCAACCGCTGCTTGACCAGTCCATTGTGTAAACGTATGTTAAGCTTTTATCCCTCATTAGCAACATTCCTCCCTGCAGGCTGGGATTTTACAGATTAGGTTGAAAAATACAAAAGAGATTGGACAAATCTTGCTGACTTCCAACATATTACTTTACAGGCTAATCATTGATCAAATAGCTGTATGTTTGTCTGTGCGGAGCATGTGTACACTGCAAGTTGATAAATGACAGGCAGAGAAGTTGACCAAAGTTTTGCTGTTCTTTCTCTGTATGCTTGTACCTGTTCATGTCCTGGTTTACACTGAGAGGATGCACCCACACCGCTTGACATTTTGCTAATTAAATCTTTAAAAAAAGACAGATTGCTATTAAGACTCATCGCAGTCTATCCGTTTTCCTTTTTACCCCCTGCCTGGATGATTCTCACTCCTTTTATTCTGTCAGCCTAGCCGGCGCACATTTAATGCCAAGACAAACAGACCTCAGGAACAGATGCAACAATTTCTCTAAGCTGTATTATTCTATTTTTTTTTTGTGGCTTTTTCTACTGGCAAAACAACACAACACACCACAGGGTGCCATTTGTGTGTTTGTGTGTATGAGAGGGTCTTGTGTGAACTCACTGCCCTGGCTTTGAGCAAACACATACAGCTTCTTTCACTCTCTCCCTCTATTTAGCTAACACTGCATATTGACTGCAGGTGCTCAGACTTCTGACCCTGGGATGATCAGTTATACACAAGTAGTGGTGCTCATTTTGTGGCAACAACTCAGCATCCAGATTCATCTACTGTGTGAAGACAGAAAAACTTAATGGCCGACCATACTTCTGGTGAAATCAGGTTTCAACAGAGCACAAACCACACACAGTTAATAACCTCTCCTGACTCTAAAATCTCCCTCTTTACTTAAAGCTTATGCTGTCTGTGGGTCACAATGAAGTGGCAGGACAAACACACTGACTGGTGTTAGCAGCACAGTGCCTGATCGGGGGAGTTTGTTTGTGTATGTTCACCAAACATCCGATTAGGTGAAACAGCCTAAAACAGCAGTTAAATCCTTTCTCTCCATCTGCCCTATAATTAATGCTCATCTTAAATAAGACTACTTGTAAATCTGGGCTCTTGTACTCGGTTCATGACATTCACAGACACACAGATTTAACAAATTTGGAATAATGCAATAATTATGTTTAATGGAGTGAATATGTTTTTTTGTTTTCCTCCGCTGGAAAAAAATATTTACCACATACTTTACATCTTCTTGTGAGCTTAATTAGCGTTTGCATTAGTTTTAGTGTTTGTCATGTTTGCATTTTGAAATGTTATAGTCACATCTGTATTAGTCCTGCATGTGCAGATTTCATACTCTGCATAGGGCCCTTAACATCTGTGCAGCACTACCTTTTTTCAAATTGAATTGAATTGTCTGGATTTATCTAACTCTAGGGCCTGGTCCGTTTACGTTTCACATGTTAGGTCCTTACATTTACACACTGGCTCCCACAGCTGGAGATAAACAGACATTAGTACCCCAAAGCTGCTCTCCACATGGCTGTTGAGTTGATAAGAGTCTCTGGTCACAAAAAGGTAGAAATAGTGTTTAGAGTCATATTACACACGTAAACACACCTGAGTTGAAACCTGTGTCAGTGGGTATATGACGCAGACCCCTTTCCTCATCGACTCCGGTCCATTCATTATTCAGTCCTGGGAAACTAAAGTTTGCTGGCCTGTTGTCAATTACCAGTCCATGGAACAACTAGAACAGTCGGTCTACTGCACTGATCCAAGTTCAGCTACATGCATTGTTACAGAGAGACTTGATCCATTTTTCCAAACATGAATGCCTAAAAGATGAATAGTTCCTGTTCAATAAGAGGCCAGTCCTCCATTACAGAAAGCCCTTAAGTATATGGTAGTTTCTATTACTATAACTAGATAATTGCTATGTCTGGGATTTTTTTTTTTTTAGCTTGCGGACTCTGGTACTGGCTCTGGTTGGTCAAGCACATGAGCTGACAGTGTGGGCTGAGTGGCTCTTGTCATGTGTTTGGTAAATCACTGTTTTATTTGAACAACATTTCAGCTTACGGTGGAGAGGGGGGCTGGGAAGGTGTGTGTTCTAAAGGTTGAGGGAGGGGGTGAGTGCAGGCTGAGCAGCCCAGCTGAGCAAACTCTGACTTTATTTCACATCCTCTCGATGGCATCCCCCACCCCCTCATACACTGCAGAGTTTTTACACCGCTTTAAATCCATCCTGAGTAAAGGGCAGACCTGTACCAGTGACGTGGTGAGATTTACAGGTCGTTTTCCAGTTCATTAGGTTCACTGGTGAAAATAAATGCATTCTGTTATAACAGTCCTGCACTAAATCTTATCTTCACGAGGGTTATGGTATTCAGCGTTTTATTAAAATAAAGATTGATTCAGTTGTGTTTTCATTTTGGAGGCTGCGGTTTGCGGTACTAGTGAATTGTAATGTGTTGCACTAACGCAAATGTTGCTATTATTTTGTCAACTTAATTTCAGCCAAAGGCTAATCTAAATAAAAGAAACATTTTTGTCTTTAATTTATTGAAGTTTAACAGTACCACAAAAAGAAGTCCTACAAAACAATCCTGCAGTTCAATTACCACCCTTCCTAGATGGTTTCCACATAAACTGAACATTATAACAGTCATGAAGATGGATGTGGTGCAGGACTGTTGTATTAGGATGCATTATTTTTGATTTTTGTGTTCTTAATGAACTGGTTAATAAGTGTATGAAGATTATGAGTTTGGAGCAGCAGTTTACCCATGTGCATATGGTAGAAATGCTCCAATACCTCATATTATTAACGAAATACTAAACAGTCATTAATTATGCTTCAGGTTGCGGCATGTGGACTGATAAAGTGAAAATGAGAATTGTTGTGGGGGGGGGGGGGGGGGGGTCTGCTGCATGTGCAACAGGTGCATGGTTCTCCTATGGTCCAGGATCTGCTATATCATTTGTTGTTACCTACATTCATTCCTTCAGTACAGACAAACGCACACACACACACACACTCTTCCATATGTGCTTACTGTTGCTAGACTTCAGGTCACGGTGGATAATGGGTACCACGGCCTCCTCGTGCAGATAGTGCATCCCGCGTGCGATCTGCACGGCCCAGTTGACCAGGATGTGTGGAGGGATTCGCCTTCCGGTCAACGCCCGGTTCAGTGTCCCGCCTCGGGCGTACTCCATGACCAGGCACAGGTTGGGCTCCTCCAAACACACCCCTTCCAGTTTAATAATGTTGGGGTGCTGCAGCATGGAGAAAAGCTTCGCTTCTTGTTTAACACCGCCGGCGGTGGCTGTTATGTCCTCGTCTGGGTCCTGTCGAGCCGCCTTCACGGCGACCTCTTGATCTTTCCATGTGCCCCGGTAAACTTTGCCAAATCCACCCACGCCTATGATCTCCTCTAAAATCAGTTCGCTGAAGGGGATCTGGACGGGCGAGCTTGGGACTCGCTCCCGTACCCCCACCGACACGCTCGTAGCGGGGAGCCGGTAAATAGCGGGCTGGTACGTGACATAATTGGAGGGGAAAATCCCGACCCGGTGGTTTATCTTGCCCGTCCACCATCCCTCGTCCCCGGAGATAGCAGCGTCCTTGGACAGGACCTCTACCACATCCCCTCTCCTGAGGCTGAGCTCGTCCTCGCCGCTGGCCTCGTAGTCGTACGCTGCTGTCCACAGGGATCGAGTCGGGCACAGCGGGGCCGAGTGAGCCCACGCCCGTACTGTGGGGGACTCTGTCCAGGCATGCTCCCCGGTCCCACCGCCGCCCGGCCGCCCTTCACCGTTTGGGAAAGCGGCCTGCGAGACATCCATTTCTCGGTGGCCGTAGCGGCACCATAGGGTGCAGAGCTTTTAGAACAAAATGAAAACTTTAAAACGTTAAAATGCAACTTGTTGCAAGCATCGCGGTGTCACATCTGCAAGACTATCAGGCGAGCACGGAGAGGATTTCCCTGCGCGACCCACGGCAAATTTTAAACTGTGTCCAAAGTCCTGAGGGAGAGAGAGGGAGAGCGTCTCCAGCCGCGTATCCACGTCGCCACTCCGGTAACTTACAAGAGAGGGTCAGTAACTAGCTAGCGAGGAGTAGCCTGAACACGGTGTAGCTAATACCACTGCTCTATGGGCTGACGGATAAAAGACAAAATAAATTTGGAACATTAACAACTAATGCCTCCAGTCATTTAAAGCATAGAAGAAAAGAAAAAAAAAAACTATTCCACAACACTGACTGATCCTGGCCAATGCTAACGAGAACGAGCTAAAGTTAGCTCTCAACCGATGGAGCTAAGTTATCAAGTTTTCGCAGGTGCCGCAGGAGGAGGTGCACCTGCCCCGTCCGCTCCGACCAGACCGGACACAGAGGCTCCGTGGGGCCGCTCTCACTCAGAGAGTCGCTCGTAAGCTTCATACAGTCCCCGACCCGCGATGTGGAAAAGTTCACTTGCTCGCCTGTGGACTTTTAACAGGAATACCAACTGCATTCCACACTCCTGGCTAACGGGTTAGCTTAGCACAGGGCAGCCCGTTGACTAGTTCGGCAGTGGAGAAAAGTTGCTCCTCTCTCCGCTTTAAGGTCGGTAACTCCCAAATGTATTTTGTCTCCTTCGCGGTTGTGAAGAGTGAGGATTTCAAAGGCGCACAAAACATCCTCGGTCTCAACGCATCAATTCGGGAATTAAAAGAAAAAAAAAAAAAAAAAAAAAAACATGAGTGGGGAGGGGGGAGAAAAAAAAATCCTTCAACCCTAATCAAAACAAGCCCCCCACCGTGGTTGTCGCCAGACTGGAGTCGGACCGAGCTGTGGCTGGAGGAGCGAGGGTCCGGGGACGACGCAGCTGCTCATGCTCCTGGTTATGGTGCACTGTGATTGGTGGAAGGGCGGACACGTGACCCGGGTAGCAGGAGGGGGGGTGGAGGAGGGAGGAGGAGTTACTGGAGGAATGTGAGAGAGGAGAGCAGCACGCAGTGAGGGAAATGATGGGAATAATGGACCATATGATGACACGAACACACACAATCAACATAATATAATATAATATAATATAATATAATATAATATAATATAATATAATATAATATAATATAATATAATATAATATAAATCGTACTCATAATATTTATTGCCTATATATATATATATATAAGCCTATAGATGCGCGCACATATCCCAAATACTGAAGGTGAGACTCGCATCATATGAGAGGGTGGATAGGCAGAGGAGGAAGAGGAGGAGGTCTGGGAAGGGAGGGGGCGGTCAGAGATGCGCATCTGTACAGGCAGCTAGAGGGAAGAGAGGGAGGAAGAGGAGAGAGAGGGAGAGATACGAACAGGACAAGATGAGGACCACGGCAGCAGGGATGCTCGAACCGACATTGGGATGGACGCGGGCAGACGAGAGGACAACGCCGAGGGAGACCGACGAGGCATGAAAGGAAAAGGCTCTGGAGACGTGCCGTATCGCTCCAACATGGAGGCGTAGCGCGCATTAGAGGAGATCGTTTCATTGTAGCCTAGCAGCAGCAGCATCATCATCATCATTCTTCCGTCCAACTTGAGCGTAGAGGAGGAGAGAGGAGGAGAGATGGGCTCCCAGGTGGTGCAGACCCTGCGTCAGGGTGTCTGGGCATCCCTGACCGGGGGCTGGTACCACGACCCGGACCAGAACAAATTCAACAACTCGTGCCACCTCTATCTGTGGATATTTCTCCTGATGTTACCCCTGTCTCTCCATCTGGTGAGTTTGTATTGGGGGAACATGACGTTCAAGGCCGCGAGGGGGGTGTAAGGTGCTGAAGGTACCAGTAGGTACAGGCTAACGTTTTATTTACCCATCCCTGGGGCAGCTCACCAATAGTATTCTGGTGTGGTCGGTGCTTTGAGAGAAAACGTTCTTGGAAAAAAAAAGGACACTGTCGCAGTATTTCCACCCGCATGCATGCAGCGAGGGAACGCATGGCTGCTCTTGTATGTGACAGTGTTAGAGGCAGGGAGCGTGAAACTGTGGTTCAGTAATATATCCACAGCCTTTGGAATACGTGCAGTAAACAGACTGCAATGGAGATAAATATAGAGAAGTCAAAAATGTGTAGACACACATGACTTTATCTGCTGGATCAAATGAAACTCCTTCTTGTATGTGACATCAGTGACCTTTGCCTTTCTCTCATACACCAGGAAGGTTGCATGAATAAAACACACCTTAACCTCAGCTGTGCAGGAACGAATATGATGGCTGCCACGTGTGTGCACCAAACGGGTCTAATCCTGCAACTGAATACAAACACAGCTTGTCTGTTGCCATATGTGAAGAAATGATTTAAGTTTCATCCTCTTTACACATTGCTGATTATGTGCACATTAAATTGCAGCCGCTACGCGGACAGATAATGTATGCTATCTATGAATGAGAGTTACTAAAGCAAGTAACAGATTCACATGTGTGACTAACACTTTCACTCTATATTAAACTGTTGTCACTGACGGTTTCCACCTAGTGTGAAAACATCCACTGCTGGTCTCGCAAAACACCACAAGCTTTCTGCGAGGGATGTTTAAGATTTCAGGTTTATTGGGGTTTTTATTTTTGAAGGTCACATGCAAAACAATGATTTAAAGTTCGGGAGCAATCAAGTTAAAAAGCACCGGGCTGTAAATGTAAGCTGCTGCAAACACTGAATGAAACAGAAACAGGTCTCTCCACACCAGTATGACTCATGAGGCAGCATGGTGCAGATGCTTTGTCTTTAATTAACCTGTTCTTTGCTATGAGCCGCTCCTACAGTAAACTGTATTAATGTACCAATGTGCCTTAACAGATCAATCAGATCAGGGGTAGATAGACTGAATCACTGTCAGGAGATTTGAGATCTGAATATAACAAAGCTCTTCTCCTCCTTCCGTCTCCACAGGCCTTGCCTCCTACCACCATGGCTTTGAGCATCTACTGCACCTCCATCACTGTCTTCTTCATCGTCATCAAGGTGGCCAACTACCGCCTGCACATGATGTTCGATGAGGGCGAGGCAGTGGTTCGCAGCAGCCTTTCTGATCTCAGCAAGGCTCAGGAGAAAAAGAGCAATGCTTCGGATTCCTGCCTGCCGGCCACCATTAGGTTAGTAGTTAGGAATACAAATGTATTCAACGTGTGTTTTTGCTGATTGCTTTGCTCCCCTGCCACGTTATTCATTACAAAATCTGGGCGATAGGTCTAAATCCCCAAAGATACAGCTTAATTATGAACACATAACTGTTAGATCGCCTTTTAGACTAATGTTGCTAAAAATAACTATGACCAAGTCTCCATTTTTAGCCTTCTCAGTCTCTGTCTGTGTCTATTTTTCTCGGTCTTTGAAGTCAGGTGTCTCAAAGTGGCATACAGACTCTGCCTGTAACTCATTTCAAAGACTCAGTAAAGCTTTGGTGAATGAGCGACCTAATGAGGGGAGGTCAGTGATGTTCAGTCACCCAATTTGCTGTGACACACTTCATCTGCTTCGAGACTTTAAAAAAGAAAATCCAACACTTCCTGCTTTCTGGTGTGACTGTTTTTTTTTAAAACCAAAATGAGATGATAGAGCAAGTCCAGACACAAATAATACTTTTGCTTTTCCAAACTCTGAAAGCGTATTCATTGAAGACATCAGAGGCATAGAATGAGATGATTACTTCTAACAGTGACTGCCATGAACCCTCCATCTCTATCTTCATCATCTAATTTCACCCGTCCCTCTCATCCTTGTCCACCAGGAAGAGCAGCACAGTCCCCGACAGCGTTGCCATGACAATGTTGGGTCGGAAGCGCCCCAGTCCGGTGATCCAGGTGACAGTGAAGCAGACCGAAACTGACCCGGGACTCATTGGGGTGGTGAGTGAAGTCTCAAAGACGGACACCCGCCAGTGTGAAAACCCTGTCCACATTTTAATCCCGTGTTTGTGATTTCTCTATCAGGACTGTTCAAAGTCAGATGAGGTGAAGGCTGCGGAAGGTAACGCTGACCTTTCTCTTCTTTTGACTAAGATATAAATAGTTTATTTAAAAAAGAAATGCCTGGATAAATGAAAAGCTAATTGAGATCCTTCCATATGTGCACTGGTGGTCAGTTTCATGAAGTGTAGACGGGCTTGGAGGTAGATGTCTAAATTCACACACTGCAAAAACCAAGATTTTCCTTCTATTTGCTTTTCGAATTTTGGTGTCAGTTTGGCAACCGACTATAAATATAACCTGCAGACGCATTTCCACCAACCTGGTACAGAGGAGGAAGTGAACACAAATCAGTTTTTAGAAAGATGACTTCATGATTCTGTGGTATGCTATAAATTATACGATGTGATCATTATACACAGAATCAGCACTCAAAGTGGAAAAGCAGAAGGAATTGTATTGTAACATGTAGTCATCTCCATCAAAAACTTCCGCATCAGTCTTTATATATGTGCTTTGAGGGAAACGTTTATTTTTTTCTCGGAATCAGTCTTTGCTGGAATCAAACTGCGTTCTCCTCCATGAACCACTGGAAGTCTTTTCAGACAACCCAGACCAATAACTTCCTTTTCTGCAAACCCATCAGTATTGTAAATATGCTCAGAGAATCACAGAAGTAGCAGCCAGCCAACAACACCAGCTGACTGCTCCCAGTAAATCCATGATCTAATGCACGGGTTGATTAGTCAGAGCAAAGTCAGCTGATTGAATTTAAAAGGGACATAAACGCTCTGGTGCACTGCATCAGATGTTTGAGCAGCAAAATGTTGATATTTGTTTTTAATAGCAAAGGGATTGATCTTCACTTCGTTTATTGTATTTATCCGTCCAGCACTGCTTCAGTAGCGCGCATTATGTGTTTTACCACTGCAGCCAAATAAAAGACTACATCATGTCCATGGCAGGAATTTTAGGATTAGAGCAATTTAATTATTGTTACAATTCAAAGAAATGAATCTGGATTCCATCTCAGGACAGAGTGAGACTGCTGCAGAGGAGAAGCCTTTGGAGGAGGGCTTGCACCCAAGCCCAGAGCCCTCTCCAGATGACCTCTCCAGCCCCAATCCGGACCATGCCACCCCTCTGCTGCAGGCCCAGCAGAGGCCCCCTTCCAGAGCCGAGAGAGACGAGACGCGGACCGTATCTTCTAGTGGGAACGGGAAAATAGATGAAACCGAAGCTGGAAATGAGAAAGAAGGAGTGGAAAGTGAGAGCGCTTTGACAGTAACTGACAGAGAGCAACCTGAGCGGGAAAGGACAGCGGAGAAAAATTTGGAGCAGGAGGAAATAGGAGAAAAAGACGGCGAGGACAAAGAGGCTGAAGACAGGGAAACCGTTGATGAAGGCTTGCCTCCTTCCAAGGGAAGCGAAGGCGAGAGTGAGGAGGAGAGTGAGGGGCATAAAGAATACTCAGACGCCAACAACAACTCACTGGAGACTCCCCAAGACGACCAAGATGAATTCATCGACATCCCCGAACCCCCTGCACAGGTAGGACATAGATAGAGGCGGCTAAGAGTGGATTTTATAGGATGATTATAAAACCTTTTCTCACCTTTTGCCATCTCTCAGGCTGAGCTGGTGGAGGAGACCTACTGTTCTGATGAAATTGAGGTGGTCCTGGTGGATAACTCTGGTCCCAGGCCGGTGTCGGTTCAGCTGGACGACAGCGACACAGTCAAGATCATCATCACCATGAGCTGCGACCCTCAGACAGCGGCCCAGCTGGAAGAAAGTGTCAAGCAGAGCCTTCTGGAGAACGCACAGGTTACAATCAACTTCAGTGTTAATGTTTAATCCTCTACTAGGTTGTTCCCCTGCATTTCCTCTTTTATATATATTTGATCTCCACCAGCCCTACTTGTGAATTGTGTATCAGCTTATTTATACTCTGCACTATACTCTGTATTGTTAGGATGTTCAAAACATTAAGACCACAGACTAAATATTTTTATTGCTGCATCTCACCGTCAAATGGACGTAGTTTCATTATATTTTCTCACACATCTTGTCTCCAACATTCAGCCATCTATTGATAAAACGGTTTGATCTCCGCTATAACTTGTGATATATTTTGGTGTCTGTGTGTGACTTGCAAGGCTCAGAAGGACGCGGGAGAATGTCACATCAAGATCCCAGTCATCACCTTTGACTCCCCCGAAGAGGAAAAACAGGAGCCCGAAGAGGGAGAGGAAGGGACTGGCTCGGAGGATGACCCCACCCTGAAACAGCAGCAGACCACAAGCCAAAGTGAAGAGTTTCACTTATGTAGAGAAACGATTACTCCTGACTCCACCACACTGGAGTGTCCAGATCAAGATAAGGAGCATCTTGGTCTGCAAATGCCTACTGACAGCACCCCGAGCCCACAGCTGACAAACGATAACAGCTCGTCAGGTATCGACGTCAACTCCCACCCCGACGACACAGACCCTCTGGATCCTAACGTGGACTCACAGGGGTTCCTTCGTCTTCCGCAAACTCTGTGCCGCTACGGACCCGGTGGAAGGACTCACATCCGAGGGCTGAGCATGGACAGCGGGAAAGATGCTGTTCTGCTCTCAGATCGATCACACAACACAGTATGTTGGCAGAGTAGCTCTGCTTCTATTTCTGTGTCTCTGCTCTTCTAGCCTCCAGCCATCTGCCCATACATGCACGCTAATTTTTTGTTTTTCTGTCAGACCACCATGACCAGTTCCAAGTCAGACCTGGAGGCAAAGGAGGGCCAGATTCCCAACGAATCCAACTTCTTGGAGTTTGTGTCCTTGCTGGGGTCCATCAGTATGAGAGCCGGAGGTGCCAGCACACAGGAAGAGGTGGGGCCAGAGAGAAAAGAAGAATTGGACGCCGCAGAAAAAGGTGAGTTTAAACATCTACAGGGTTGGAGTAAACAGAGCATCCATGAGTGAAGTGTCTGCATCGGTTTGTGTATAGCGCTGTTACTGTTTATGTTAATGTAAATACTGTAACACATTCCAAGTTTATGAACCATTTTTCCCATTCTCAGGCAGCCATAATTACCAAGCACTATTATTATTTATTTGGATGTAATTCCAATAGTCTCTGTACTTTCAGTTCTGTTTTGATCTTCATCAACATTGTATGTCTAGGCAGATAAGTTACTACTGAACGATGCCAAAACCCTCTGTAAAAACATTTTGAAAAGGGTTAAAGTTTAATCCCCCTTCGACTTCTAATGCTCAGTATGTGTTAAAGGTGTGTGAATTCTTTCTGATCATTTTGGTGGATGTAGTTTGTGGTGCTATTAAACTGGATTGAATTAGCCTAGCCCACTAACTCTACGAACTGCAGCCTCCAATATGAAAACACATTGAATTAACAGCTCCTTAAGTTGTTTTAAACAAATGCTTAATACGATAACCTGATTATGATTCAGTGCAGAAACGTTATATTAGAAAGCCTAGTGTACCTAATGAAGAGGCATGTGAGTGCCAATTTGTGTTTTATAAATCTCTTGGTGCAGAGAATCAGAGTGCAACTTCTAGACCAGATGAAACGATAACAGAGACCAACCCTGACGACAAACCAGAGAGACCCAAGCCCCCCACTAGTCTGCCTACCAAGACGCTGCAGGCTATACCACCTACACACATCCCAATAGTCTCCCCTGACAGGTGAAGGAGACTCATGTTTCAGTAAAAATGTGAAGCTGCATTCAACCAAACACATCTGTTGCACAAATTCAAGGCTTTGGCTGATTTGGTTTCTTGTCTGCAGTCCACAGACAGATAGAGAGAAGGATCCAGACTATGATTCTTTGCCTTCGCAAACATCTCAGTCTGAGAGCTCCATGCTGCAGGTCATCTGCAGACCAGAAGCCACCAACAAAGAAGAGGCTTACACCTTCCATACTGTACACAGTAAGCAGCTAGTCCTGTATGAGTTGTTTACATAGCCGTGTCCTTCCAGCAGTTCATTGAAACGAGAGTTGTGTGTGACAGTCAGTGAGCTGAGATGGTCTTATAATATTTAGATGTTTTGCTCAAATACACTCAGTGAATGGGAGGCTACGCCAGCAGCTGATAGCTTCACTTTTGAAACAGCTCAAAAAGCTGGCAGATTAAATGACATTTTTCTGGAACAGCCCCAAGGTGTTCATCTGTTCGGTCTCGGATGTCTGCCTGCTAAACAAATCCTGCTTATCAGTTATTGCACGTTACTTATGCAAACAGAAAAAAGAAAATGTGTGACAAGCTTTACATATCTGTTTGTTGCAACAGGAGACAGGCCTCGCAAGCTGTACGCGGAGAGGGCTCTCAACCTGCCGCTAGGAGCAGAGCTCATTACCGGCAACATGTGGTACTGCTGTCAAATCTTCATCTCACGCTCTTTTCCTCCCTCTCTTCGTCTCCCATCCCTCTCTCCTGCAACAAGCTGTATTTTTTAGACGGTTGTCATTCCGCACTTTTTCTGCTTTTTCCACCTGCTCCAGCTTCTCCTCCACTCCTCAGTCATTGTGTTGCCTTTCCACCTCTGCCTGTGTAATCAGGTTTTATATCACACAGTCACATCAACCTGCTGTGTGTGTGTGTCCTCAGCGACCTGCTGTCAACTTCTTCCAACTCAGAGTGTCAGGACGGCCTGGCGGGCGGTCACACGGACTGCCCTTTTCAACGACGCATCATCCCGGCACACAGGCTTCGGCCACGAAGGACGCACCCTGAAATCTTCCAGGTGCCCATTTTCTGTCACTTTTTGTCTTTTTACTCCGCAAACCGAACATCTATGATGTGACATATTAACACAGAACAGTAGTGGTCCAGTCAGTGGTTATAAATCTGTTATCTGTGCTATTATGGAGCCATAGTTTATACATTGGATCACCATCTGGTTTGTATCTCGTGCATGGAGGAGATGAACTCCCACATGATAGGCTTCATAGTACTCCACATGGTTTCATGCTGTTTCAGTGTTAATGTCGGGGGGAGGGGAGAGATGCATTTAAGACTAACTGAGTGGTTAGTAGTAGGGCTAACCTAATCTCTCAGTTGAAAGTCACACGGTTTTGTAGTGGCAGCATGCAGGGGGTGACTCCAGCACGCTGGAACTCACTGTCAAGCCTTCTTGAGGTGTCGTGGGCCTAACTTAACGAAACATCAGTGAAGGGAGGTGCCCACGTGAAAAGTGATGTGCTGCATACAGCCTGCTGCTGTTGGCTAGGCTAGTAAGCAGGTGTCTTCTTGTTGGTAGCTAACTGCTAGCCTGCTGTTTTTTTTAGTTGGACTGGGCTTCTAAATGTTTTTTGCCTCAGATCTTGGGATCAAGGGATTGTAACATCTTATCCTGTGTAATAATAAATGACCAAGGCCAATACTTGTGTGAAGCAAGAAGAACATAAAAATATATCTCTTATATCTCTAAGATACTGTCCAGTACTCTCCATGTGGGTTCACCTGACGTTTCGAGCGTGAATGGTGAATTTCACTGCAGGAGCCAAAGTTGTGGACAGTGTTTCCTTGCTGTAAATATTTGCGTCATGTCCTTAATCAGCTGTATCAGTCGCTCCCCTTGAGAAGAGTCCAACTTGGGATCTGCCCAGGCTGCCTCACCAAAGTCGCCTCAACTCACTTAATTTCATCTCCTGGTCTCTTGTCGCTGCATCGGTGCTAAGCTCTCCATGTGTGTACACTCATTTAGTCGTCTACATATTCATGAGGCGAGAATGCAAACACTGAACAAAATCAACAGTCAATCAGTGATTCTAAAAAACTCGACAGATGAATTGAATCTGCCAACAAAAAGGTCAAGCTTAGAAACCGTCAATAAACCAGCTGTTAAATCTGGTGGTCTGTCTCGTTCAACCTGTGATTAACTGAGCCCACATAAATATGAGTCATTGCTGCTGCTGTTTACGTGTCCATCACCTCTGGATGTAGACCAGCATGAGCTGCCTGGGTCGAGTTGTTGAAGCCCAAACAACACAAGCACTGAATCATTAATGGACCACTTTATGTAGCTACAGTGATGCTGACTGTGTTCAGATTGTGCTGCATGGGGAATCCTCAAGGTTTTAAATAGCAGACTATTGTTCATTTGTTGATTTGCTTCCATTTTTTAAATTTTTTTTATTTTTTTTATTTTGCATTTCGGTTTCAATTGTTTGTTGTGTTCATTTCTGTGTCAGGAAGAGGACTCTTTGGACGAGTCGTCAGAGACTTCCACTCAGGAGAAGCCCACCAGGAAAATATACTACAAGCTCAAACTATTTCCTGGGAAGTGGATCAACATTTTATATGACCGCCTCACACTGCTTGCCCTTCTCGACAGGTAATACACAACATAAATTACAGTTTTTGGAGATATTAGTCTTATTTTGCACAGTTCTCTATACCACTGAACTGTTTTTTTTTTTCCCGTCACGTACTATTTTCTGCTTTATTTCACCAGCATACTGAATATATGGTGTTGTCTTGTCTCTTTAAATCTAAAATAAACTGTTGCATGCATGCATCACGTCCTTTTCATTAATACCACTGTGCTTTTGTCAATTTAGTGGAATGATTTGTGACAATATGTGCCTTGTATTTTCATCGTGGCCATCAACTGAGCAGCAATTCTGTAGTAAATTTAGTGAATGAGAATTCTGTGCATGACGGCCTTAATTAGCCAGGTTATAGGCCCCCGTAAAATCCCGTGTAAACTGCCGCGACCTGCCTCAGGATTTAAATGCTGTTTATTTATTTATTTTTTTCATAGAAATCAAGATGTCCTGGAGAATCTTGTTGCAGTCTTTATGGCCTTCCTGGTTTCCTTTCTGGGTTTTGTACTTCTCAATCATGGCTGCTTCAAAGACTTCTGGGTCTTCCAGTTCTGCCTAGTCATTGCCAGCTGCCAGTATTCTTTACTGAAGGTAAAAAAAAAATCTCAGTGAATGTTTGTTTACAATTGTTTCAAGTAAATATCTTCTCGATATTAAGCAGCTGTGCGCCAATGCGTTTGATGATCGAGGGAGTGTGGCATCAAAACATATGATGTGGTGACCTCATGCAGACTAGAACAAACTGTCCCCACATTTACCAGTTTGCGTTTGCTGCTCTTATTCACTTCCTCTGTTCTGAACTTGGTTTCATGTTGATGGTGATTCAATACTGGCTTCTGTGGGTTTCTTTTGCAGAGTGTTCAACCAGATGCAGCTTCACCAACACACGTGAGTTTGTTTCTTTTCATACAGACTCAGTAAACTGCTCTGGGTTGCATGGTATTCACCAACATCTTTGGAACAGATGAAGTCTTTTGTGTCTCTGCTTGTGGACGCTCTTCCTCTTCACTGTGAAAGTCAGCCTTGGACCAAAAACACTTCCTTTTTCCATATGAGGATATTTCCGCTGTATTTCGAACGATGCTCACCCAATTTGGCCACCTAGGATCTGATCTAATCAGATCCTAGGTAGCTGTTTCATGTTCCTGAGAAAACACATGGAAGTGCAAAGAGTAATCACATGCACCAATCAGCCACAGCATTAAAACCACTGACAGGAGAAGTAAATAACATTGTCCATCTTGCAACAATTCAGTGTTCTTCTGGGAAACTCTTGGACCTGGCATTCATGTGGATGTTGCTTAGATGTGTACCACCGACCTAGACCAGACAAGACACCCCCGCCCCACAACAATGACACTCCTTGATGGCAGCAGCCTGACACAGGAACACACAAAAATGGTTTAGGAACAAGTCAAAAAACCACATGACAAGCACAACAAGGTGTGACCTGCCCTCCACATTCACTAGATCCCAAACTGATCAAGTATCTGTGGGATGCACTGGAACAAGCCTGGTCCACAGAGGCCCCTCCCCTCAACCCATAAGACCCAGACACCCCCATTAAGAACATCCTGTTGAAGGCGGTCATAATGTTATGCCTGATCGGTGTGCAATCTAATATAGCCGCTCCAGCTTTAGAGCAGTGTTTGTTAACTTTATCAGGTGTATTTTCAATCTAGATTCGATGGAAACCAGGGTAAACCTCTGTGTTCATGAGTGTTCCTGTGGGTGTCTCCAGGGTCACAACCAGCTGGTGGCCTACAGCCGCGCGGCCTACTTCTGTATTTTCTGCACTCTGATCTGGCTGCTGGAGCAGCTGCTGAGGATGAAAGACCTGCCCGTCTCCACCCTGTACGGAGTCACCATCGTCTGCTACGACATACTGAGCTTCTTGCGAGACCTGCTAGTGGGTAGGGATAGATAAAACCAGAGAAAAGTTCAACAGCATGCACATATTAATATGTGATTTAGTTTCCTGTGAGAAACAAGCGGACAGTCGCTAATAAATGTATTTTGTTTTCTGCATTAAACAGGGTTTACCTACTGCTTTCCTATCACCTTCCTGGTGGGACTTTTCCCTCAGATCAACACCTTTACCATCTACCTGCTGGAGCAGATTGACATGCACCTTTTTGGAGGAACAGGTTGACGAAATATTTATGAATTTACATTGACTTAAGATCTTTAGAACACATTTTCTTTAGTTGATTATACTCTATAATTAATACACAGCTAAGACTGTGTGGGTGTATGAAGCAGATAGAGAAAATACATTTTAGTGCCTTTAACTAAATGTGCACCTGCTCAGTGTTTAATTTGTCTGCTCGTGTTTCCATATCCGCTCTGATTTGTGTCTCTCAGCTGCTACGAGCCTCATCTCTGCGATCTACAGCATCCTCCGCAGCCTGATCGCTCTGTCTCTGCTGTACGGCTTCTGCTTCGGAGCTCTCAAGGTGGGAAAAGAAACAGAGGCAGAGTAGGCCGAGGACGTACAGCAAATACAGTCATTTTTATCTCCTCTTTTTTGCGTTTCTTCCCCCTGGTACTGAACTGAATCTGTGTTTATCTTCCTGGCTTCAGAGGAAGGCGTTTAGTTCAGTTATAAATAGCCTGCAGTAAGGGAATTTAAGATAAGCTGCTGTGAGATACAAGAATGGTGCTAAGGGAGGGAGATTTTAAAGTGAAGATTTAAAAGGAGCAGCTGTAAAAACGTGCGTGTTTGTGTGGTTCACATTTAACAGGAGCCGTGGGATGAGCAGCACACCCCAGCCTTGTTCTCTGGTTTCTGTGGCCTTCTGGTGGTTTTCTCGTATCACCTCAGCCGGCAGAGCAGCGATCCCTCCGTACTTCTGTGAGTAAACGACTGTCTGCGTGGAGAGGAAAGCTGATTTCTCTGACACAGGGACAGGTTTGAGTGACGGTTAAGGGAAAATGGACACAATTCTATGCTTTTATTCTGGAGAACTAGCTTTATTTGCAGAACAGGGGCAATGTTACAAATGCAGGATAAAAAATCAGTCAGTTAAAGAAGTGACAACATGTGAATTTGTGCAATGAATAATCTAAATTAAAATTTGCCATCACTTTCTTTAGGACAAAAGACAATCTTCTGATTATTTAACACTTAAAGACCATAGGTCTTCAACAGGGTGTCCGTGACCCCTTAGAGGTACTGCAGGGGGTGGCCCCAAAACCTTTGGTTGATTAGACATTTTTATATATTTTTTTAAATTTTCCCATACAAATTTAAATTTCTTTGAAAACACATGAACATGAATAAAATATATTTCTGTAAAGGGATAAGGGACAGCTTAATATTGAATGAAAAATGATAAAAACAATGTGTATTTATAAAAAGCACCAGGCAGAGTTTCATATAGTACGTACATCTCTACTGTCACTACTTAATCTGTTCATCAGTTTGGGGTCCCTGGCTTGACAAACGTTGAAGACCCCTGATTTAGACCTAATATACTGTAATCCTTTCATGGACAGATCCCTGATCAAGGCAAAGGTAATGCCTGCTCTGGTGGAGAGCGAGGAAGAGGAGGAAGAAGATACAGCCATTAAAGACCCACTGCCTGAGAAACTGCAGAACTCCATGGTAACTAGAGACTGCTACAAAAGTAAACGGATGTGTTGTTGTTGTTGCGTCTGAATTGTAACACACTTTCCACTGTCTCCTCTCAGCATTAATCCAACAGTCCAGCCCCCTTTTTAACAAATGCCGACAATAATTATTATTGTACAATCAATGCTCATTACCACCGTGCACCTGTGAATTGTTACCAACCGTGTGCGCGGAGACAGACCGCATTAAAGATAATGAGACGTTTGCTGTCGATCACTCTGTGCGATTACAGGGAATTAGGCGTCAGAGAACACAGGCCTCCCGCCGCCTTTTACAGTATTAATGGGGATTGCGAAGCTGTTAACGCTCCTCAAGCTGCCGCGTCTTTGATCTCCACAACCCGAAGGCTTGGAGCGATTAGACAGAAGCAATCACACACATTAAACAAGCCTGACAAACGCATGCATTTAGCGTGGGTTAAAAACGATTGCTGCTCTCCCTCCCTCTGCAGAAGGAGATCCTGCTGTCGGATGTTATCGTGTGCTCTGTCGCCTACATCCTAACCTTCGCCATCACAGCGAGTACCGTGTTCCTGTCTCTCAAGGTGAGATCCCTTCCCACCTGCTGTAGACCTCTGTCGCATGTTGCCTGATTATGTTCTTTAAATTATAAACACACTCGTCTGCAGCCCTTTGTGACCATCGTGCTCTACGCTCTGGCGGGAACGGTGGGGTTTGTGACTCACTACCTGATCCCTCAGCTGAGGAAGCATCACCCTTGGTTGTGGATCTCCCACCCGGTCCTCAAGACCAAGGAGTACTACCAATTTGAACCCAGAGGTCAGGAACCCTATTTTTACTTTATGTATGGCTGATGGTGGTCCACACTTTAAACAACCCTTTTCCAGATTGTAGTTAAGTTTTTGAAAACTGTCCAGTTTCCGTTTATCAGAAATAAGACTGTTCAAAGTGCTCATCGATCTGGGTGGGGTTACAATCTTTATCATCTTTATCATGTGCCACCCATTGTAATATTTTGATGTGGTTTTAGCAACATTGATTTTGATTGATTTTTTTTATAGTGCCCAATTTACAAATATTGCCCTAAGAAAGCCCTAAAAATGGTATATGTTAATATTTTTTTCTACTTTTTTTTTTTTTTTTTTTTTTTTACATATATCTTTTAATCCCCTTCAGTACTAATCACAATTACAAGATGTGGATTAAAAGATTTATGCAAAAAAAAGCAGAAAACAATATTAACATTTGCCATTTTTAGGACATTTCTGTTCCTTAATGGTAACAACAGTTTTAAAATCTCAGAGTATGAGGGTTAAAGATTATGACATTTCAGCGTGTGCTCCTTTACAAACATTTTCTTTGAAACCCTTCACAAGCCCTTTATCCTCGTCCGTGTTCCAGAGGATGCCGTGCTGATGTGGTTCGAGCGCCTGTACGTGGGGCTGCTCTGCTTTGAGAAGTACGTGGTGTACCCCGCCATCGTCCTGAGCGCACTCACCAACGACGGCTTTGCCCTCAGCCACCGCAAGAAGCTGGGTATCCAGTGAGTTGGACGCACACGCCCACAGAAAGGCACAGCTTCGAGGTGTGAGTGCGGTGATCCCAACGTTTAATCTGTTTCCTCCAGCTGTGACGTTCTCCTGACGACTGTGGCCGGACTGAAACTCCTGCGTACCTCCTTCTGTGACCCTAGCTTCCAGTTCCTCACTCTGCTCTTCACTCTGGTTTTTTTCCACTTTGACTGTCCGCACGCCTCCGAGAGCTTCCTGCTGGATTTCTTTATAATGTCTATCGTCTTCCACAAGGTAAGGGAATTTGGCAGACATCCGTTGTCAATGTGTGCTCATGTTGCCTGCTATGAGGCTGTGGTGGAAGCATCCGGTGATGATGTGCGACAGGTAGATGCAGAAATAAACTCTGCAAAAAATGTAGTCGTGATCATTTAGATTTACATCTTGACATCTTAGTTCACTCCTGACCTTTGAAATGAGATGAATCATTGCGTTTGAAGGGGAAACTCCACCGAGTTCACACCACAGTATACACATCACAGGAAGTCTAGCCTGATAAAGAAGTTCATTGAGTTTTCTGAGTTGCTATAGTGTTTTCATGAATACATTATGCTGACCAAACTGAAGCCACTGTAGACATACACCAGAGATCTGCACTGAAATGTCACTCTAGATCTAGCTTAGTTCTTGTTCAAATGCTTGATATTTTGATAATTTTGTGTTTCTATTTGGGTCCAGATGCGTGAGTTGTTGCTGAAACTTCACTTCATCCTGGTTTACGTCGCTCCCTGGCAGATCGCCTGGGGCAGCGCCTTCCATGCCTTCGCCCAGCCCTTTGCCGTGCCTCGTATCCTTCCTCGGCCACTTGCGCACGTTTGTCCGTGTGTGTGAGATATGATGTGTTCTCCTTGACTTGTGTGCGTTCCCAGACTCAGCCATGCTGCTGCTCCAGACTCTGCTCACCACCATCTTCTACACGCCACTGGCCCCCTTCCTGGGCAGTGCCATCTTCATTTCCTCTTATCCGAGGCCCATAAAGTTCTGGGAGCGAAACTACAAGTAAGGCCCTGGAGATGCGACTGAGCCTGTTACTCCCAAGTGACGCTTAAAAGTGGAATTTTCTACGTTTCTATGTGGAGATGACAGTTTCACACAAGCCCCGAAAGGAAACAAAAGAAACCCCAAACAAACAATTGAAGCTGATATATTTGTTTATTCAGGGAAATTCGGGAAAAATATTACATGCACTACTATTCAAAAGTTTCTCGTCAATTAAATGAAACAGTGGGTCCAAAATTTTGACTGGTAGTGTATCTGTGTATTGCAAAAAGTAGGTGCACCTCTTGGATTACAAGCCACAAGTATAAGAGTTCAGGAAAATCCACCGATGTTCTGATCATTTTTAAGCAGAAAGACACTTTTAAGTGTTACTGTGGGTGTGTTCGTCATGTGAACATTTCACTTCCCTCAGATTTGTACAGTGCAGCCTCTCTGTTCCTTTTTACTTATTGATGTGTGTATTTTAGCTCGCTAAAAGCTCCCCAGAAATAGTTGCACAGCGTTGTTTTGGTTATATTTAGTGTCGGAATTGAAACTCATGACATTAAAACTATCTCTGGCGGATCTCAGTTGTCGTTGTGGACCTCGGGCCAACGAGAAACACATGACAACAAAAAAAGCTCAACAAACTCACACAACAGGGTCAGTTTAATGCTGAAGTATTTCATTTCAAGTGCATCGGAGGCTGTGGATTGATCTGCTTTTCAGAGATCTTTTATCAGCTGTTTTCAACTCTTTGTGAAGGACGCATGTGAACGTGTCAACTTCGTTTAAATTGTAACGTTTGACTTCTTTTTTGGCTGTATAGATTTTATTGTTTTGGTTTCTTGCAGTACAAAGCGTATTGACAACTCCAACAGCAGATTGGTGTCCCAGGTGGACAAGGAAACAGGTGAGTCCTTACTAAAGACGTCCTATTTCCCTATTCATGACAGTCTTTGTGTGACTCACACATTTAAATTTTATTTTTCTTGTCCTCTCCACATCAAGTCCTTGGTCTTTATAGCCATCCATCCACCTGACTGTGAGCGTTTTTCTCTCACAGGTTGTGATGATAACAACCTGAACTCCATCTTCTACGAGTACCTGACTCGCTCACTGCAGCATTCACTTTGTGGTGACCTCATGCTGGGCCGATGGGGCAACTACAGCGCCGGGGACTGTTTCATTCTGGCCTCTGACTACCTCAACGCCCTGGTCCACCTCATAGAGATTGGCAACGGGTTGGTCACCTTCCAGCTGAGGGGTCTGGAGTTCAGAGGTGAAGTCCGACCGTTCCCTTCCCCCTTCCATCCATTTATCTCATCCACTGACAGGATGACTAACTGTCCCACTAATCACCTCCGTGTCTCGCCATCCCAGGTACGTACTGTCAGCAGCGGGAGGTGGAGGCCATCACGGAGGGCGTGGAGGAGGACGACGCGTGCTGCTGCTGCGAGCCGGGCCACTTGCCTCACATGCTTTCATGCAACGCCGCTTTCAACCTGCGCTGGCTGGCCTGGGAGGTGATGGCCACCAAGTACCTGCTGGAGGGCTACAGCATCAGTGAGAACAACGCTGCCACCATGCTCCAAGTGTACGACCTGCGAAAGCTGCTCATCACCTACTACCTGAAGGTAAGCTCATACATTGCTATTTGTGTGACTTGTTGCTAGATTCACTATTCCCATACTGTGATTTCTGCATTTAAGCTCAGACTGAGTTATTTTATTGTAAAATAAAATGAGTCACTGCTGTAGCTGGGTAGTTTTATTTATTATTATACATCCACTCCTGACATGCAATCAGCCACTATTCAGAGGCAGAATGGAAATTGAATATTCCACTTGCCTCAACAGGCTTTTAAAGATTTACCTGTCAAAAGGTGAAGCAGTTTTATTGGGAAATACTCCAGGATCACAGGCTTTAATCGTAATTACATTTGGCACCTTGCCCATAGCTGGCCCATAGGCACACACATCCATGTACAGTGTACAGGTTTTAGCTTTCTTTCCTCTTAGCATATGTCTGACCCCCCCCCTCCCCTGTCCGCCTACTTGTCTCCTCTCAGAGTATCATCTACTACCTAGTGCA
Source organism: Mugil cephalus (assembly GCF_022458985.1). Classification (NCBI taxonomy): domain Eukaryota; kingdom Metazoa; phylum Chordata; class Actinopteri; order Mugiliformes; family Mugilidae; genus Mugil; species Mugil cephalus. The sequence goes on along the minus strand of NC_061782.1, from coordinate 18,527,969 downwards.
CTCTCCCAAACTGTCCACTTGGCTCAAGGACGCCACCATTCAGGAGGCGCTGCAGTCCTACACCAAGTGGCACCACATCGAACGGGAGCCACAGGTTTTCAGTGTGAAGATCGATGAAGACTACGTGCACTGCCTGCAGGGGGTGACGCGCGCCAGCTTCTGCAACGTCTACCTGGAGTGGATCCAGTACTGCGCGGGGAAGATGGAGACGGTACATCACTACACTACATTAAGGGCTGTAATTATGTGCTCTAGTTATGCTGCTGTTTATTATGGCTACAACAAAGGTTCATTTTAACTATCATCCAGTCAACAGTGTAATTAATTGAAAATGACTCACATATTTGTTGCGAGATATGACATAACTGAGCTCATTGTTTCAGCACAAACACACCGTGCTGGGCTCTCTGTTTACTTTCATCCTTGGCCCTTATGTGTTTGTGTTTGTGTCCAGCCCGTGGACAGTGATGAAGACTCTCCTCTGGTGACTCTGTCTTACGCTCTGTCCGTCCTGGGGAGGAGATCCCTCGGCACGGCGTCGCACAACATGTCCAACAGGTAAAGCCAGTTCAAGAGCAGCACAGATACATTAATGAGTACCTGAGATTTCTCTCAGATGTGCAATTATAGCCCTCAAGAAAAGCCTTTAACAGGAAACAAACCACAAAGCTGTAGGACGGATCCTTGGTTTTGGTTTCTTGAAGTATGAAATGTGGTTGTTTGAGGTACTTCTCCACAGGCAGTGTATTACCTACAGTAGTTTAACCTTAATTTAAAAACCTTGTGTTTTAATTTTACCTTGTGTAGCTCATCTAACTCTGCACCAGCCGGTTAATTTGTGTGTGTTACATGTACGCACGATGGTGTTTTCGCGTGTTGGTTAAGATTTGAATAATAACCCCAAATGACAGAAAATCTATTTATTTATTTATTTTTTGACTCAAGACAGTTTTCTGGAGGCAACAAGAGCAACCTAACCTTGTACAAGTTGTAAAGTTGTGAGCAAAACCGGGGCTCGAAAATACCTTGAAAATGAATGCCTTGAAAATAACTTCTATGAATCGTAAACCAGTGAATATAACAATCCGCGTCTGAAAGTGAAGTGCACTCAGTTGATCAATCTGAAATTATGATAAATAATTTATATACATTTCTATTATTAAGACCGGCTAAGTAACAGGAACATACACAATGTCAATCTAGTTTAATAGCACCACAAAGCACGTCCGCTAAAATGACCATAGGGTTGAATTTTTTCACGCTGATTCAACATTGACTAATCCATTAATATACTATTAAAGCAGGGCTTTAATAGTATATTAGAATGCATTAATTTCCACTAGATCGAAGTGAGCTGCATATTCACTTGCAGCTAGACAGACTCACCAGAAGAGGGCATCAGCAGCTAAAGCTAAATCTAAACATCCACATCATTCAAATTGATTTCTCTCTCTGAAATAAAATTTTCTTTTATTTACTGAAATTACCTTACAGATCCATAACCCTGTGTTTTATTTATTTATTTATTTTTTATCTCTGCTTTCCCACAAACCCCTGCCTTCCACCACACAGCCTGGAATCATTTCTGTACGGCTTCAACACCCTGTTCAAAGGCGACTTCCGCATCGCCACAAAAGACGAGTGGGTTTTCGCTGACCTGGACCTCCTGCAGAAGGTGGTGGCTCCTGCAGTCAGAATGAGCCTGAAACTGCATCAGGTAACCAGGACTTGTGCCTTGAATGGCTGCTGCTGTGTCCCCCCAACTGTAACTTTGGCCCCTGTACGCTCATGTTTTCTCCCACCATTTAAATAACATTGTCCTGATTCTATAGAGTAGACATTGTCCTACAGTCTGATGTTATTCGGCGCCTCGTGATGACTTACCTGTCCGTCCAGGATCACTTTACCTGCCTGGAGGAGACAGAGGAAGCATCTATTTTGTACGAAGCCATCACAAACTACCGCAGCAGCCTGGTCATCTGCCACGAGAGTGACCCCGCATGGCGTAAGGCGGTGCTGTCCAGCCGCGACACGCTGCTCACCCTGAGGCACATGATCGATGACGGCACGGACGAGTACAAGATCATCATGCTGTACAAACGCCACCTCAGCTTCAAGGTCATCAAGGTAAAAGAGACAGAGGAGGAGATTTATGTACAATTTCCGGGCTTTGGCACAGTCAAAATATGCGCGGTGCTGGAAAGTGACTGAATAATGTGAGATGGTAACAAAAGCATGAGATCACGTGTGTTAGAGTCTGAGTGCAAATCCATCAGACTGCCCGAAAGGTTTATTTAGTTAGCTTTGTAGCGTGCACAAAGCATGACAAACATAGTTGGACAAGGTTCCTCTTGGAGGCACCAAGCACTTTTCTGTATATGACTGAACAAAAAGGTGAATTAAATTTCACTGTGACTAAATCAGATCACAGCAGAAAAAGAACCGATTCGTATTTCTGGCACATAGAGGAGGAAAAGTAAAATGAGAAGGCCAAAACTCTAGCTATACATGTAGTATTCACCGATCAGCCATAATATTAAAACTACTGGCAGAAGAAGTAAATAACATTGATCATTTTGTGATAATACAACATTCTGCTGGGAAACTTTTGGACTTGGCATTAATGTGGATGTTATTTAGACATGTACCACCCACTTAGACCAAACCAGAAAATGACACCTCCACCCCATAGCAATGACACTCCTTGATGGCAGCGGCCATCCCCAGCAGGATGCAGCCTGACACAGACACACACACACACAAAAATGATTTAGGAAAACCAAAATAAATTAAAAAAAAAAACATGACAAAACCCAAACTGAACAAGAATCTATGGGATGATCCACAGAGGCCCCTCCCCTCAACCCATAGGACCCAAAGACCCCCACTAACAACATCCTGTTACCAGACACCACAGGACACTCTCAGAAGATCCATGTCCATTCTCTGATGAGTCACAACTGTTTTGGAGGCACAAGGGAGACCTACACAATATTAGAAGGTGGTCATAATGTTATGCCTGATCAGTGTGTATATTCAATGTCATTTTAAAGTGCTCAAATTTCAGCTTCACTCTGAGGATGGACGTTTTGGAAAGTTTGCTCCACTGTCCTTTGTAGGTAGAGTCCGCAGCTAGCTAAATTATAGCTCTAACATAACCCCGCCAGTGTTTCTGCAGATCAATTATTACACCACACCACTGTTGTTGTAATGTTTCAGCAGAGGAGGCATTAGTGTTGTCAGTCAGTCAGTACATCCGCTCGGCACATTCTTATGCGCAATTACTCTTGCAATAGCTCAGCAACACCTCGAGGGAGTTTGCTCAAATTACGAAATGTCCACTTGGACTCAGATGTGAACTGCTTAGGATAAAATGCTTCGAGATTACTATCCGAACCTCGCCGTAACTCAAGAATCCATGTGCTAACGGTGACTGAATTTCACATAAATGTCCATCACGGCAAACATTATGAGGCTGTTAGGAGTTTATGTGACTCTTGTTGAACAAAGCATTCATTCAAACGGTTGTTTGGCTGCTTGTTTAAAGAGATAGTTTGCTTTGGGGTGGTATGAGATACTTATCCACAGTTGGTGTCCTACCTACAGTAGATTGTGGCTGTAAAAACCCTAGTCTGTACAAAAAAAGGCTTCTGCAGTGACACCGATCCCAGGGTGGACTGGGTTTGCCAAACTTGCTTTACTATCACTGGGCAGCTAATATTCAGAAAATCATATACTAGTTTGATGCTCCAAAGCTGTCATGGTGTGAAATTGAAAATGAGTCATGCATTCTGACATCGCTTCCCGTCTTGGTTACTTCGAGACTCCCTCTGTCTACTCCACACCATACATCCAACCCTGTTGTTATTAATACTTTACGAATTTGGTCACAATTTCGAAACCACTTCAGTTTAACAGACTTCTCTCTTCTGGCCTCTGTCTGTAACAATCACCTTTTTGTCCCGTCCAGATTAGACAACACGTTCACCCTGTGGAAAAGACTTGGCCTCTCCAAATTTAAAGATCTCTACAGCGAAGGTGTCTTCTCCACCTTTAGTTATCTCTCTCAAAAATTCAACCTCCCCGGCTCTAGTCATTTTCGATATTTCCAGGTCCGACTTTTTATGCAAAATTTAGATCATCCAAACTTCCCCAATGTACCTCACCCTACTGCTATGGATGATATCCTCCAAATTCCCTCCAATCTAAAAGGCTTCATTTCGAGAATCTGTTCCAATGTATCATCTCTCAGAGACACTTCCCTCAATAAAATTAAAGAGAAATGGGAGGAGGAGCTTGGGGATGTAATACTTGAGGAATCCTGGATTAAAGCTCTGGAGAGAGTTAATGGAACTACTTCATGTGCCAGGATAGGTGTAATTCAGTTTAAAGTCTTGCACCGAACCCACCTCTCCAAATCTAGGCTGGCCAGATTCTATCCCGAGGTGGATGAGAATTGTAGCAGATGTCATGTTGCCTCTGCAACATTAACACACATGTTCTGGTCATGTTCCTCCCTGTCAGATTACTGGTCAGCAACCTTCAGAATTCTCTCACACAGTGCGTTTACATGCACGAGAAAAAAATGAATTATTGCCTTAATTGGACTATAACAGAAGAATTTAAGTGCATGTAAACACGTTACTCAGATTAAAATCGGAGTACTCATTATCCGATTGAGACACCCAGATAATGCGATTGGAATTCGATTTTCTCCGGCATGTATACGGTGAATAAAAGTTTTCAATCGGATAATGCATGGCATGCTCCACAACCGCTGCGCTGGCGTGTGACCCCAGAAACAAAAACATCCAAGAAAGCCAGTCGTAGAAGAAGAAGAAGAGAAACACAGCCACTAGAAGAACCATCTGAGGGATAGCGCGCATCTTATCTGCACCAGAAGTAGCGAGAACATTAAATACGAGATTTAAAAATGTACTATTATCCCTTTGAAATGCCGGTCCACCGCATGAATGACTCTTGTTTATTGTATCACGCAATAGGTGAACTGGAAATCGGGCTGTATTAACGTGGTATTAGCCCTCTGAAAAGACACATATCGCCACCTAGTGTGGAGGAGGAGAACAGTTATTCGCTTTTCTTGCGCTGCATGTAAACTTTGACAAGGACTGTAGTCAGAAAGTCAAATTTTGAGCTTTGCATGTAAACGCACTGACAGACACTATCCATAAATTTGCAACTTAACGCCTACTCTGCCATCTTTGGGATAGTGCCAACTGACCAGCAGATTATCAATAAACATAAGGACATTATAGCTATTACAACTCTACTTGCACGCAGAAGGATTTTGTTACACTGGAAATCCCCCAAACCACCCAGCGCCTCCTTATGGAGGAGTGACCTTATGCTTCATTTAAGCCTAGAAAAGATCAAATGCACACTTAAAGGATCGAGAGGCCTCATCTATTCCACCTGGAATGTCTTTTATTAACAAACTTTCAACCCTCCCTGACAACTCATAAATCCATGATTGCCAGATCCCAAGGGATGTTGCGTGATGTTGCACAGCAAACACAGCCCCCTCTTTCATTCTCAAGCTTTATTTTCAAACCAGCTACTTCCACTTTACCTTTCTTTTTCTCTTTGTTTTATTGTTCATAGTTGAATGTTGAATGAATTATTTTATTTCCTTAGATTGGGATGCACTGGATGTTGTAGGGTGAGGTGGGGTGGGGTCATATTTTTATGTGTGCTGTGAAAAATCAAAAAAATTATCTTTCTGTATAACTGTATACATATACCCCACTCTCAATAAAAATATTTTTTTAAAAAACAGTATGGATGAATATTATCACCAGACTCCATTGACCAATGCGGTAACTTCAGTAACAGGTTGCTAGTCTACTACAGCTTCCTTTAGTTAATTTGTTTGTGTTGTTGTGTGATTTTAGGCTAAAATGTAAATTCAGATTTGCTTCGCTGTGACATCACAATAAATTCCTATTAATGTGTTCACTACATACTATTAAAATAGTCTTTTCTCTTCCTAAATGCACCCCCATCTTACAGTTTAGTGTAATTGCAAGGGTTGTATTATTTCCTCTGTTGCCAGGTGTCCTCAAGACAACCTTTTGTGTCACCTCTTTGCAGATCAATAAGGAGTGTGTTCGAGGTCTGTGGGCGGGTCAGCAGCAAGAGTTGGTATTTTTACGAAACCGAAACCCGGAGCGCGGCAGCATCCAGAACTCGAAGCAAGCGCTGAGGAACATGGTCAACTCGTCCTGCGACCAGCCGCTGGGATATCCCATGTATGTATCATTCACAGCCCTGCAGCCACATCACCAGTGAAGTGGCACGGTGAATTTAATGTTCCATAAATGGGAAGCCAGGCTCACCTCACCTTTGCACGTTATGTCTCAGATACTGAACGTCTTTATTTCCTAGGTACGTGTCGCCACTGACGACGTCATACGCGGGAACGCACCGTACGCTCCGCAGCATCGGGGGAGGGGCTTTGAGTCTGGAGGCCATTCGTTCCTGGCTCTGCTCTAAATGGTTACGGTCAGTGGATTCTTTTTCCTCCTCGAGTCATGAGAGCAGGCTGTAAGTCAAGTCTCCTCTTCCTTGCCTCCTCAGACTCAACCTTCCCCCCCCAAAAAACTTCCTGTGACTCTGCTCTTAAATCAGCATTCTTCACATCCTTAAGACAAACAGAAAACAGATGTTTGTTAGTTTGTTTGTTCTGGTGACTAAGAATATGATGCTGCAACTTAAAGGCCGTGGGTTCATTTGAGGATCAACCGTCAGCCTCGGAGGATCCTCGAATAACACTTAGACAGACTTTAATGATCCACGAGGGAAATTACTTGGTCACAGTCGCTTCGTTGCGCATAAAAATAACACTCTTGAAAACCACAAGAAAGATGAAATAAAATAAGATTAGATTAAAATAAAATAAGACGTTCACTTATTTAAAACAACAATTTGAACGCTTCCTGCACTCATCTAGCCTCAGAGCCCATGTGACTGAGTTCCGCTCTGCTTGGACAACACATTCTAATTAATTAAGATTACAAACTCTGCTGCAGTGTAAGTTGTTTGATCGTTCTCCGGCACTCAGTGAGACGTTCGGCGGGCCCATCGCGTCCCCGGTGGTTACTTCCTGTCTAAGGCTGCTGTTTCTTTCCTTCAGTGCCATCTCTTCGCGTGGCAGATGTTGGACGTTTCCCTTGAATTTTTGATTGGTGCAGAAACCTAAAAATATATTTGAGTTCTCCGACAAACGCCACCAATTGTCACCGATGTGACTGATGCGTCAGTGCAGCCAAGTTCCTGAGGAAACTTTCCAGGAGCTAATGTTCCTCCTCTCTGCTTTACAGTTAATCTTTCATGAGATCATATCAGTTGTTGGCCTCTTGCCGTTGTTTAAATATTGCTGTCATGGGCTTTACTTCCTGATTGTTTCGAGGTCCTCTTCCTGTGGTGTACTAAAAAAAGTCTCATCTTCGTCTTCTACTACCGCTTATCCTCACTAGGGTCGCGGGGGTTGCTGGAGTCTATCCCAGCTGTACACCCTGGACAGGTTGCTAGTGTATCACAGGATTTACTTAAAAAATAACAATGTTCAATCAGTTTTCTTCTTTAAATATTTTCGTTTTCGTCTGACAAAAGCGGAAAGTACGGAAAACCCTTCCATTTGGTACAAACTGTTCCCGAACATTTGATGAACATGATTAAATATATACAGGCATAGCATTATGACCGCCTTCCTAATATTGTGTAGGTCTCCCTTGCGCTTTAAACAGCTGTGTCTCATCAGAAAATGGATGCTCATTCCAGTAAGTGTGGGGCCTTTGGGTTGAGAGGTCAATGTTAATTTCTTCTACGGTCATAATATTGTGGCTGATCGTGTATACACATATATATATATACACTGTATATTCGCAGGAAGCAGTGGTATTGCTTCCAAATAAGTGGCAGATAAGTGAATATTTGCTGTTTTTCTTAAGCATATTTCTGTTCAGAATAAAACCCTGTTTATAACCCACTCTGATAGAAGTGGTTAAAGTCTCAATCAATCAGATAAATGTGTTTCTCAGCCATTAAGGCTACACGGCTCTGCAACGAGGCACAAATCTTGCAATATGTGGTAATTTTATAATGTTCACTCAGTCAGCTGGTTGCGTTTGACATAAATCATTCTGGATAAGATGCGAACTGCAGCGTAATGCCCCAGCCGACTGCTGAGAGAGTGCTTCTCTGGATTTACAGATATTGACTTGGTGGAAGTCAGTGCTGGGAAGAGACTTGTCTGCCAACTTAATGTAGTTTTAAATACGTGTTGAGGGACTGTGGGAGTGCACGCTTGAGAGGAAGAGACGGCTGGACGACAGAGTGGGAGGGCAGCCAGAGGCTTTGACTTTCTGCTGCTGTGGCAAATGTTCCTCCTGTCTTTCCTCCTTCCCTCACTTTCGCCCTCCCTTTTGTTTCTCAGCCGCTCTTTTACACATTACCGTCTGCATAGCTTATCATACGGGCTCTGCATTAACCTCTGCAGGTCAGCTAATGTGTGTCTTCATGACTGCGCGGCGCTCTCTTAAGCTTCTTAGGGGCTGAGTTTTCCTTTCAGATTAGATTAGACTGTTAATCCTGTTTCATCTGCCTCGAGTTAAAAGTGTTGTCTTAATTTCGCTAAGTGGTGAAGGAGCGGAGGAGACGGATCGAGCCTCGTCAGCCAGAACACGTTTAACTAATTTAAGAGTGTGTGTCACATATGCTAGCACAGTTATATAACTTCTCTCTCTCTCTCTGAGCATATGTGTGTGTGTGCGGTTAACCAGATGGGATAGTCAAGGCTGGCTAAATTTTTGATGGCCTGCTGCGTCCCTTGCACTGATGTGGATGAGAAGAATAAACCAGAGCGGTGTGTGTGTGTGTGTGTGTGTGTGTGCGCGTCGTGCAGGGTGCGTAAGGACAACCTGACCAGCTGTAACAGCGGCGTCAACATGGAGGATGTCGACTGCGGCGCTGGCGGTTCGTCCTCGCTGAGCCACAACCGTCCGTCGTCCGTCACGTCCAACAGCCTGAGCCTCTACCAGCACAGAGCCAGGACGACGCACAGCCACAGACACCACAATGCAGGTACACGTCGACCCGCCATCCACTGACTGTAAATGGAGAAACCCTTTGTGGTGTCATCTGCATGATTCCTGAAGAGTGATTTTGGAGCTCTGTGGAGTGGCTCTGGCCTCTGCCTTAGTGCTAATTCAGAAATGGACAAAGAGGTGGAGCGGGAGGTTCGATCCAAACAACTTCAAAATCTCACCTGTCTCTTAAAGTGTCTAGAACGTCGGTCTTCAACAGGAGGTCCGCTACCCCTAGGCGGAGGTACTGCAGAAGGGTCACAAAATCTTTGGTTGATTAGACATTTGTTATGTATTTTTTTTAAATTTTAAATTTCTTTAAATACGCATTAACATGAGTCCAACATAATTTTAGTAAAGGGATAAAGGATAGCTTAATATTATTAAATGCAGAATGATAATAATAACGTACATGTATAAATAGTGCTACGCTAAATTTTACATAACACATATAGTAGGTAGGGGGTCCCCACTTAATCTCTCCATCAGTTTGGGATCCTTGGCCTAAAAAATGTTAAAGACCCCTGGACTACAAGTACCAAAATATTAACTGGTTTTGCACCAGGTTTTAAACATTTTGTCATCTTTTGTCATTTTAAACTTCAAAGTGCAACAGCCCTCTGACATATTAAAAACTTACTTTGGCTATACTTTGCCTGTAAGTTCATAGGTTCATGCAATTTTTTTTTTTGTTTTGTTTAGTGTGAGAATAAATCCTGTGGAACAAAGAAACACAATGAAACAATATATTTTTCCTACATTTTATTGTCTTTTGTAAGAACCACTGGGTTTGTATTTATAATGAACTGTAATTCTTTTTTAAGCTTTCACTGCCCATAACTGAAGATCTTCTCTTGTAAAGTGCATAGATGGATCAAAAACTAAACTCAAACAAACCATCTTAGCACATGTGATTTAAAATGTTTGTGTAGCTGTCATCTTGTTATTTTCTTTGTGTAAGTGTTCACGTTTCTGTGTGTGTCCTCAGCCAGGAGAGAGTACCGCAGTCGCTCGGTGCAGCCTCAGAGTCAGCGTCCGCCCGTCAGCAGCCAATCGGGGCCTATCCTGGACTCAGGCTCCAACCACGGGCTCGTCCAGCGTCTGTCCAACAGTCAGCTGTCCTTTAACACATCAATAGCCTCTATATTCTCCCAGGTACGGACGCACTAACCTCTGTTGTTACTCCTTCGGTGTGTCTTAACTGAGAGAGTACAGAGAACTTTCCTCTGTCTTCAGGTCCCTCGTCTCTCTGGAGCAGGTGGGATCAGCTCGCAGCTTCAGGCGGCGCAGCATCAGCAGCGCTCCAGCCAGGTAGTAACCTTGTGCACACATGAAAATACGCTCTCATGTTTAGCATTAAATGCTAGAAATGCATTATTTTCTGTGTTGCTAGGTCTCCTCATCTTCGTCCACTCTCAGCCTTCTATTTGGGAAGCGTAGTTTCTCCAGCGGCCTGGTTATCTCTGGGCTGTCCGCCGCTGAAGGGGGCAACACCACCGACACACAGTCCTCGTCGAGCGTCAACATCGCCATGGGGCCCTCGCACAGGTCCAGCAGCAGAGCCACACAGGTAGGGAACGAGTCTAGTGCTTGCTTCAGTATCCATGGCTCCGTGTGACATCTCCACCCTCCTCTACAACTACAACATGCCCTTCAGCAGTAAATGGAATCGTGCACTGGACATGAAATGCACATTGTACAGTGATAAACATGTCTTGTGAATTTCAATTTAAAGGGATATTTAATGTACCATGACATGAAGATTTGACATTTTCTGCCCACTTAGTTTTTATGGCCGGTAGCCAGTGAAATGTTTCCTAATTGATTTGATTTTGACCTTTATTCCAGCACCACCCTCATGACAACACTGCGTCATGAACTCCCATCATTAAAACGTTTCCAGCGAACAGCTTGACTCTGACTTTGGCAAAACCTTTCAACCATTAAACTTTTATTTGCCCATTTGCTTTTTGGTGAAGGTTAGATAAGAAGATCCATATCGCACTCATATCTGCCAAGACATAGTCTTGCATGTAACTGAACCACACCTACTTTTATTTTTTTGTATAGATTAAGCATACACCATAAAAATTTTTACTTGGTTAGTTCTTTAAGCTAATTGTCACTTAACTATAAATTTATAATTAACAACCTATCATCACATCTAACTCTTGGTCAGAAAGCACATGAGTCCAATTTTTCAAAAGTCACAATAAACAAATGTGATGTGATCTGTAGGCACGTTCATGCTCCCTGGAGGCAGAACTCTTAACCTACTGGATGCTGCATGAGTTTCCTGTTTGCACCACTTTGAAGGCTGCACCAAACAATACTGCAGCTCATAATCAAATTAGAAAGGAAAAGGGAACATTCACATTTCTGGTAAAAGTCTCTGGGCTTTTGATTATTTCTAAAAATGGTCATAAAGCAGTTTTATAGGATTTATAAAAGGTTTAGGGGGTGGGTATTTTTGCACTGTGGGAAATCTGAAAAGCTTTTTCTTTTCTATAAACAAATAATGTTATTCTATTGTGTCCCTGCTGTGGCCTTCCCCTGACCTCCTCCATCTTCCTTTCCTCCTCAGTGGACATCAGAGCCATATGAGAGTATAGACGCGACCAATTCCAACGCTGCCACCACAGTGAAAGACGGCACGCAGTCAAGTGACCGAGGCTGCAGCCAAGAATTAGACAAGACCCAGGAGGACTCGGCGTCTGCCTCAGCGGCTGCAGAGCCGCCCGATCAACAGACTGTCTGAGAGAGACAGAACACATGAGCGTGCCCATATACTTGTGCCCATACGCAGAGAGGACTGTAAGAAAAGTACACGCATACACACATATACACATACAGAGAGAGCACCCATGCACACGAACCTGCCTCCTCTCTTGTCGTCCTCAGCATGTGGTCTCACCCTGTTGTCTGAATGTAAAGTCTGAAAACATGATCTTGGAATCCGGTTGATGAAATAAAGACGTTTTTAAATGAAGTGGGGCCTCTTACTGTGGTTAAAAGTCCTGGGTGGTTAGTCATAGACCTTATTGTTACTTTGAGACGAGAATAAGTTCTATAATTTTGGTTTTACCCAGTCTGTAAAAAAAAAAAAAAAAAGCCAAACATCCCCACACATCCCCATTTACAAAGAAAACTGCGTATTGTTAGAGGCCAACATGTGATTCTTGACCCTTTTTTTTTCCTTCAGACATTTTCCCCAAGGCAAAGGAAACACTGTGGAAAACTTCTTCCCTGTATGAATACATTTAAACTACAAGCTGACTGAAACTGTAGAAAACCCTAGAGACTTTTGTTTATCTTGTTATAGTTAACAAAGTGAAGGGTGACTAACTAACATTCGCCCTAAACACATCAGCAGCTGTGTGAGGCTGCAGCACAGTGGTTCCTTCAGCTAAATGCTAACCATAGCAATGCTAACATGCTGTTACAAATGTGTAATGGTTATTAGCACTAAACATAAAGCACAGCTCTGGATGGCGGGTCATAAATATAAATAGATATTACAGATTTGGTACCAAACCTAATGTTCTATCCAATATTTCCTGACATTGCTTAGCTATCTGCGATGCTAGTTGTGTGTTGACAAAAATACCTAGCAGTCCCTCCAACAACTCATGAGTCTGGTGTGTTTCAATTGCACCCATGAAACATTTGTGGGTGGGAAACTCTTCTGACTTCCAGGATAGAGACATTTAGGACAAAAGAGGTGGCCTGACAAAAAGACATAACACAGACTTGAACAATTATGACAAAAGGGGAGAAAAACTAGCCCAGTGAATTTCACGTGTACTGGTGATTCCCCCAAACATTCAGTCAAAAGAAGACACAATCACATTTGGCAAAAATCTATTAAGTATTTATTGTAAGTTGTTACATTTAGATTTCTTTCTCTAGCAGCACTATTTAAATTACAGATATTCAAGGGCAGTTACCATAGTTTTCTTTTAATGCAAGATGTCATTGTGTAAACAAAGACAGAGACAGAACTGTAGATTAAAATGTACCACAACTGAGCACGCCGTTAACGTGATGCTAACTCATATGAAGTTAAAGGCTGATGAACAACAATTTTTGTGTCTTAGGACAAAACAAAAAACTAAACAATGACTGAAATAAATCATCAGCTGAAATAAATAAAAACAGTACAAAACAAATTTAAAATAGTGAACAGCTTGATCTGATGAGGTTGCTTGTAATCTACATCAGTCAGTCATTTTGCAAACATGTTCAGTGCCTGTTAAAAAAAATAAGTTGGTTACATGTTGATAAGTAGAATACATGTGGATGATTCAAAGAGATGACACAAACCCACAACAGCATTGTGAAAAGACAACAAAATGTGTTTCATCAGGAACATATTGAGTCCAACAGAGCGTGTTTTTATAACCAAACAATTTCTTTGACCTCTTTACAGTGAAACAAAAGGGAGATTATTATTTTGGCACATTTTACTCAACAAAGAGGCATTGCTATTCTTCAGGTTTCTCAAAAATTTTACATAGCTCAAATAATTTTTTAAGTTTTAAACTGACATTTGGCAAATACACTTACTTGCTTGTTTTTTTTTTTTTATGAGAGTCGCACAAGGCAATAAATACGAAGCTGGAACAAGGCGCCGGTTAGCTTAGTATTCAACATTGAATAGTTTGACACATTACCCACTATAATCAATAAATGATTATTTTTATTGGTCTTAGAACCTGTTATGTGTTTTTATCTTGGCTCAGTTGAGTCAATTGAGACAGGAGTCTCACAGGAGTTTGGCTAACTAGCTTAACGGAACTAAGCTAGCCGGCTACCTGCAGCTTCATAGTTAGCATATAAATGCAGTCTATGTAGAATTTTTTTCTTTTTCACATCCATCACTTTACAAGAAGTCTTACAGATCTAAGGCAATCGTTTAAATCCTTTTACGTCCACATTATCTGACTTGATTTGGGCACAAATATTTCTTCAGTCTTAAATTTTTCATCTTATCTGTATTATACTAGCATATGCAGAGAATTAATGTCGCAAATGCCGAATGCTTTAAATTTTGTTCCCATTCTGTCTTCAAGTACCAATTTACATCGCTGTCAGATGAAGCTATATGAGGTGACCTGCTTCATCAGTTTAGAAGGTAGAAAAGTATTTTCAATGCTACAGTTGAGGACTGATGATCAGTCTCCTCTGAAACTTTTCAAAGTCATGATGAAAACAATCATACTCTTGGGCAGCACGACCCTGTAGGATGGGGACACAGTGCTCTGTTTTCTATTGGACTCATGCATTCACCCATATACTGGCTACTGTTTAAAGCTCAATGGTCGTTTTCTCATCTCTGTTATTTCAGATCTTAAAATGGAGTTTACATCTGCTCTGTGTGGCAAGATGAGGCTCCCCATGAGAAATAAAATGTCGCTCCCGCCGACCATTAGTGACCACAAAGGTCAAATTTCACTTGTCTTGATGTAAATAAAACAGTCATCATCAAAAGTTGTGAAGCAACCAGTGGAAAATAGTGAAAAGTTGAGCCTGACTGACCAGAATCCTGATTAAAAAGCACTGTCCTGGTAAAATTTCTCTGCAAATCATGCATGTGGAAGTAACCAACCGTAGTCTATATTTGTTAATACAAAGAGGGTCACTTAGTCATTCTGGCAATTCATGAGACACTCAAAACAAGAAGTACCCATAACCGTCGATATTAGTCAAACATACTAGAAGAAAAATATGAACCTCTCAAAAGAGCTTCTCATATTTTTAATTGTCTGCATACTGCAGTACTTGAATACATACTCATACAGTATCGTTTATAGCAAATAACTGAATTATTTCATTTATTTAGCACAAAGCATGCTGAATAGAAAAAATGTCACTTGTTTAGTCGCCTAAAGTGACGGTAAAATCTTTTTTTATTTTCACCTGCAGCTCAGTTCTCCACGACTGCAATCTATCTACAAAGGCATGACAAAAACCAAGAGGCTTAGGCATCTAAATCAATAAAGAGAAAAGTGATTGCCTAAAACTGTTAAAAACCAACTTCAAGCTGTACCTGCACAAACGTAATCTCTTTCCCAAAGTAGCACAAACACCTCTGGAAGAGGTACGAAAGAGACAATAGGAGGGTTTTCTCACGTAGGAGTAATAAAACGTCGATGTGATTTTTGTCGTAAAGCAGGCCCGTCTCTGCTCTAGCTGCTAATAACAGTGTCGTATGTGTAATGTCACAGAGAGAGGAAGTGAGAGCCCAAGAGAGGGAAAGCGAGACAGACAGAGAAAGAGATCTTGAGGTCTGTTGTGAAGCATAAAGAGGCACCAAATCCAACAGAAGTGAACACACAACGTCAGTCAATAAACCCGTCTATCTTTAGCCACGCTGCATTGTGGGAAAGAAAAATCTATACACCATCAACCTTCCTATTCTATTTTCCATTATGGGTCACGAGTGAAAAAAAATTAATGTTAAAAAATAAATTACTAAATCCAACCTCAACTTGACGCTAAAAGTGAGAGCTGAGTAACTTATTACTATGAAAACACACTTCTGCTCTCACTTAAACGCTACTGTATTAACACAGTGATAGTCTGACCGGATGTGGCTACACAAAGAACAGGAAGAAGAATAGAAAAATAAGTTGCTGCTGTATTCTGATGACACAGTGCTGCACTCGCTTCGTTACAAATTCACGATTCAGCGCAGACTCCACTGACAAACAACAAAATATAACAATTGTGATTATAAGTATTTCATGACAAGAGGAAACTTTAAATTTGAATCCATGAATGAATGATGCTTATTGTACTGGCTAGCCTGTTTCCAGTTCGCTTTAACTCAGTCCTTCAAAGTAAGACCATGTAACTTTTGAATGCTGGAATTAAAAATAATAAGAAAAAAATAGCGGTGGGACCACTAGCTTGTGGCGGCTAATGTTATCCTGCTTGAAGTTTGCTGATGTTACAACTTGGTTTATACTTCTGCATCGGATCTATGCAGAGAATAAGCCGTAGCCAAAGTGAACACCCTCCTACGCCAGTGTAAGCATTTATAGTTGGTGTGTCAGCCTTGTTCTGTAATCACGTTGCAGCTTCTCTGCTTTTTCTGTGTACTTCAAATAATGGAGTTGATGTTAATAGATGTGGAACAACAATTACTTTTGACAGACGCCACAGTAATTTATTATTATTTTTTTTTTTTATGTTGGCACCAATCCAGCCACTAAGGCCACGTTTACACGAATCCGATTTTTGGGAGAAACCGCATAGGGCTTGTCTTGCACAGTTCTGCCTGCCGTCAGTGATGGATCCGGATCTTCCTGAGACTGAAACTACACCCTTTTGAATTCAGGTCTCAGGGTGAAAAAGAAAACTGAGGAGCCTGTGCGGTTCCTTTTTTCATTCGTTTTAACAGCCTGATACGAACACGATGACGCCATCGCCCCACTCTCGCGCCTCGACCCAACGTCTCATGACAACAACGTTAACGGCGGACTACAGGTTTGTAACGGTGCTGCATCAGATATTGACCCTTGTTGGGTGGCCAGGTCCAATATATACTGTTGCTTCATCACTACCACTAGCTAAAGGTAATTACGGGCTGTACGGCATGCAAGGTTGATGCGCATGCTCCGCCTCTTCCTCTTCTTCCTTTTTTGGTGTCTAGCCGAAACAGCGTCACGCACAGGCCTGGGATATGTACTACAGCCTTTCTACAAATGCGGTTTCGCAATGGATCCACATTTACGGAGAAATACTCGACACGACGCCAAGGAAAACCGGATCGTTTTCGTATGTGTACGTGGCCTAAGAAAGTAGGCAAGAGCCAAAAAAAAAAAAAAAAAAAATTGAGTGGCCGTGGTGTATTGTTACATTTCTTAAGGTAAATATAACACTGTGGGTACACTAGTGAAGATAAGAGAAATGAACAGCAATTTGTTTTCAATAGAAGATGGCGTTATGAAGCGTCAAAGTGACACGGCGCTACTAGATAGGCGTAATACGCTACATATCAAAGTTGAAATGGCTTATTTTTTTCCCCAACACACCACAGATGTAGTGATCAGTCATGTGCATTTGTTTCTCTAGTTAACATTTAAATGTCACCCGACACTTTGCTGTTTCACAGATAAAACAGGCATCTGCAACTGTGAACCAGCATTTGAGCAAAACATCAACGGCGACTCTGCGATAAACGTAGCCGCTCATACTGACTCACCTGTAACTTTTGTTGCTCTAAGTGTGAATGTAGCGTAATGCATATACGGCATAGCCCTACACCCTCATGCCTACAGGCCAGAGAAGCAGGCCTTAGCCTATGCGAGTACCCTGTTGTCTTTACACTTGTGCGCTGGTGTGTCAGATTTATTGTGTAATTACACAGATGACAACTTTCAGTGAAATCACTGCAACGCAGAAAAAGGAAGACGCCTAGTTAGGTAGGTAGGTGTTGTGTAGGAGCCAGGCGGAGGGTGAATTAGACTTTTTTGGGCTTGGGATGTGTGGTTACATTTTTGAAGAGGCTTGCCTAAAGCTACAGCGTAGGCTACGGCGATGGTTTGGAGCCATGGCACACCTGAAGCAGAGATCTGACGCAGAAGCATAAATCTATCACGTGCTACTTTCAGATGATGTTTTATTAATTTTTTTTATATAATGTTTTATTTTTGCCCTCAACCGTCACCTGTGGCAACAACAACCATAGTCTGGCTTAAGTTACATAGTCTCGCTTTAAAAAAAAAAAAAAAGACCAAATGTTACAGTGAAAAATGACGGGACAAGGACAAGCCCTGGGTGGCCCTAACACCTCATTTACCTCACAGGCTGGAGCTGGGTATGTCACAGCAAGTCAGGATGTTGTTGCTCCTCACAGTAAATAAATAAAAAGTTTCATTCCCCTCAGTTCAGAAATACTGCACACGGTCAGCTGCTACTCTTGTAGCCTGAGTAATGAGAGTTTTCCTGACAGTCGCTCAACTGCCAGTTGAATTCCAGTCGTCTAGCTCACCAAGACTCCAGCACACAGCCACATAATGTCAGACAACACATTTATTTGTTTTCAGCAAGGTTTCTTTTTTATCATCACCAAGGCATATACTATTTTCTCTGTATATTTCTGTGTGTGTGTGTGTATATATATATGTATATATATATATATAAACAAAATAAGCGTACATTTTTGCTGAATAAGATTGAAGAATATCAGCAAAGGGCAATGTAAACCATGGTCCATCTAAAACAGGTGAAAGGTGCGCTAGCTGGCCCTTTCCCAACTCACCCACAGTAACAGATTTGCATAGGCAAAAATGGGATTAGCCCTTAGACAGTGGATTCCTGAATTCTTTATAGAGATGCAAAATCTAATTCAGCTCAGCACAATTAAAAACAAACATACATACAGACAGACGAAACAAAAAAAAAATAAAATAATGTTGACTAGGCCAAGCTCTCTTTAACCCCTCTGGTCATATACATAGTCATTTTCTGTGCACATTTTTGTTTACAGTGTTAGGCTTCAAGTAGATCTAAAAACAACTTGTACATTGACAACTAGATGTGAAATAAATTAACCAACATGAGAGGTAGTGAAAAGCCTACGGAGACGTTTGTTGTTGTTTTTTTTTTCTATACAAAGGAAAACAAAAATAAAACGTGTCAGTAAGGCCAAAGCTTCGCAAACCTCCTCTGTCCTGTCAGGACACTTCGGCTCCCAACCTTTTCTCTCTTTTTCTTCAGTTGATAAAACCGCAGCCACGTTTCATCAAAGACCCACTCACTTGGAAATTCAGAGACAGAAAAAAAAAAAAAAAAAAAAAATTTAAAACAATAAAAATAACCTAAATTCAGCGATGACACTACGTCACTTCACATCATCGTCATTGCTTGTAAAATCCACATTTGAAATGCAGTTATTAAAAATAAACAACCGTGTACTCTTTTTTTTTCTTTTTTTTTCTCCCCACACCGCGTAAAAGTCACAATAAATTAAGAGGGAGGGACGTGAGCAGAAAACCTGCCTTGCTCGTCCTCCCTGTAAAATGCTCCCAGTTTTAAACTCAAGACTGTAGCGCTGGGCAGAGACTCATAACCAGCTTCAAACCTGCTGGCGGTTGGCTCCCCATAGAGTATCTAATAAGCTACACACATCTCACTACTTATAAATGTAAACTTGGTTTGATTGCACCATGATTTCATTATCTGGTTCTTGGTGAAACATTCTCGTGTTAGTTACTATATAGACTCGGCAACAAGGAAACGTGTGCAGAAGAGGGATTTACTTCGGCGAGAGAGCGCTTCATGAGTGACAGGCGTCAGAGCGTTCCGGAGATGTCCAATTACGACGCCTAACAGGCTTCTTTCCGGGGAACGAAAGCCGCACCGAGGAGTAAAAATGATTCCTCAGTATCAGAATTGGTTCTGTATTCCTCTGCTTCTAAACAACTGGGCGCATGCATGCACAGCTCTTCATTAAAGCAGCCAAGCAATACCAATCAAGCCCTTAATGGATATATTAACGTAGTCTGCGTATGAGTACTGTATTGCCAAAGGTTAAATAGAGTACATTTTAATAAGGAACATTGCAAAACTTTGGAGTGATTATTTGACTCAACTTTCACGGATGAGTCGCGCCCAGTAAATCACAACAGCTTTTGTCGGAATATGACAGGCAAACTGGCAGTTTCCTCTAGTTAGCATTTTTAACACTGCAAGTGAAAATAATTGTGGAGGACACTTTTCCATTTGTGGTCCAGCAAAACACCACGATTTCTGTTTTTCAAGATTAACCGAATGTCCTTAGTAGTTCTTCTGGTGAAACTCGCAGGTGCTAACTAGAAAAAGCCAGTTTTGTTACGTGATCCGACAGCGGCATTACAAGGTTTTCAAACAGCTGACTCCCGTCTCGAAAATGTACAAGATCTGACAATTCAAAACAAACCTGACATAGCGAGC
This sequence comes from Mugil cephalus, assembly GCF_022458985.1. NCBI lineage: Eukaryota > Metazoa > Chordata > Actinopteri > Mugiliformes > Mugilidae > Mugil > Mugil cephalus. The sequence goes on along the minus strand of NC_061782.1, from coordinate 18,507,924 downwards.
CACAGCCTAAAATCAGCTCCAGTCTGTCATCACTACATACATCCAATTGCACTTTAAAAGTCTGCCAGACATCCCGCTCCGCCTGCTCTTTAACTGAATCTAGACCAAGCTTGGCACGTGAACTTCAGGTAGTTTAAAGGAGGCGGCAACACGGACGCCTACATTTATCAGTGAGGAGTGGCACTGTTTCATTGACACTTTAAGACTGCACTAACCACCAATCAACCAAAACCAGGAGGTCAGCTATCCATCAAATGACATATAGTCGGAGGCTCAGTTCATTAAGAAGAAAAAAAAAAAAGAAAGAAAAAAAAAGCATATACTGCACTCATGCACTTTCTACTGCACGTCCACAGGAACAAAGTTCATGTTCACATCATAAAAAACATCTTTTTATTTACCAAAAAATGTTAATGGGACATTTGGCAAGACCCCCATAAACTTTTCTTTTTAAGTGTGTAACTGTACCATACACACACAAATATCCGTTATCATTGCATGCTGTCAAAGTCGGATTAGAAAAACAAACCAGAGTGTGTGAGGGCTGGCAGTGGGGATGGAGGGTTAGCATGGCTAGCACAGGCATGCTAACTGCTTGCCTACAGCATGCTGAAACCAAGTCGGCTTTTTCAAAAAAGGCTAGTGTGTAGCACGACAAACTCCTCAGTTAATAGAATTACACCAACCCTCTTCACTAACTCTGGGGAAAAAAGCGAGTGTCTTGAGCAGGCAGTAGCTATCTGAAGGGCTACCACAAGCTGGAATGATCGATACTCCACAGCTTGGGCACAAGCCACATCAGTAAATCTTCACAGCATCTTTTGACATCATGTTTGGCACCAACACCTCTGCTCCTATCGGACGTCCAACCCCAAAACTGCTGTCGAAAGCTTAAGCCTTACAGACAAAAACCAGGGTTTAGTAACCCCTTCTAATTCTATTAGCGTCTGTGGCATCTGCTGCTGTCCTCCAAGCAGAGCCAGCTTCCCGTAATGCTCACTGTAGAACACTCAAAAGGTAAACCCTCTTTTTCTGCTCAAGAATTTCAAAATGTCGATGACCATCTATTTGGAGTGGATGTGAGATTCTTTTTTTTTTTTTTTCTCCCCCACACTGGGCACCTGTGCTTGTCAGGCTGTAATGGTCTGAGTTGGAGGGAGGAGGGGGGGAAAAAGATGGGAGGTAGGGATCGTTGGACAAACTGTGGTTGCTTTCCAGAAAAACTCCAGCAGCGCTTGTGGTGCCTTTCCTTGCGCGTAAAAGGCATTTTCTCACCGGAGAGATATTTTTTGTTTAAAGTTCAAGAGTAACAATAATAACAGGTGTAGCTGCCCAACCACAAGTCTAGCCCTTACTTCTCCCAGTGAAAGAATCCTAAAGAAAGAAAGTGCTTGGACGGACGGATGAATGGATGGACAGGTGGATAGATGGATGGGTGCTGCTGCCTGTGCTGCAGAAGCCTTCAAACCTCCTCAATAAAAAAAGTAGCAGTAAGCTTAAAATTGGCAGAAGTGTACTTTTTCCCTTCACTGAACACAGACAGCCAGACAGAAAGACAGCTCCCTTGCCTTAATACCTCTCAGTATTCAAAAAATGGTTGCAGTCCGCGGCTTGTATCGTCAACCTAGTGTAGAGAGAGAGAGAGAGAGGGAGCTGCATGCAAAGCCAGTGTTTCTACTGGTTAAACGGGACAGGATGCCCCAACTCCCACCAGCTACTAGGTGTCACGTTTGGACAGTGAAGAAATCAAAAGAAAAACCAAATCCAAGGAATGGGACAGATGTAGAAAAATAAAACAGAATGATTAAAGACATGTTATCATTGTGAGCAAAAAGCATCGGGTCTAAATGTTACAGTACAGGAACAGAGGGCTTGTCCTCTCTCTCTCTCTCTCTGTCTGTCCCCACCGCCTGAGGAGTCCTTGTCCACAGTTAACCAACAGCTGGCCCTCAGCTTGGCCATTTCAACTGATAGCTGATACGTGGGTTGGCCAGTCAACCAAAACAGCACAAATTGCTAGCAAAACAATCACTGGCCAGCATTAATGGTCTCAAACTGACCAATAACCAACCAGCAAAGGCTGACCTGGCTCCAGTGGAGAACTGGATATAAATTGCTTAAAAAAATATAAATAAAAAACAAAACAAAAAAAAACAACCAGCTATCTTGGATGGCATTCAGTCTTTTCAATCAAAAAAGAGGGAGAGATTTTCCAAACCCAACTTCTGGCACCATAGTAGTATTCGAAGTTTAAGTAGTAGTCTTGTTGGCGTACGATGGCAATGTCGGAGGGTGGAGGAGTCTAGGTGTCGAGGCAGGTGCGCCTCCTGCTAGCCAGGAGGTCTCTGTAAACGGAGGAGTTGAGGAAACGGGGGAAGGAGTCGCGGTGCATCAGGGTGTAAATCTGGAGCTGGGCCTCCTCGTACATCAGGTTGCTGGGCTCCGCCAGGCTCTGGTTTATTCCTTCTCTGACCCGCGAGTCCAGACTCACCTGGGAGGACAAGAAGAATGAACTTAATTTATAAACTAGTGGTTTGTTGTTTACCAGGGACTCTGTTAAACCGTCACACAGAGACCAGTGGAATATGTGCTAAAGAGCGTGTCAGCATTGTGTGTTAGCATCCTAACATTAAGGCTATGGCTTATGGGAACTTACTGGATTTTCCAGGTATTAAATAGAAGGGAAGGGATTTCTCTGACATTTCACCACAAATTCATCAGGATAAATCCTCTTGGGATGATAAATGATTAAACTAAATTTCACAGCATGGGTCATATGCTAATTAATCATGGCTGTGATTGTCTACCCTACCATTTGTTGTAACTTCACTACAAGAGGTCCAATGCACTTGTGTCACACAAGTAAACTCTACAGTACCACAATAAGAACAACTACACAGGGTGTCAGTATGCAACCACATGAGCATAACTGAGGCCTTATTTAAAATGTTTTTGACCTCCTTCTGCCGTAGCTCACCTCCTTGGGCGATAATATGGACACGTAGTCTTCGTATATGATCCTGGCCTTCTCATCCACCACGGAGGGACTCGTCTCCTTCTTCAACTCTTCACAGGCCATCCAGAAAAGCAGGTTGTCCTCGCTGTACTCGGAGCGCAGGAACTCCCGGAAGATCTCCCGGCCCTCCAAAGAGCGCAGCATCATCTCAAAGCTCCGTGCCCACGACAGCAACTCCTCCAGGCTGGGGTGTCTGCAGTTGAACATGAGTGTGAGAGCAACGGAGGCACGCAGATGCACAAACACGCCGCATAAACAGAGAACTGGACTCACTGTTCTTCAGCAGCTTCAATACTGTCCATCTTGGTGCAGGTTTGTCGTTCACTCCTCTCCATCCTGTCTTCATTCCTGCATTAGAGGCAACAGGGGATTAAGATCTTTTAAATTAAAAGCCTGGATGTTTCTCTGGCAGTTGGTACATTTGACTTATAGTTACATAGATCTAAACTATTTCTACCTACGTATTCTACATGTATCGAATCTTACAGCTGCAACATTACAGAAACATATTTATTGGCGCCATGTGGATCAGCTTTGTAACCTTTGATGAGTAAAACTCCTCTGTACTCAAACAACTCCATTTGTCCTCTCGCTCTAGATGTCAAAAGTTAATCAAGATTAAAAAGATTAGCATCATAGCCAATGGAGTCAGTTTTAATCAATTGATCGCTATTTAAATCCAGATTTGTTTTCTGTCCTCTCTCTATTGTTCCATGGCCACGCCAGCTGTCAAAATATCCCGATATGCACTCGGTTAAACCCTGGAATTGCTTCATAACGCACAGCATCACAAGGAGGGGAATAAATGCATGCACGAGTACCTTCTCCGAATATTTTTTGCAGAACGGTTCCTACCTTAACTCACCAAATTCAAAATGCACTTTGGAAGTGTCAAAAGAAAGGCTTCGATTGGCTATTGTCACTGTACGCCTTCGTGCTCAGAAGCAGATTAATCTTTTATGTAGGCGTGCATTCAACTAATTTTACACTGTACAGCTGCACACTGTATTAGCGCCTAAATGAGGGAAACGCATAGTTTAAATATAAGGACCTGGACTGGGTAGATACATATATATATATATATATTAAAAACAAGGGCTTCACACACCACGGCCTCACATTAATCAGAGAGGAACAGAAACTCAGTAATGGGTCATTTTCATATATCAGCTGCACATATTTAACTTATGTGAAGTACTTTCATTTCATTAAACGTTAAAACTAGACCGTTTAATAAATGTTTATATATGAAGTTCAGTCCACTGGTCATGAGGACTTACACTCACGCCTGTGAAAACAGTCAAACAGTCAAACGCTGTGGCTCCAGAGCTTTCAGTCATGCTGATTTGCATTGTGGGAGACAGCCTTTTATGAGGGGGCTCAAATAAAACAAGCTCTTATCTCCCTTTTTATAGCCAAAATTATTCAATCATAAGAAAATTTATTAAAAATATTTCTGAAATGCAAAATTCAAACATTATGCAGGTACACCGTCTCGCCAGTGTCTCGGTGCTGGTTCCGCTGCACTCTCCATCTACATCCACAGCTCATTTCTCTCAGCTTCTCTCGCACCATAGCTTCAGTTGAAGCCTTTATGTCAACACTCGAAAACACACATGGTAGCCTCTCTGTCTATCGTAGCGCAGTCACACTTGCTGAGTCCACAATGCAACACACACTGCGCTGTCTATTTTTGTCCCACCATGGAGGATCTTTCCTTCCTCTCGCTGTCTCTTGTCAAAGTCCCCATTGTGCAGCAGTAATGGGCTAAGCTAGCCACAGCCCCCTGGCGCCCTCACAATACAGCTAAATATACAGGCTGTTCTTCACAGCTGTTTTGCATGTGATGTGTGGATGGAAATAGAAGGCACCCCACACAGATAAGGGCCTCGTGTAAGGGCGGGCGAGGAGTGGTTACAGAGTACATGAGTGGACGGGGTCGGAAAGCAGGGAAAAGCCAAGAGAAAGGAAATGAAAAATGGTCTGTTAACACTTACTCACCTCCAGTGTCTAAACTTAAGCACAGCGGCTGACAAGAACTCCTGTGATTCACACACACACATCTCTACGATTTCGCTTCGTAGCCAAAAAAAAAAAAAAGAAGAAGAAGAAGAGGCACAGAGAGCTTACAGTGATTTCCAGGTAACTCATACAAAGGTCTCAACTGAGCTCCCCTAATTATCCCACAAATAAACACAGAGGCTACCAAAGACAATTTTCCAGGCTCTTTCTGGAGGTCCGACACCAGCGTCTGACTGAGAGGCACACAGCGGAGTCACAGTCCGCAAGCTGCCACCACTTCAGATGAAGTGGTGTGAAAGAAGCAGCACATTCACCATTCACTGGCTGAAAACAATGTTTCATTCACTCGTCTCTCCCGGCGAGAGCGGAGCCTCAGCGGGGCAGCTGTGGGAGCCGCATACCAGCTCCTGGTCTTGGTGCCTTGCTCAGGGGCAACGTGGGGCAGTTCAGTCCTAAACTATCAGGGCAGTCTGCGGGTGTCAGGATACTGATATGTTTTCTGTTGTGTTGGCTGTGTTCTTGCATACAAAGTTCCAGTATCATTAAATCGCCCTATACTACATATTATTTTGCTATAGTATAGTATAGTATAGTATAGTATAGTATAGTATAGTATACAGTGTGGTACACTATAGTATGGTACTGGATCGTATAATACAGTATAATACTTTTAAATGTAGTATTAATTGTAGTAATACTGCAAAAAAAGTTGATTGCTGAGCACAGTACTGCTTCCCTGAAATACCAAAACTGATTTACCTTTCTGTTTGTCTCTAGATTAAATTAAGCAAGACATGCCATGTTAATAACAATTAGAGGGCTTAGGCTTTGGATAGTGCCAGACTAGAACCCTCCAGCCTTATACTTATACTACACACGGACATGAAACCTCTCCTCTACCTCTTAACATGAAAGCACAAATAGCCACATATATATTCACCAAAACATCTCAATCTGTTTTGTTTAAACCCATCACTCGAACCCAGAAGTCAGAGTTTCATCAGACCCAAGGCCTTCGGCTCCAACAATAAAAACTGTGTCACTGTCCCACTATTCACATGCTGAACTGTGGTCACCTAGTGCACCAGCTAAATAGGGGAAATACCTGTCTTTCCCCAAAAACATTTCCATTGCAAATAACAGGCTCTCGCGTGGAAGTCACAACAACCACCCTGCTGTTCTAAAAATATAATGTAACGGTTCCAAAGCCCTGCCCTTCATTTATACATAATCTCACCTATCACATCTGCTCTGTCTCCACTGATACATGGTGGTGTAATAAGAGGACGGGCCATCCTTGAACTTAACACACTGGGCGAAAGCCTGCCTTATCAAATGCATAATGCATTGGTGCATAATTTCTGCTCACTCCAAGAGTTGTTGCTCGGATGGACGTCACATGGCTCCTGTACTTCACTGTTGCTGACTGATGGTTGGGCAGGAGGGGCCAAGCAGAACCCAAACTCACACACACACCTCGTCTTATATCGTATATAAATAACGTGAGACTTAAAAAGGCAACATTTCTGCAATGAAATTCAATGGCAAAAGTTAATGTGTTTGCTGGATTCGCTGCACCGGGCAGCTCCTCTGTGTCAGTATAAACTCTGCCCTTATTCAGCTGAATTTTAGGGAACTCAACATCACAGATTACGCAACAGGATTAAGGGCAGCACCAACTGTGTGTTGTTTCTGGGGTTATTTCTTTCTAAGTACTACTACTACACGGTGTTCACCAGCTAGACACCAAAGCTGATTAGTACCTGACTACAGAATAGCACACTATAGGACTGTGTGATATAATATAGTGTGGTTAGTACAGTTCGTTACATAGTAGGTTCTTACCAGAGACACTTGCAACAACCGCACCAGCAGAGGCAGCAGGTATTGGGTCGGGGCTGTCCAGGGGCCTGGGGTGGGGCCTCGATATGAGCCGCCTGCCTTTTTCTCATCTCCACTCCACTCACACTGCGGGGCTTCACAATGAATACACACAATGAGTGCACGTAGAGGTTAAACACAGCTAAATACTCCTCAAATGAATGACACTATAACAGAGAGCACAGTTAGTTGTAGTTTTTCCTTACCATCAATATATCACATTAGAGGGGTAAAATAAATCACTGTGTGTGTGTGTGTGTGTGTGTGTGTGTGTGTGTGAGATGAAGCCAGACAGAGAGAGAAACAGGCGGGAACAAGAGGATTCCCTTCCTTGTACGGTAGGGGCTTTCTGGCGTTAAGCCAAGTCTTTCACTCAGCTGTGACACACTTCACATGCATTTCAATGGGACACAGGCAGAAACAGCATCTTCACCCCACATACACACGTGCGGAGTAAACACACAAATGCACACGCGTGTGCACATTCGCATTAACCATCGCAGTTCTTTCTACTTTCATCTTCCGCGCCCTCACAACATTCAAATCCACAGCCTGCACATGAGGATTCAGAGAGTGTAACAACATAAATAAAGTGGTGCTGCTCTTTTACAGTGACCCTGGTCAAACTGAATTTAGCACTAGTGTCTGAGGGACTTAAAAATAACACCAACACTTCATTCCACTGCGGTTTAATATTCTCTCTTCCTGTAAACCACAATTTAATACGTCCTCTTTGCCTTTTTTTTGCTATTTGCCTATTCAGACCTGCTAATGTGCAACCATCCTCTTGGTCCTAGGATTCCTGTATATTCATTTGTGAAGTTAAGTCCAATCAATAAATCTTTTTCCTTAAATAAAGACTGTTATTCACCAAGTGACCTCTTCTCTCAAGTCAGATGAGGTGGAATGGCTGACAGACCAATGACTAAAAACTGACTTTGTCTTGTGAGACAGTTTTGAAGGTTAAAACTAATACCAGTGGACACCAACAACAGAGTCCTTGAGGTTGCTTATACATGTACGAATGTGCTCATGTTTTGAGGTATCCCGCCTGTACCGCCACCTGGGAAAAGAATTTTATTTAGGCTTGGATTTGAACAACTCAAAAAGCATTGACTGCTTACACAAAATGAACCACAAATCTCACTGGGGGTCGAGTGCCTGTACATTGCTGCTGAAATGGTAAAATTGCCCAGTTTGGGCTGAATAAAGCATCCATCCATCCATCCATGTCTGCACATTTGAAGCCATTAGTTACCAGATATTATCTCCATTTTAACCCATTAAACGGAAACAAATATGACATAAAAATATAAATTTCATGCCTAGTACCCAAGAGGGATTCTGTTTTCTTGTTCTGAGTAACAATCTGAAACCTTAAACGTATGTTTCGTAAACCGTAGTTCATTGCATTCGGCACCTGCATTCAGCTGTGAAACTTGCTTAAATGATCATCATCAGTGATCACTGATGCCACAGAGAATCATTCCAAACTGTGCACTCTGTATCACTCTCAACTATTCCTAGAATTTGACACACTTGGGATGAACTGTGCGTTGCCCAATGAAACGTTCCCGTTGAGCAATTTCTATGACACTGCAGCTACGCCTAAGCAGTTTTTTTTCAAAGAACCACGGGCCACCAAACCTTTCTGTTCTCCGTTAAAGTTTTATGCTGACCATCGCTGCAGATCTCCCCTGGCCTTTGCTTTGCCCTTGCAGGTAGAAGCAGTGAAGGAGTCGCTTTAACAATAAGCCGCCTCTAAGCCCTTCAGGTCTATAAGACTATAAGTAAAAATACCACTATCTAAGCATTCATTCTAATGTGAGAACAAATAAGATACAGTGTTGTCTGCTAATGCTATTTATCATCTAGTCATAGATTAAGAGGCTGGGAAAACCCTTATCCCACAGTGCAGTAAGCTTAAACTATAGCAGCTCTGTCTGAGAGCCAAACTCAACATCAGGAAACACCGCAAAGATCAAAGAACATTCTTCTTTTGTGACCACTGACTGAAGCGCCTCGCACTCTGGAAATCTAAAATATTATTAAGGAAGCAGGACTCTTACCTCTAAAGCCATTGTTCAAATTTAAACAACAACTCGAAAATCCACATAAAAACAACGGCGCTTCATCAGAGGAGTCGTCTCCCGTCTCTATCGTTCCCTCCACTCTGCACAAACGCGTGTGATTTATTACAGTGATGATGCACGGCAGGTAAGGCCGAGGCGACCAGCCTGATATGCAAATGCCATCGCCTGACCAGCCGAGCGGCCATCAGTTATTCAGCGAAACAGGCAGCACCATTGGAAAAACAGGCTGCTAGATGCAAAACGACAGCAAGGCTACGGCTTTGTTCCAAACCCGGAGAAGGAGGCCGCATTGACAGGACATGCAAATGTGGAGTGGAAATACAAATACACTGAGATGAGAGGTAGGGGAGAAAATAAAGAGATAACGAAAAAGAGAGCCACGAAATTGGCATTATGTGCAGCGGTTTTTGTAAACTCCTCAGACATTTCCTACATGATTATTAGAAAGTAATCTAGTTTGAAAACTCCACTTTCTTTCAACATCACATCCTGTTGCACAAATGACTGCCAGTCGCACAACTGCAGATGAGTTTGCAGCTCGTGCATTATGACGTGGACAAAAAATCCAACATTAACACAACAGAAGAGGATCTCAAGTTGCAAATTTCATGAATCTACAGCTCAGCATTCAAGGACACCAATGTTGTGTACTAAAAGTAGTATTAAATGATCTGACTGACGCAACGTAACCAAATCTCACACTAGAATCCAAAACAAAGATGAAATAAGAGCAGACTTGTAGGGTTTCTTGAAGACGTTTGGCCACACATCCATTGGTTTTTCAAGAAACCCAATCAGTCCAGTTGCTCTTACTTCATCTTAGATATTTGGATATAACATGACCTGGATGACTGGGAACTTTTCCAGGCATGATAAATGCACTGTCATGTACTCATCAGCCAGACTGATCAGTTATTAGTGATTTACCAATTGCAATCAATCTAGATAGAACACCAGAGAGGAGAGGTTGTTTCATGGGTTGAAACAATACAAACGGTCCAAGCTATCACGACGCACCCCTTTAAAAGTAACCACATTTCTTTTGTTTTTTTTTTTCACTAATAAGAAGTGTTATGGAGTGCTGATTACATTGGCATTTTTATCCGCCTCTAGCTTCAAAAAAGATCTTAACTTTTCAACTTTACATGAGTGTGACATCAAAGAGCAGCAGAGATGTCAAAACAGTCCCTCTTTGTTCCAACGGTGATTTAGAGGACTAGACTGCCATCATCCAGAATCTGGATAAGGTCATAGGGAGTGTAAAAGCCCTAGGATGGAACGGATGGTAAACAAACGTTGTTTGTTCCTTGAACATCCAAAACCACTATCATGTATTGGTTCACATTACCATTCAAATGAGACACTTGGGTTTATGTTGACGTAGCTAAACGTTTCTTTAAAGTCCTCATCTGAAGCATTTTAAAGTGTCAATCTTGTTCAAGTAAATAAATGTCTGTGTAGTTACCATTTATTGACAAAGGAGGTAACCCAATGATCAATGAGCCTTTGGCTATAGACACAGATCCGGCATAACATTATGACCACCTTCCTAATATTGTGTAGGTTTCCCTTGCGCCCCCAATACAGTTGTGACTCATCAGAGACTGGACAAATGGGCATGGGCTTTCTGAGGGTGTCCAGGATGTTGTTAGTGGAGGGGCCACTGTGGATGATCCCACAGATACTTGATCATTTTGGGATCCAGTAAATTCTGAGGCCAGGTCAACAGCTTGTCCTTCTGTGGATGACTGCTGCCATCAAGGAGTGTCATTGCTATGGGGTGGGGGTGCCTGGTACACCTCTAAGTAACATTTGCATAAATGCCAGGTCCAAAAGTTTCCCAGATGAATATTGCAATGTCACAACACGGTCAATGTTATTTACATCTCCTGTCAGTGGTTTGAATGTTGTGGCTGATCAGTGTGTCGCTATAAAAAGATAGGTGGATATTATTGCAGAATGCAAAATATTTGATAAGTGATAACTGATGGTTTAAAAATGGAGCCTAACGCAATCTAAACACTCTCTGCTATTTCAGCTTCTCTTTAAAAGCATTTAACTCCAAAATCTCGAGTCAGCTTTCATTATGACGTAGTCAGAGGGAATGCAGTGTGTTTTGCTGGTGAGTTAAGCAACTATGCAACTATGAAAACAGGAAATGGAATTTATTACCATTTACTGACAGTGGATCAGTCTGAAGCACATTGCAGAGAGCAATGATACCAGAAAGAGCAGCCACAGCGAGCTGTTGGATGAAGAGCTGCACACCGCCAACATCTCAGCTGAGTAATTAACCTTTTTCACTGTGTGTTGTCATTTGAAAACTCAATGTGTGCAACATAAGATCAAGTTACTTCAAGAATGAAAGAAAAACACCAACTATTGTTTTATCTTTTTTTTTGATAAAAGGAGGTATTTTTTGCCTCCACACTTCTGTAAACTCCCATTCCTGTCAATGAGAAACTACATGGGTCTTGAATGATTGAGACTGATACCCCAAACACACATTTTAGGTTAATATAACGCAGCCTTTACATTCAAAAGATGCAACATCTCCTCCAGATGTCATTACAACTGAGCAGATATCAAACTTACCATGAATTAGTGAGTTCCTAAACACAGATCAGAAAGAGCAGTCATTGCATGAGGTAATAGGTTGCTGGATGATAGCAGGCTGGTGGACAAAGTGAGCGACTTGTGGAGCGTCTCAGTGTCTGTCTGGCTAACGGACTGGCTGGGCAGGGCGAGGAGCTTCTTTTCACCACAAGGAACAGAGGTTACTGGTGTCACCATGCCTGACCGACTGGCACAGAAAGGGACACGAGTGCTGAAGGCGAGATGTGACCACTTCCTCCCCCCGTTTCCTCGTTTCACGTGCTCCTTCTGCTTCTCTCTGCGGCGCCTCCTAGGCTTCCTTGGGTCTCGGTGAAAGGGTCATTTATGGACTTGAGAGTACAGGGAGCAGTGACAGTACAGCATCTGAAAAACAGAAAAACAGAAAATACAAGCTTTACAGTAAGAATTATTTTAACAGTTAACATAAAGATGAAGTATATTATCGTACATATGTATAAAATGAAAATAAAACTACTACCTAAAGGGCCAAAATCAAACAATAGCATAATAGCCATGATCCCCTTTTAACATCAACATTTTTGGTTAGAGTCTTCATTAACACTGAGTGGGGCACACAGTTTACGACCTGAAATGATGCTCTTATTAGTCAGAGAGTCAACTGACAGCAAACTAAACACGAACAGTTATTGTAATTGCTAAATACTGAAGTTATATATCCATTTATTGCGTGTAAAAATGTAAATATTCTGTATTTTCCTGTTTCACATGCATAGAAGCTGAATACCTTAAGTAGCCTTTTTCAACTTTTTGTAACTGAACTGAACTAAATCTATTACCAGTGATGAAGTCACTCATCCGCTGTAGCGTCATCCTGTTTCTACGTTCTACATATTTCGGTGCAGCACCCACTCTGATGCATCTGTGATAAGCTCAAGGATGTGGCTAAAACAAGACTGAATAAAGCAAACCAGAAAATGAACCAAATGCAGTAAGTGACTGATGATGCTGTCACCGTTATTATGTGTAGTTTAAACATTCATCGTCAAAGGATTAAGCTCATCATTGGTGCCGCAACCCAACACTCAATCACAGTCAGATGCCATATGCTGGGCTTTGTCCCTGAGGGAGGCCTAATGGTTGCAGAGCCTCGGAGGTTGCATGTTTTTCATACAGGAATTACTGTTCCAACAACGTGCTTACTCATAACAGCAGCTTAGGAGGGTTCACATGTTCACTTCAACCCGGCAGACTCTTTACGTTGTGAACAGATCGGTGATCGGTGGACGAAAAAATAGTTGGACAAATTAAAAATGATGAGTTAGACTAAGTTTGCGGATGTTTTAGCATTGACTTAAATGTCATGTAGTTTTGATTTTCTTAAAGCCAATCCAGAATAAATAGCAGCGCAAAGACAGACAGAGGGAGTTCACATGTAACTACAATCCCACGCATACAACGCAATACGCTGCTCTACTGTAAAACCAGCCTCTCAAAGAGGGAAGCATCAGTAACTGTTCATGCCAGTTTAAACTGCCCCGAACACAAATGTTTCCCTTGTGTTTTAAAAGACTATGAAATGGGGTTTTGCATAGTTGTGTCCAAAGATAAGGCTTTATGCGTTGTGAGATTCTTCACCGCTTGTTCCCAGGAGGAAGAGGGCCATAAAGTAACTTTGGTAACATCCTCTCTTACAAAACAGAGGAGGATTATTTAAGTGTTGGAAATCTTGACAGGCCGGAACAGCAAACAGAGCAGGAGGGCGGCATCTTGGTGACAGTAAGTCGGATGAAATGGATTGTTGATTCACTGATTGCTCAAATTAAAGAAAAGTGATTCCTTTAACTCATTGTTTTGCTACCTCAGTTCCTCCCGGAAACTCATCGCCTGATGTTTACCCCACGTGGGGCAAATGATCACAGAATCTTTTTTTTTTTCATTCCAACTGGAGAAGAACAATTGGATCAAAAATTTACAAGGTTATTAACCTTCCATGATCCTATTGAACGGGCCATGAAACGTTTAGATTATCCTTCTAAATCTGATTAAAACTTCCTTTCGATAAAGCCAGTCTGTTCTGATTGAGACGAGGCATTTTTTACTCTGGCTGGACTAATATTCAGATTATTAGTGGAGTACTAGTGCACTGTGTTTGACTGCTGGCCACACAAAACAAGTAGTTGTTACAGAGAGTAGTTGGATGAGAGAGCACAAATAAGGTCTAGACTGAACCAGCAAACAGAGTTTGACAAGTAAATGGGACAATTAAGGTAGGTAATCAATGAATTAACTATTGCAAATTAAGCTGGAAGCCAACATAACATCATTCTGTGTCTTTAGGGATGACTTAAATGTGCACACTAGTGCTTAAGCCTCTCTTCGGTACAAGTATACATCTGCATGTACAATATCTCTCCACCCTACAAGTAAATAACATAAATCTCCGATATGATGATAAGACAGATGGCATTCTGTGGAACTCTCTTAATGAGATGAATCAGGAGGTCTCCCAGCCTGGGTTCATCTGACTCAACACACCCATGGGAAACTGCAGAGTGGGTGCTCCCTCAGCTGTACACTGCAGGATCTCCTTCCAGTGCATAACACTTTAGGAAAAAATAAGCTTGGACAGACAAGAGAAAAATGCACTTCAAAGTGAGAAAGTTGACAAGATTGTTTGTGGTGGATGCACCATCTGCACGAAGGCCCGTGCATATCTTCAGATAAACAGCAGAACAGGCTCATCGGACCCTGCTCGCACCCTCTGTGCAGTGTGCACTAGCTCTGCTGGCTAGCTACCATGTTTTGCATGGTTTCTCCTGCAGCTGCCCCCGAACCATCCGAGCCCAGCCGCTGCAGCTCCAACCCGGTGGGAGAGGGGATCCCCTCTCAGCTGACACCACCGGGTGACAGCGTAATTACAGAGAGGACTGCACGGGGCTGACAGTCGCGCGGACATTTTTTTTCTTCCTCCCAGAAATCAAACACCACCCACTTTCTTTTTGCTAGCTTTAGCCGACAGATCCGCTATCTCTGGCAGCGAGAGGAGGCGGTGGCAGCTGAGCAGCAGCTAGCGCCGTGCTAACGCCAGCTAGCCAGTCCGTGTGGAGCATTAGCGCAGAATAATCAGCATCTTACCCCTTTGTGTCGGGTTGTCAGTGTCCTACGATGATAGGTGTGAAAGCGCGATGCTCCGATGCTCATTTAACGACATCGTAAATGGGAATCCTGGGGTGTAATGGCCATCGCCGCTGTTTTTCTGCCATCCGCCCCACTTCAGCACCGAACGCCGCCGAGCCCCTGGATGCACTGCGCAGGCGCGCTGCCTGCCACCGCTGCTCCGTGGCTGCAGTTGGTGAGAAGATGCACTGCTGAAGCTGTAATGCACGCAGGATCATTACAGCCCTGCCGCACGACGACGACGACCACCCTCACAACCACAAAATACCATATAGAGACAATGCTGCTGACTTCTTTGGACATCCACAGAAACGGTCAGGGGAACAGAGTCACTTCCGAGTCCGGAATAGAGTTAGAAAGGTCGCCATTCATAGCACAGAAGATGTATCCTCAGGTTATAAACCGTAAAAAAACAAATAAATAAACTCACACACGCATCATGCCTCTAAAATCACAGCAAGTACTTGAGATGAATTCATAAAGAAAGTTTTGTCCAATTTAGTAAAAATAATACTTAAATTATGTACACAACCAGTCAAAAGTTTGGACGCACCTTCTCATTCATGAGCACACTCACAATCTCATTTAAGCCATACATGACCTACTGCTGCAAGCTATATTCATTTGGTGGGTTTATAAAACCTCATTATACTTCCTACAGTGAATTAACTGTACATGCTGGTGATTATTTATGAGCAAATATTTAAACATTGACACGAGGTATCTTAATTTTTAACACCTGACATGGAAAAATATATCCGTGATAGACTCTCCTAACTGGGAGCTACTCCATTTAACGCTGTGCACTTGTTACATGCATTAAAAACGGTTGTATTGTGACGTTATTTCCTTTTGACACCCATCAGGTAGCTCACAAAACCTCTTCTTTATGATCCAGGGCAAACCACAAGGCCTGCCAAAAATATTAAACTGTAGATATTTAATGAAATTATGAAGTAAATAATTGCCCTTCTGCTTCGAGACACGCAGATGATTCGTTTATCTGTGCACTCACCGGGACAATCCATGGGGTTATTCAAAATTTCTGTAACTTTTAAATATCAAACATTTTAAAACTACTTTTAAAATCACTGTCGCTTAGAACAGAACATTTGGATCGGTCACTTCATCAGTGTGCATCTGCACTGTGAATCAAGACAGGTACAGTGGTGATGTAAAAACTATATGTTCCTACTTTTAACACAGGGGGGCACCAAAACTCTGCTCTCTCTCTCTTTCTCTCTTTCTCTCTCTCCCTCTCTCTCTCTCCCTCTCTCTCTCTCTCTCTCTCTCTCCCGTTAATTTCCTGTGAATTTGCTGCTATGCTGCTAAATAAATATATAACACACAGTTCTCTCTTGTCCCTCTCAAACAGTTGTGGCTCATCAGAGAATGGACATGGACCTACTGAGAGTGTCATGTGGTGTCATGTGGTGTCCGGAGTTATTCGGGGCCTGTTGTTACTTGGGGTCTTTGGGCCCTGTGGGTTGAGGGAAGGGGCCTCTGTGGATCATCCCACAGATACTTGATCAGTTTGAGATCAAGTGAATGTGGAGTCCAGGTCAACACCTTGTGCTGTTTTTTCATGTCTGCGGTTAATCTGAGGGGCCACGAGTATGTCTCTCAGGCGGGGTTCATCTTTCTGATCAGTAGTGGACGAGTAAAATATTAGTAAGTGTTGGGCATGAGACATTCATAATATAAATATATTATATTATATTATATATAAAGATTATATACAATATAATCTTTGAAAGGATTAAAGCTGTCAACCTGGGTCCATGCTAAAATACCTTTCACCAGATAGTATTCCAGTCTTAACTTTAAACATAGCTAAATGTAGCACCAGTCATTTTGACCTTAGCTGGCTGATCAGCTTCTCTTCCGCTAATATTGCAGCGTGCTTCTGGATTTCACCTGGAGACTGAATAGGCTCTTGGTGAATTGTGGGGAACTGGACAGAGTCAACTGTAATATGCAGCCTGGTGATTGGATCAGTAGCGATAGGGGGCGGGTCCCACTGTGTGCAGGAAGCTTAAATTGACAGGTCTAGTGTGGCACTCTGAGAAACAGTGCGCTGTTGAGACAGCTCCTGTATCGCTGAATGAGTGAAGTGCTGACTGAAAGATAACGTCTTCTGCATCCATTTATCCCTTTACTCAAATATGTTAAATTCATGTTAATGTGTATTTAATGTGTATTTAAAGAAATTATTATTAAAAAATAATATAAATTATAATATATAATTATACTATATATATATATATATATTATAATTATATATATATATATATATATATATATATATATATATATATATATATATATATATATATATATATATATATATATAAATGTCTAATCAACCCCCCTGCTGTACCCCCACGGACCCCCTAAGGGTTGCGGGCCCTCTGTTGAAGACCTATGCCTTTTCCCATCTTAGTTTTACCAGAAAAGAGGAATTGTTCTTTAAATAAATGTTTATCTATTTCAAACCAGCGTGCCCCGAGCAGTGCTATCATATCATCTCGCCTATCTATATCCCACTGAGTAATAAACGTATTGTGCGGTCAGATGCAGGTCTATAAATCAGGGGAAATAAATTGTTCAGCGGGTGCTGGATGGATATTTTATGCATGCATGAAGATTCTTATAAAAGAGGGGTCCAGGGCTGCTTTCCTACAATGCTGATAGAGCCGATCCACACCATTGGTATTAGCCAGTAGTTTCATTTTTAAACAGATGCAAATCAATATTGGCCAGACCCGTAGTGTTTTCAGGAGATTATTTTTTATAATCTTATTGGCAAATCTTAGACTGAGATTGTTGTAAACACCAAATATTTTCATATACTCAGTGAGAGCACATTGTCTTCGCATTAAACTCAGCCCAGTGCTCGGCCTGAGCTCACCTTCAAAGAGCTGTGAGCATGACTGCAGACTTTCAGACTTTGACTATGGTTGAAACGAGCAGCTTCACGGGATGTGACGTCCAGCCATGCTGAAAGAAAAAAGTGTTTATAGCTGCTGCGAACCGCCACAGTGAACCAGGAAGAGCCATCCATCACAGCACAGAGAACTTTGAGACATAATCTTTATTTAAATATCAGGATAATGGTGCACATTTTCACGCACAAGAGCGGCAGAAATTACTTCTCAGTTCAAACCCTCGCTTCTTTCTCACCCTCACAGGTTTCTTGACGTAGGTGAAAATGTGTTTTACATATGATTTCATCCCAAGAGATGCTCGCATGCTCTAATTTTGTCTCATCACAATCGATTGCACGCAGAGGTTATGAAATAAAATGCACAGACACGTTCCTACATATATGAACATCTGTTACAAGCGCATACTCAGTTGTCGCATGTGTCTGTCTTCTCCAGAGAATACACCGCTGCATGTTTTTGCTCTTGCCCTTTTCACATGCAAATCAGTGCAATCGTCTTCAGCGTGTGGGGAAAACAGTAGATGATCCAGG
Source organism: Mugil cephalus (assembly GCF_022458985.1). Taxonomy (NCBI): domain Eukaryota; kingdom Metazoa; phylum Chordata; class Actinopteri; order Mugiliformes; family Mugilidae; genus Mugil; species Mugil cephalus. Next base: position 18,489,680 of record NC_061782.1, on the reverse strand, counting down.
CCTTTAATGAGCCAGCGGTGTCAAGAAATACACACGTATGTTCAATCTTGGCCTCAGTCTGGAGAGTCCCAGCTCCACATAAATATAGAATGAGAGAACCAGATGCATAGAAGACGGAAGACAGACAGACAGTAAATCAAAAAGGTAAAACCATCTATTCCAGTACAATTTCACTGATTCAGCTTCTTTTGGGAGCACAATGAGTTACACCGATCAGACATAACATTATGACCACTGACAGGAGAAGTAAATAACACCAACCATCTTCTGACAACACAATGTCCTGCTGGGAAATTTTTGGACCTGGTATTTGTGTGGATGTTACTTGGACATGCACCACCCATCTAGACCAGACCAGACACCCCCAGCCCATAGTAATGACTCCAGCAGGATGCAGCCTGACACAGACACACACACAAAAAATGGTTTAGAAAAGACTCAAATAAAACAAACAAACAAACAAAAAAAATATCTATACAACAAACTACAACTTTCTGGACACAGTGTCCGCTAGAATGAGGTGGACTTCTCCTCCAAATAACATTCAGACTCATCCAAGTGTTACCTAAAGAAAAGGTATAATTAATATAAGAACCTAATGTTGCGTTACACACTCTAAGATGCAGTGTGACAGGCGTAAAAGAGGGGATGCTCAAAGCAGTGTCTTCTCTTGTCTCCAGAGAGCAGCTCAACAAGGGTCGCCTGTTCATGTCTTTGTCTGACTTTCTGAATATAACCCTCCAAACTGAATCTCTACCAGGATCCAGAAACATTTCTGTGGATTTCGACTTTGAAATTTTGTGGAATTTGCTAAAGAGCAAGACCTATCTACCAAAAACCTACTCATGTTAATATTATTAAAATAAATGTGGACTGCCCATTGTACACCTTTAGTCCCTGAAAATAGGAATGTTGTAATAACTAAACTTGTCCTCCAATCTGGATGTGAATACCTTCAAATCAAAGCAGAGATTATGTAATTTAACCCACGTATTGTGTTCCCATGGACCGTACAGCTTTTTAGAGTTCATGGGAAGTAGATCTTGTTAATATAAAATTATGTGACATTTGTTATTTGCTTCCAACTTCACTATCTTTTGGTTAAAAGACAAATAACAATAACAAAAATTGCATCAGCGTCCAGTCTAAGCTTATGTAGCCCTAACTCCCTGTGTCGCCCTACTAGATTTGACTGTCAGTATTTATTAATTCATATAGGACACTGCACATATTCATACATTTTACAGTTCCTTACAGCACTAACATGTCAAGATGCATCTCTTAGTCTCAGTATGCTATTCAGTGCAGTACAATGATATTGAAGTTGAATGTAACCTAATCTAATTTCAGTCCAAGAGATGGAGCAGCTTTGAATTTAACCTTTTTTGTGGACCGATGTTGACATCTAGGCTACGCCTTTCCCGTTGATCAGACCCTAATCTGCAGACCCCAATACCGTCTCCACTCCAAGACATGTCTGCGGGATTTATCTTTCGCCCCGTGGTCATTGTACTCGTGTGATTTGTCAAGCCCGGGCCCAGACAGCCTTCTTCTGGAGTTATCGTAGAGTTAATTTGTTTGACTGTCGTCGACGCAGACGCGTGCAAGGGCCAGCGAGATACAGAGGGGAAGAGCGGGGAAAGACGTAAACGACAGATGGACGCGCAGAGAGGGACCGACGGAGCCTGCGGTCATACTTATGGTAAGTGTCTGGTCGTCTGAAAGTCTCATAGAGGAGTAATGAGGGGCGAATGTGCATTTACAAGAGTATAACAGGTGGGGCAGATCAATAGCTCACAAACAATAGCAGGTATCTGGTTTCTCCTGTATTTACGTATGTGTACTCAGGCCAGTCTGGGAAGAAGAAATGACAAAATCAAAGGACAATGGGCTCTAGATTAATAAATTAAAGGGTTTTATGCTGTCAGTGCTCACTATTAAATACTAGATATTATTGTTTGCTATTCTAAGAGCCATCTAAAAGTATTTATTGGACTATATTGGTCTCCCTCTGTGCAACGTCTAAATAGGTTCGAAACCTTTTAACTTACAGGGGAAACAACGAACAAAAACTAAATTTGATGGCCATTAAAGATGAGGGTAGCCTCTCATCAAATCTCTCATATTCAAAGGCTCCAGTTTGGTAATGCATTCATTCCAGTCCCTTTACTCCCAAATGGATTTGAGGCCTGCTCCGGTGAGTGTCAAGAGTTTATACTTTTTTCATGAGAGCAGTGGATAATACGCTGCCTTAATGCTCTGTCTGTGACTTAGCAGTAAACCGGCAGTTTTTATAAGAAGTACCACCCATTTACATTTACCCAGACAGGGACTGCATTGTCTTGAAATAGTTCAATCTGTCTGTACTTCTTGACAGACATTTTTTTAAGCTTGAGGACTCTCTTGTCTTTCTATTCAGCCAGAGTCATTTCCTCCTTTCTCAAATCCTGAACTCAAATGGTTAACGAGACCCTTACTATTCATCTTTACACCTGCACAAGATAATATGGTTCTGGGTACAGACAGTGCATCTTGAAAACTTGCAAGTTTCACCCCAGGCGATTTGAGATTTTTGTAATTAAACTGTTAATTATTGGATGGATGTCATCCATCATGTCAGCACAGATTACAGACATTCATTAAGCCCTCAGAGTTGAACTATAATACCTGTGGTCAATTTTAAGTTTTCCTCTTGATACAGCTAAACTAAGACGGGCAACCTGGTAAACGACATAAGCATGTTAGGGTCAATGTCAGCTGCCATTTAGTTCGCTGTGCTGAAGTGCAGCCTCTTAGATGTTAGCAGGTTCACAGTTCCAGGATTTATTAAGGAAGTTCAGTTTGGGAAAATGTGTTTCTCAGTGTGACCGTCTGTTGTATTTTTTACATTTTGCCATAGACTGTAAAAACAAAGGAGGACACCTTGACAGCGCCTCAAAGGCGAAACGAAAGCATGTGGAGCAGTATAGGTCACAAGCTCCTCGTCCTCCATTTTAGTGGACCGGACTTGTGCCGAACTAAGTATACACAAAAAATATATAAATAAATAAATAATTCAGGGATGAGTCATTTTAGGTAGTTAATATAGTGCTGATGTATGTTACAGTATCCAGTTTTTGGATAAATTTTGTGTTAGTTATTTGACGCTATGAAAACAGGATGTGACATAAAGATGATTTACAGTTTCCATGACAAACACTACGTAAAGCGATCCCATAGGAGCATGAGAGTAGGAGAAAACCTGGCTTCAAACTCACAAGATGACGCCACCCGTATTCCGGAGATACTAGTGTTAATTTGACCAATGGGAGGAAGGGGGATGTGTTATCCAATATTTGTTTTTACAGTCTATGGCTTAAACAGCAGCTCTTTCTGCAGTCAGGACTGCAACTGGTACAAGATATCTCATCTTTACATGGGTTCATGTGATCAAACGCATATGAATTTTTTATTCAACCTTTGTTAAAACACAAATGTGTCTTATGTACCATACGTTTATGGTAATAAATAAATAGTGGTTTCGTGTAGGCATGCACATAAAAACACCTGGAAATAAGATGGATGATTCAATAACCTAAGGATGCAACTGAGACCCAACCGTATATTGTGCTGCCTGTTGTTGCAGACAGCACAATATAAGAACTACAGGCCTCACTTGCCTCTTTTAAGGTCAGTGTTCATGACTCCATCATAAGAAAGAGACTGGGCTAAAATGACCTGCATGGCAGAGTTCAAGACAAAAACCAGTGCTGAGCAAAAACAACATACAACAACAAAGGCTCGACTCAGTTTGGCCAGAAAACATCTTGGTGATCCACAAGACTTTTGGGAAAAATACTGATGAGACAAAAGTTGAATTTTGTGAATTTTGTTGAAGGTGTGTGTCCCATTACATGTAGCATAAAAGTAACACAGCATTTCAAAAAAGAACATCATACTATCAGTAAAATGTGGTGGTGGTAGTGCAATGGTCTGGGGCTGTTTTGCTGCTTCGGGACCTGGAAGACTTGTTGTGATGAATGGAACCGTGAATTCTGCTGTCTACCAAAAAATCCTGAAGGAGGATGTCCGGCCACCTGTTTGTGACCTTAAGCTGAGGTCTGCAGCAGGACAATGATCCAAAACACACCACAAAGTCCACCTGTGAATGGCTGAAAACTAAATGGGAGTGGCCTCGACGATGGTTCATGCTGGAAAATCCTCCTCCATCCTGTGGCTGAATTACAACCATTCTGCAAAGATGAGCGGGCCAAAATTCCTCCGCAGTGCTGTAAAAGACTCACTGCAAACTTTTCACATTTTCACACAGGACCATATAGGTTTGGATTTCCTGTTTTTTTAATAATGAAAATCTTCATTTAGAAACTGCATTCTGTGTTTACTTGTGTTATCTTGAATCATTTAAATGTGACAAACAAAAAAAAAGAGGGGAGCCAACACTTTTTTTTACATCATTGTATATCCCATTATATTGTTGCAGTATGTACTTGTCATGACCTGGACACGTTTATAGAGAATATATTCTTATAAATGCCACAGCATAGCTTCTGAGACTGGCTGAGCACGACAAACTGTCTGTTCGCTTGTACGATTGTAGTGACTCAGAGGATGAACCTTTTACAGAAATGTGTCCGGTTAAATGAAAAAACGCTGGAGGAGAGGATTAAAATGCCAGTCTTTCATACTGAAGAATATTTAATTTTCAACCTTGAGAAGTTCAACCACTCTTCTGTGAGGGATTTTTATTAAAAAACAAAACAAAACAAAAAAAAACTCTCTGTAGAGGTAGGAGAATGTGTGTGTAAAACAGCAGGAGAATGATATAAATTCAACAGGAACAAATGTCTCATCATAGACAGATGATGACAAAACTGAAGCATATTGAGATACTGATGTTCACACAGAGGAACAGATGGTTAATTGACAGAATCAGCAAACAATATCTGAGAACATACAGTAATAAAAAGCACTGAAAACCATAAGTACAAAGATCAATAAGTCCAATACATCTTCAGACTACAGCATATGTTTGAGGAAACAGGGCACAAAAGGGTCAGGGTGCTCACGAGATATCAAAATGGTTCTTTCCTCTGGTGCTCTATTTGCGACGGGTGAAGTGAGAAATCAAAAAAGGAAGTAGAACAAAGCTGCTTTATCTGCTTTGTTCTACTTCCTCTTGCTATGCCCCGTTGAGGGCCAATATGGCCGCAACGCATAGGCCCATGTGCTTTTAACTAGTTTTTGCCGTATTTAAATCAAAACTTTTTCATACTTTTTCAACCACAGAGTGCATTTGCAATCTTTTCTTTTTAGAGCTGTGTAACTCAAATAAATTACATTGAGGATAGGAGGTTATGAGGAACCGGGAGGTGCACGATTAGAGGTACTGAGAGACCACACAGTATTTTTTTTTACTCAGTTCCTGAACTGGAGAAAAATGTTTTGAATTTGAAATTAGTTTCTCAAGTTGATCACCGCCGTTTTAAAGTCCTCAAGTACTGATCGTTTGGCAGTGTTTCTCATTTAACTGAACATATTTCTCTGGGGTCATGGTCTGAGCCACTACCACCACTAAAGTGTTGGTTAACTTAAGAGCTGCATTCAACTCATATAGCCGTTGATCTGCTGATAAAACATTCAGTAACCAACGCATAGGTGTATATAAAGCCGCTCCAACAGATATAAAAAAAAAAAAAAAAAAAAAAAAAAGAAGTGGCGAACTGCTCGAAAGATCTATAAAGACTGTGCTGTTAAAGGCACCATCAGACTCCAAATTAGTACCACATTTTTTTTTCTTCACACTCTGTGCACCTGAGATAAAGGGCTTGATACTACACTGAAAGTGCCAAATCACAGCCTTAATTTGGAAAGGTTTATTTTAGTGTTGAAAGGACTGTGTGCAGAGCTGCAATATCAAGACTACGCCTGAGCTGAAGTGGGTACAAAGACTGAAGAGGTGACCGTGTAAGTAAATGAAAGACAAATAAGGAGAAGATACTAATGAGGCTGAAAAGCAAAACTCGATCACAGATACTGAAGTTAGGTTGGATGTATTATCAAAAGCTGTGTGTTAAATAAGGAACTGATGATTAGGGGAAAAAAAGGGGAAAGTCATTTGTGTGGTGAAAAAACTTTTCATGACGTTGAAATACTGATGGGATTGAAAAAGCAAAAAACAACCTTTATCAAGATAATGGAAAGGGGAAAGCATGGGGAGAAAAAGAAACAAGCTTGTCTGGGAGACACGGTGGAGCTTCGGTTATTGATTTCACTGTCAACAGAATCAGCAAAACGAATGCAGAGGGGAAGCAGAGGCCTTCAGCTCGCAAATACATCAAAACTCATCAGATGAGGTCTCAATGAACCATGATAACAGCTCCCACAGACCTTGACCTAAAGGCAGAAGGAGATATTTATGTAAAACAGCAAGTAAAAGATGAAGGCGACCGCAGTGGAAGCCTTTAAATATCACCATATTCATGAAATCATCACCTGCATCAGATTAAAAAGGTTAAGTATGATGATTTGCTTTGATGCGTGGGTCTACAGCCTATGGTTATAGACTCAGAGGCAGATTGGTGAATGGATATAATGAGGAGTAACAAGCCAGAGGAGAGGGCCGGTGGTTAAAGCAGAGAGCAGGTCAAGCTGGTCTCTGATAGCAGGAAGACTAGAGGATAGAAACGTGTCTGGATGGTTAAACTGAGCAGACTTCAAGTTGGAAGATGAGACTGGAATCCTAGAGAAGCAAATCTGTATTAAAAACAATAAATGACAAGATGAATGATCGTTAAGCAAACCTTTAGAGCTGACTGTGACTTGCCACGAGGGTTGCTGGAGCCCATCCCAGCTGTCACTGGGCAGTGGCACGGTACGCCCTGGACCTGAGCCATGTATTAAAGAGAGTCTGGCCAACTAGGGAATGGACCGTCTGAGCTATCCCGCTATGCTGATTGGTTCTGAGCTGGTCACGTGTTTCATGGGCGCCATGTTAGATAAATCTGACCAATATTCATCCATAGAGAAGTGCCAATAACAGAGAATAAAACTGGATTAAAAGTTAAAATATGCCACGGTGCTCAGCCTACGGCTCCAGAACAGGATCAGGAAAACACGTTGGAAACTCCACCGTTTCCCCAGTGAACAAAAACAGAGAAAGTCATGAGAGCAGAAGATTAAAAGGAAGAAGTGGATGTCAACAGATTTCTCCCTATTACGTGAGGTAAATGTCAATGTCTCTCTTTGATGTTTGTTAAGATTTTATATAAGAAAAATAAAGTCATACCAAAATTAGTGTGTATCTTGATCTCAAAAATGCCCAACACCGCTTTACAAATGAATGAAGTTTGAAGTTGACCAAGCCTCATGCTAGCCTTATGCTAGATAGTTATCTGGATGGATGAACACGGGAGACTGGGGAGAAGGTAAACACAGCTCCATGACTGATGAGGCGATTGGGCTACAAAGCATTTTACCGGCTCATTTAAGATATTTAAAGTAAGTAGATGATGGGATATTTAAGTGAAGACATTTTACATATTATTATTATACATACAGATGTTTGCAATAACATTTATAGGTACATTAATGGTGAAAATGTATTTCAACATAGCACATCCGCCCCAATCGGGTTACACGGTAGAAGGTATCAAACATGGCGCCTATGATTTGAGTTGGCCAGACTCTCTGTCTGGACAGGCACCAACACAGAAAGAAAACCAACCATAACTTTAATGTATTGACATAGCTGTTTATGAGAAAACATAAATTTAACCAACTAACGTCCTGTTTGATGTTTTAAAGTACTATTAGGTCCAGTTCTCTGAGCATCGGTAGAATGACTTTACATGTCCAACATCAAGCTTGCTAAACTAAGGCACAGCGGCTTCTAAATGCCAATAGTGGCCTCATGACTTACAGCTAATGTTGTCACAGGTCAGTCCTCTGTCTTCCTCCCAGTAATTTTCCAGTGACCCTGCCTCTACTTCACTCAGCCTGTCGGCCACTCCCACCTCATCAGTCAACTCTGCTCACCTGTGCACGCAGCCGCTCTTCACTCTCTGTAATCAGGCCAGCATATAATCACCAGTTCCACACGAACGCCTTTGCCAGACTGTCCTTCTACGCGTGTGACGTTCTGATTCTCTCCTGTCTTTCTTACTGGTCTCTGTTTGCCTCACTGTAAACCATCTCAGCCTTCTGTTCCTGACCCAGAGTTCTGCCTTCAACCTCCTCATACCTCTGTTCCTTCAGATAGTTTACCTGCCTCGTCAAATGGTTGAACTCCACACCAACTGTGTGCCTCTTTACTCTGCAGGAGCTCAGCTAGGAGATGAGTCAGGCAAACACATCCAGGGAACAAGAAGGAGGCAATACCTTTTGAACCCATTAACGTTACTCATGTGTTAAAATGACTGCAGCTTCCATGTGATTTGTCCTATACTGGTGCAAATGAATGAGTTCACAGAACTTCAGTGAAGCATGCCTTTTATTTCATGTTAATTTCTTTTTCCTTTTTCATTTGTACAGAAATGTTGAACTTTTATTGTGAAGCCGACTGATGACTTAAAAAAAACAAACAGTATCTCTTAGCCATAATGTACGTGTGAACAACATAAACTTGCTGGCATTTGAGCAGACTCTCTAGTGATGCATGTGTTCAGTTATTTATTTTATTAAACCTTAAAATGCCACTCCCGGGAATTTCTGTTCTTATTTTTGGATTACATTTTTCCTCAACTTGACATTTTCCTCCACTTGACATTTAAAAGACACCTTAGTGATATCCACCTCCCCCACAGAGGAGAAGTTTTCAGAATGGTCCTAAAGCTCAGTCGGGCAGTAAAGCGTGACAGCCGAGTGTTTCTGGAGCTCACGTCTCCAAATCATGACTGCAGCATCAACAGCAACACTCACATTTACATACTATCTCTATTTTGCCTTGTGTCTCTCCTATAATACTTCCTTAAATATAAATTGCATAATCTGCATTGCCTCTGCGCTTTGCTTGAAATTTATAATTTAATGAGACTGCCAAGACACTTGACATTATCCGCCAGCTGTTTTCCAAGTCAGTGAGGCTCCCCATCTGCTCAGAACCCATTACCAAATTCAGGAGACAATCATTTGAGATCAACACATCTGTTTTCTTGACCAAACTTTGTTCATGCAAAATGTTTAATATGGTAATTTCTGGGTAATTTGTTCATCAATAGAGGAGAGGAACTTAGACTTTGCCAACATTCCTCCGTCTTTCTAGCCTGGAATCAAGTCCGACCTCCTCCACCTACAAATCTGGCCTTGGGTGTCTCATGCTGTTCTGTTTAAGTATTTAATGCAACAGTTTGACACTAAGAGATGTAATAGGTTAAAATCTACAAATTCTGTCACATAATATTAAAAAAAAAACAAATTAGCAAACCTTTAGCTTTTACAGGGGCTGCAAATATATATTGGGCCATTCATCTCGTCCTCTCCTGCAGCACTATTACTTGAATTAATCCCTATCCTATATATCATATTTAGTGGAAATTGTCGTACAGGAAACCAGACACAACAAAGCACTACGACGGTGCAGGAAATACTGATACTGATTGTCATTATTGAGATGTCCACATGATCACTGAGCTGTCCTATGTGCGCTCTATGTTTCTTTGTAAAGTGATCATCAAACAAAAAGCTGGGTTAACAGAAGATGACACGTGCTCTTTATGTTGAAGGAGTAGTTTGACATTTTGGGACATTTGGTTTCAATCTAACATATGAATGTTGAAAATATTTGCAAGATATAGACTGGAAACCAGACGGGAAACCAGACGGTACAATATTGCTCCTCTGATGGTAGGTGGGGAAATATGATACAGCTAATTATTAAATATGCTGACAAATAACTTAATGAGAGACTGACTTTCAACAAAGGTTCAGGTTGCATGTGATGCAGTAGAGAAACTAACAGACGAGATAACGTGAGGATAATGCTTGGTGACAGATAATAGATTTACTGCACAGTTCAATTATTTTTCTTATGAAATAATTATTTTCTAAGTAATTTAATTTTACGTTTCTTCTGCTTGGTAGAAGTATTTAATCTATTTTTTTCTTGGTGCAAGTGTAAGTTTAGATAAGGGAAATAACTCCAGCATCGTGTCAGCCATGTCATCGCTCAATCACATCAGCAGTAAGAGAATGAAAAGTCGTTTCTGCTGGAAATGACTTGCTAGTGTAAGCTGAGACACGCGTGATAAATGTCAAACAGACTTTTTTTTTTGTCACTCCTCTGATGCAGTGACGTATCAACCATATCTGCTTTACCCACTGCAGTGTTATATAGTTATATAGCAGTGTGAAGTGCAAATATGTTGGGCATGCACATGCATCTACTGCTAGCTGCTCCTTGACGTAGTTTTTGATTGTGCAACCTGTATAAATATTTGTAACAAGTCTCCACGTAGCTGAGCCCAATGTACACACACAACCATCTTTGGTCCATCTGGTGCAAATGGCTCTAGGGCTGCAGCAGTGATATGATGACAAGCCATCATGGATCGTTAATAAAATTCAGCGAAAGGTTAGCCATGATGGATGGAAACACCCTTTGTTTGACACAAAGCGGCCGGGTATCAAGTTGAACTAATCACAACTCTGAGGCGAAGACACGTGGAAATGACTGAAACAGCACTATCTTTTTAAACACCAAGTGACCAGTTCGCTTCATACACTAGCAGTATTTCTATGTTTAGCTTGTTTCACAAGCTACAAAACAAAGTACAATAAGTGAAAGGTTCATATGTGGATGGAGCTGATTAAACATGATAAAGTCCAGCTCCATCAACCCATCCATCCATCCCATCCTCCTCCAAACAAACAGACAGACTTTGCAACTTTACAACCACATCACTGCAAGTCCCCTTTTCCTTGCTAAGATAATAATTATCACATTCACTTGTAGCCTGTGTGACTTTAAGATAAATGTTTCTAAATGTTGCCTGGCCACGGCTAACAAATGTTTTCCAATAGAACAGAGATATCAATTCATAAATGACTCAGTATTTCACTTTTCACTAGTGAAATCTTTTTAACCACCTCCAGTCAGCGCCAGTTGGGATTTCATCATTGTGATTTCATGCTTTGAGAGTGAGATTTTTGGAGGTGCAATCGGGCCGAAGACATAGAACTAGATGCCATTTAGAGTGCGAAGTAGAAAACAGAAAGAAGAATAACAGACACTTACTGTCTTATTTATCATGGTACCGTGGCAGTGATAAGTACTGTGTGTGTCAACAAAACAGAAAATGATTAAAAAAAAAAAAAAGTAGAGACCTGTTGAGTGCAGTCATACAGATAACTCGTCATGTATCTGTGTTAGGGTGTTAGAAATTGCCGCTGACCTATCCTATTGCTTTTGTGACATTCCTTTGAGGCTCATTATATTAAATGTCAAAGTGTGTGTGTCTCACATACTGAATTAAGAACCCATCTCAACAAAAACAGACGTGTTCTCAGCTTCACAGTTAAGTTGTCTATATTTATTTTATATATATCATATATTTGTTATTATTATTTCAACTTCAATTTAAACACTTTATTGGTTTACACTAAAAAGCAAATAATACAGAATCAAAGAAAGACATTTGCATTTCAGTGAGGATCACTTTGTCAAAATTAAACTTTATTCATTTGCACAAGTTATATTTGGTGTTATGGTTCTGTTCTGACCCCTTGCTCTTCAACACACCTTCTTTCCATTCACAAGCCATCGTGACAGGCTACAGCAGGGTCCGCAAAGAACAAAGAGAAAAGAAAAGAAAACGACCATACTATGCAAAAGCTCTTCAACTACAAAGAGCCAGAGAGGCTGTCTGAGTAGGAGACTTACTGTAGTGATTGGGAATTAAAGCTGATATAGATTATATGGTATTCATAACTTTTTAAGCATCACGGATAGCTTGAACCTCTGGGCACAGAGCGTACGTATGCACCTAAGCCATCTGCCCATTGCTATGAGGAGGGGGGGGTGTAGAGCCGCGAGCCAAGCCCTGGGGCACGGTTTCCCCTCCTTCGTGCAAATAGCGACTCCCCCAGGCATGCAGTGGAACGGGCTCTCAAGCAGTCGGGCATGGATGAGAAGGGACAGAACGTAGAATGAGAACAAGCAATTAAAACATAGGTTCCATTCCTGTTTCCATTTTGTGTTGTTTTACAAATGGAAATAGGGGCCGTAAACTGTAGCCTCTAACCCAGAATGCGTATAGTGAGCGGCCAAAAGGATGCAAAACTGCAGGGCTGGGACTAGTGCAGTACTGTTAGACTAAACGGAGGGCAGGGCAAGCCAGCGATCTGCTTCTGGACTCGTTTGTCAGAATTCAGGAAATTCTAACTAATGAAATTACCCAGAACAGAAATCCCAGTAAGGTGTCTTGCAAATCTATAAATAAAAGTTATTGAGAAACATCCTTTGTTAATGACGTTATCTGCTGCTTCATTGACAAGCAGATGAGAATTTGTTTCTGGACTGGTGCTTACACTAAAGGACATGCAATAACAACTGGGTATATCTCTTTGGGTAAAAGCTGAGGCGGTGACGCCACTTGATGAGAATTACTTTTTGCCATTTATCAGCAAATCACTGCCAGTTAAGGAACCCCCCAAAACAAACTAGAGGAGCGGCATTGTTGAGCAACCGAATTAGAAAAGATTCTGAAAATCATTAATAGAAAAAGAAATGACGTTCTATTTCTTGAGCAGCAAAGACCAGAACAGAGGCTCTAACCTGCATTCTTCATTCAATATTAAATAAATGATTAACTTTTAAAAGGTCAAAAAGCCTGGATATGAAGGAGCAACCCAGATGAATAACGTGGATAGCGAAATAGATGAATTAGAAAGCAAATCTCTTTGAGATGGTTCTGGAGCCCTCAGCCTTTCTGATTCGCTTTGATGTTTACGAGTGGCAGGGAAGCCCACCTGAGATAGCCATCTAACACAATACCCAAAAATGAAATGGCTTGAAGTGGACCAGATGTTTTCTCCTTAGATAATCCAACCCTTTAAGTAGCAAAGGTACTTTTCAGCGTGTTATCTGGTGTGATCTGATCAAAAAGCAAAAATCATCAAGTAGATGAAGCATGAACTGCACCCTGCAGTGTTTAAAAAGGATCCTGTGGAAAGCAAGCCTCGGACAGCATGACAAATATGTTAGAGCTGCTGCGACACCTGAAGGTGAGCCGAACTGCAAATACAGCTTCTCTCTCCATCTAAGCTGAAGAGATGCCACTGAGAAGGGTGTAGAGGCATAACTTTAAAGCATCCTACCCGCCTTCAATTAGCTGAGTGGCATTGACGACTTAAGCATTATACAGCGGGAAAGGCGGGTTCTCGTCCTTTGATTGTTGAGAGCATCTCCAGAGTCCGAGGCAGCTGCAGAAAGGCTCAGTTGGGTTTGCCTCCGCTGCAGCTTTTTAAAGAGCAGAAGGATTAAAAGCGCTTGTCTGGAGCTCGGTGCAGTCCAGTGAATTGGCCCACAAGCAACAAATTGATCGATATTAGTGATGTGCCAGTCTCAAGCGAGAGCCGAATTACTGAAAGGTTAGCAGAGGAAGCAGAGGAAGAGACTAAGGTATGGTGTATTTAAACAGGGCGTGCTGAAAGCAATTGTCCTATAGGAGGATGTGAGGAGATCAGCTGAGTCATCATTGAAGCAGCTGCTCGTTGTTAATATATTAATTATAATAACAATATCATTTAGGTTTGACTAGTGACCTAGCAGAACTAACACTGTGCTCAATTTGTGTTTTGCGACCTTGAACTGCACACATTATCTTGTGCTTTTATGATGTAATTATGATGATAACATCATTGGCAGTTCTTCAGACTACCTAGGTAACTGAACGTTACCAGGGAATTTTGTTTCATACCACATGCAGAATTTAGTTTATTGTTATTTTCACGTACTGGTGCCTCCTAATCTGACTCTATTGACCCATTTCACTCACGTTGCTCCTCCGCCTCCACCTTCACAGAAGGTGCAGGAGGAGCGTCAAAGGTCAGGCAGGGGGAAGGGTGGGACTTTGGAAGGAGTCGTTCATATTCAAATTTTATGCTGTGTTAAATCAAGTGCTGCACAACATGGCAAAAAGATAAGGATTGCTTCACTTGTTAAACTATATATTATTGTAAATTTTCTTATCCGTTGACATACACCACATGATTAATTCCAAATGGCGTGTTTCCAGATTAACTGTCAAGTACTGAATCTGACTAGCCATAGCTAACATCATACAGAAAGTTAGTAGAATGAACTTCTGTTCCTCATTAACATATAGCTTATACTGTATAGTATAAAAATACACTTCATGTTTGTACATTCAGACCACTTTAGATTACCTCTACGTTAAAATAAGCTAAACCAATGTAGGGGGATCTTTAACTTTTAGCTTGACTTCTATGACTGATACAAACGGAATTCTAGTGCTAAAGGCTACATCTGTGATGCTGCCTTCAGCTAGAGCTTGTGGTTCGAACAGAGGACGTTGTATTTAAATGGTAACATCATCTTGATTTAATCTGAAAGACAAGCTTAGCATGCTAACAACCAGGGCCATATTCCTAAACTCTCATCTTGGGAGCAAATACGCACTAGTGTGAGTGTGCACTAACTTTTTCAGGCCAAGGACCCCAAACTGATGGAGAGAAAGTCAGGACTCCCTACCTACTATGTGTGTTCCGTATTAAACTAGTGCTACTTATAAATATACATAATCATTATCATTTTGCATTCAATAGTAAGCTATTCAAATAATACGCAGGTTCAAATATTATTTTTTTATTTCAATCCAAGCCTCCTGTACACGGTAGGCCCCGCACAGTATGTTTAAAGTTAATACTGTCGATATTCAATTTTATATACATATAATAAAATTTGTGAACCCCCTGTTGAAGACCTACATACTAAGAACTAGATAAAAATACATTTTTGGCAATAATGGGCATAGAATAGACTGACCATCTGTTGGAAATGTCCATTACAAGGTTATAAATACCACAAGAGAACCATTCATTTTTTACTTTTGAACATGGCAAACACAGCTCCATTTGTACAAATTAATTATGAAAATTTAAAGGAAATCTATAACTTGATTTAGTGCAGGACGGTGTTGTAAGCCTGGAGTCTGTCACAATATTTCTGCTCTATGTACACATGCAGGGATACATTTTACAACCAGAAACAACTATAGCTAAGGAGACGTATTTTTCAGCAGCTGTGAGCTGCTATATTGGATTCTTGTTTTGCCGGAGGACTCTGAATCAATCAATTAGGCTAACTTGGAATATCCTTTGAAAATTTAATACATAATTGAGGACATCTTTTCAAACTTAGTTTTGCACTAAGCTTACATATTATTTCAAAGTGTCCAAATGAGAGATTTTTTTCTTACAACACATAATTATAAATCTGTATTAATTTTGTTTGCAGAAAGGCGTCTTAGAAAAATGATCTTAGAGCTGTCATAGAAAGCCTGATTTCACTGAAAATTAAACATCTGATTATTTTGTTTCCAGCAGGGATTGAAGTATGAAATCGTCAGTTAAATCATCAACTCAGCGAGGTTGAAAGTGAGGCAGAGGTGTAGCTGTGGCAACGGTCAGAAATGAATTTAGTGAAACACATTTATCTGTCAAATGACAATTTCATCCTCAACCGTAGTCACAGAAGGCAATATTCGATAACAGAATCAAAACACCTTAATATTAGAAAAATAAATCTCGTGCTGGGTGCTGCCTGTGACTCGCGATGGTTTCCATGGTACTCTTATGTCTATCTCACCAAGGGTCTCAACACATCATTAAATAATAGTTGTAGCCTCCTCCCTCTCTCATCCTCTCTTCCTGCCTGCTTTTGTGATCTCGCTGTTGTTCCCCTACACTAGAGGATCAAGTTAAATCCTCTCTCATTGAGCTCTTCCTCTTGTCTCCTCCTCATCTCCTTTTCTCCTTAGGTCAGCTCCTTCTCAGTTCTCGAAACTGTCGCAAATGACTTGGACCTAATTAATGAATTAATTAAGTTAACACCATTACGGTCGATTTTATTTCGCTGATTTCAGCTTCATCATAGTGTGTTTGGCTGCTCTGTGCATTTGCATATCCAGACGGCGCTGGGGAATGATCTGTGGGCCCGGGACATGAATATAATAAAATGGTTCAATAAAATGGCTAATTCTGAGTAAAAGAAAACACAATTTCTGTGCAGCATAATTGACTGTGTGTTGAATTTTACTGACAAAGCATAATTTAATAACTGGCTCCCTAGAAGTAGGGCCTGACTACACTTTAGCTCTGGAGGAGACTCATTAAACCCACAGACGTTTACAGGCTGCACAGCTCTTCTTGCGGAAATTAAGTGGAACGTCTCGTACATTTGGTCCAGCCAATGTCTACATTTACCTGCCCAATAGTTTCCCTTTTAGAGTTAGAATAATATCTGGCCCAAATCAGAAGGCATGTTTTCGTGGCAGATGAACATGACCAGAATCAGAACTGTTGACTTTTGTTATATTCTGGGTAGTTTCGATGCTCCACAGTGCACAAATCCACTGCGCACGTCAAAATGTTTTATTCCAATCCTTTTTTTTTGGAACTTATTTTGAACTTTTGTGCATTTTGTGCAGTGTTTTAACCTCAAGCTCAGGGTTCCATTTGTAACACACTGTCTGTGAAGGTTCTCAGTCATCCAGGTCATGGTAATCCAAAAAGGTGTTGAATAAAGGCAACTGGACTTGTAGAATTTCTTGAAGTCGTTTCGCCACTCATTCGAGTAGGTTCATCAATTCTGAAAGGCTAGGGGGAAATTGAGGTTTAAATAGGAAAAACTCTGTGGGTACACCCACCAGAAACTTGTTTGACCAGAAACTGGGGCCACTATTTGTAACACACTGTATTGTCTCTTCACTTCAGTCCCTCTTGTAGCCCTTTCGCTTCGAAAATACCGGTTGAAACAGGGTTTTCACACCCAGGTTGACCCACCTTTGGTGCACTTTCACATTGCCAGAAGTCCCAGGACTTTTTCCTCCATCACATACGTCATCGTGTCGACAACGTCATCATTACACACTTGAGTGAGCTGAATCTCCTCTTCTCCACAGATGCAGAGCAGCTCAATAAAGAGCTCAATAAAGAAAGTGTCCCATATTGCTGTATATAAACACAGTCATGCACGCACAGTTCACATCAAGATTCCCCGGTGCGATTTCCCAAATGTGATGCAGGGCAATGATGTGATGCAATTCACCTATGCGCTTCCATTAGCGATCGTGTAACAACATATTTGATTTGATTTGTTTGAAATAATGGACAAAATCCCTTGAGCTTCTACAGTCTGACAGGCTGTCCAGAGACAAAATCAGAATGTAACATGTAGGTACATTAGCATCATCGTGTAACTCAGCAGGTCAACGCGGCATTCCTGTTCACATTGAAGCCGAGCCGTTAAAATAAAATGAAAGTTGCTTTTGGGGACGAATCCAGAATTACTCTCTCTAAAAATGCACCTGTAATACATAGTGTCAGTGGTATACATTTATATTCGACGTTTGACCAGGTGTCTCCAAATCCCAGTTTGCATCTGGTGTAATTTCCATCTTACTCTTTTTCTTGTCTTTTTTGCCTTTTCCATGCACTCTTTCATTTCCTCCACTTGTTTCTGTGCTTATCTTTTCTACCTTGCTAAATCCCTGTTGCCCTTTTCTTCAGGTCCTCCCTCCCCCACCATCCCATCCATCAGAGTAGCTTTAAAAGCCTCTTTTCTTGGGAAATAACAATCATTTCTCAGCAGCTAGATGTTCATGCTCCTCGTTCACTCCTCTATATGAGCTCCATCTTATCAACACCAATCTGACACTGCACTACACTCTCCTTATCCTCCTGTCCTACATCCCTTTGTGCTTTATTTCATCTGACAAAAGCATTACCAAAGCTAATAAAAATGATATTAAATGTATTTTATATAAATCTCAACCTGGCCGTCCCTTTTGTTCTCATCAACTCTACATGAAATCATTTTTTTTCAGGATTACATTTGACATTTAAAGCCAAAAACACGTCATTTCTGAACTCGTCCACATTTGATTAGATGTATTGCAATCACTGCATTGATTGCCATGGAAAAACCCAAAGGACTGTTCACCAAACTGCATAAATGTGCACATTGCTGAGCTAATACTGGGGAATTTTCTTGTGTTTTTGTGTGAAATCAGCTTCTGTTGGATTAATCCTGGTTCACAACCTGCTGCAGTTACTCAGGTACTCTTTCCAGATGCAGCAGTCCTCAATGGACCAAACCATACATAGAGAATTGATTCATGAGGGCCCTTGATGTTAGTCTGAAATAAGAGAGTCAATAACTTCAGGATCAGAGAGGACATACAGACCCCGAGGCAGGATTTTCATTCTACAACTAGAAGTGTAGAAACAAACAAAAATATCGTTGAGGAAGCCAACGTGAATTATGTCTTTATATTTTCAAAAGTTCCTTTAGGAAACCAAAAGTTAATTTGACTTGCTCCATATAGTATTTTAATCAAAACAAAACAAGCCATGTATACATTAATGGGAATGCGGCTCGTCTCGTCTCTGTGACACGATTGCCCTCCCTTTGCTATCATTTCTGTTCAAGTGTTAAGTCAGTGCAGGGCTCTCTGAACAGCATCTCCACTCTATAATTAAAAAGTCTAATTAAGACCAGAGGGATGATCTTCCTCTAAGTCCCATCCGCCCACTCAGATCAGAGAGGAGAGGGAGGGGACGCGGCCATGAGAATCCTCTTGTGGCGAGGTTGTCAGCGGCGTGACAGACTGACGTTCCACCGGGAGTCTGAGCCGAGGTAGGACTGAGTTGGTTAAGTGTCACTGCGCCTGCTTTTCCATTCGTTTTAACAGCCTCTTTTAATCCAAACAAACTAATCAGCTAGTTCATGTGAGGAGTCATCTTCTGCGAAACGAGTAAATCAGGCTCAGCAGCCAGCTGTGGCCCTTCGGCACTCACAGTGGCAGTCACTTAAAACCAGGTCTGACCTTTCACAACTTGCTGCTCTGAAGTGCTCCTAGTTTCAAAAAAAGAGGAAAAAAACCAACAACATACAAAATAAAAACCCCACAAAATAATACACTTGGTGCATTTATGTCAACACAAGAATCAATCGATCTGAAGAAAAGCCCAGTCAGAATAAAACTTTCTCATGTAACCACCTCAATCAGAACAAACTGGCCCAACTGGAAGGGGATTTTCTAATATCTCCTGATAAATTTGTGAAAACTTTATTTAATAATTTCTCTCAAAATAATTCATCTTATTTTTTAGTCTCTGTGAATGGTTAAGTTAAAATCTCTCTCTCTCTCTCTCTCTCTCTCCCTCCCTCTCAGCTGGGTTGAAGAAATTTATACATGGATACATAGTGACAGAATGTGGCAGCTGGGTTTATTTTTTATTTTGTGTGTAACAGAGACCTTCAGCAGGTATAAAAAGAAACACTCAAATACAACACTAGCTAGATAAAGAGATGCTAATCACATCTTTATTTTATGAACAACAACATGGATAAAGATGACAATAAACAACCTTTCTGTTGTATTGTTATAAGTAATGGGTGCTAAAGACCTTTTTGTAAGGATTTCTTGAGCTGTGCTGCCTTTTAAGTCAAACAGACAGATTGACAACTTCTGGAAAAGGGCCGCTGAGAATCTAAACTGCCGTCCATGACGAGCTACTAAGCAAGTCATTATTTTAGTATGCATGAGACATAATTTGCGTTACTTTAGACATCAGTGAGAAGCACTGTGCCTACTGTGTGTGTTTTTTGTTGGTTACTAAAGCATTTACCTAGGTAATCATGAAGACTGGAAGCAAGTTAAATAAATAAATCTGTACATGATGAACAGTTTCTGTCTCGTACCTCTCTGCTTGTTACCAAGAAACCTTGGGGTTGATGACTTCTTCTAATTGACTTCTGATCAATGCTGACATACCAACAGTGTTGGGCTATCAGGACCTGAAAAGCGTACTCTGCTTCTCGGCCATCATGTGTCAACATAGTCAAAGAGTCAGCTGAAGCTTGAAATACGTTATAATGAAACTGTTCCTTTAACCAGTGACATTTTGGTCACAGTTAGGCCTTCTCTGTGGCTTGCAGTAGCGTCAGCATTTTTGTGTCCTGGTCATCGATTCAGAGCTGCACAAGCAAATCGTCCTTGTAAACCTTTTGATTTGTTTAACGGAAGGGGGAGAGGCTATTGACTTGGTTGTAGGTCTTCTTCGAAAGCCATTTTCACAGCAAACTTTGAAGGAAAGGCTGGATATTGTGAGGAAAGTCCACTAATCTCAGAGCTAGCTAGCCTGACCCAGCTGGGGGAAGGGTGTGTCCACCAGTTTCAGGTCAGCAACTATGAGCGCTATTACTCTTGGCTGTCAGGCTCCGAGGAGAGCTCTAAATTGTGAAGTTGCGTAAAATGAATTCTATTTACATCCTCCATGTATATTTTTCTCAGGTTGACATTGATGCTCCGGCTGGATTTTACATATGTGGTGCTTTGGGCTGCAGTGAGTGAGAGAGGCTTTTTAAATTGTTCTAAGCGAGTTTCTTGCTTTAGCAATGGCATTCATCTTGTTATAGGATACCCAGGTGGTGAAATTTGGTGGATGGGCTAAGAAATGCATAATACCGATTAAATAGTAAACACAGCAGCAAAAAATACACACGGTTACACCAATTACAGGTACACTATTCTTTTTTAGTGCTCTACATTAGTGGTTCTCAACTGGTCTGGTTTCAGGACCCCTTAATCACCCCTTGATGACCAGATGTGATCCAAATCCCAATCCCAATCTTCACATACTGAAACTATGACCAACACTGCACTATAGAGAAAAAAAAAAAAAAAAAAAAAAAAAAAGCATTTTGAGTGTGTTTTGACCAGGATTTGAACCCTGCGTCATGAACCACTGTGCAGTGCTGAATCAGCCATTTTGTAACATGGACAGCTTAACACTGTTTCTGATATGACTTGCCCTGCATTCATGTTTTCTAATTTTGTCCAACAAATGTATTAAATCCACAAATCCTTGTTGGGTCCATTCCGTATGTCCTCCAAAAAACAAGTGCAGAAAACAGAAAAGGGAATTCTTGGATACATTTGGGTTAAATTTAGTACAGAACAGGTGAGTGACCGGTATGTGTGGAGGATCTGGGGGGAGTTGACTTTGGGGAGGGAGGAAGAGATGCTTTCAGCAAAGCAACGCTTTTCCGATTCATTATGAGTAGCAGGGTAAATTAGATGCTGGCGAGCCGCCATAGTATGTTTTGTATGGGAAACCCTGGTATATATTAATGCCCTGTTAAAGGATTTCAGGTACATCACACAGGTACATACAATAACCAGTTTGCACAGTTACGGGGACGTTGGTCTAATTTGGTGTATTGTTTTTACATGTGCAGATGCACACAGAATGATTGACCTTTGATGATGTCATAGAATGTTGTCCTATGATGATGTCATGAAATGTTTTCCTTTGATCATAATGCCATGGAATGTTTCCTTTGATCTCAGAGTTTATATAGCTGGTCCATCTCTGGATAATATTACTAGTGCATATCAGAGTTTCAAACTGACTGCAAGCAAGACAGCGATCACAATTGAAGAAAATTTCGTTCATCGGATTTTGTTCACATTTGGATCACAGTTAATTATTTATTACTGAGTTAGTTATTTCCCACAAAAGCTGCAATGGCAACCAACGAAATTGCAAGAGAGTTGACTATCTTCGAAGGGAGCACACTAGGCAATTGCCTCAAAGTGGAGTCATTCCTCGGAGAAGGCGCCTTTGGTTTTGTAACCAAATGCTTCGATACAAAAACCAACCAGACGGTTGCCGTCAAAGTCAACAAGAGTCATCCTGAAATTGTCAGACAGGCAAAACTGGAAATCGCCATCCTGAAGCAGCTGCGACGTCTGGATCCAGACACCTGCCACATTGTAAGGTGGAATGGCTTTTTCTTTGACAAGGAGCGTATCTGTTTAAACTTTGAACTCCTTGATCAAAGCCTGCTCACCTACCTAGAAGAACAAGGCAACGTAGGTCTTCCCGTTAGCGAACTAAGACCAATTTTATACCAGCTGGCCACAGCCCTGTCCCATCTGAGCTCCATGGGGATAATACACGCAGATCTCAAACCTGAAAACGTGATGCTTGTGAACCGCCATCAGAAGCCACTCAAAGTCAAACTTATTGACTTTGGTCTGGCGCGTCCTGTGTCTGCATCCACTCAGGGTGTCTGTGTGCAGAGCCTCTGGTACAGGGCGCCAGAAGTGATGCTAGCCATCCCATTTAATGAGGCCATTGACATGTGGTCTCTGGGACTGGTAGCTGTGGAACTGGCTACAGGGTATCCGCTCTACCCTGGAAATATGGACTACGATGTTCTCCAGTTCATCATACAAACTCAGGGCCAGCCAGCAGACTCCATCTTACACCGTGGGATGGGTACTGAGTATTTTTTCCAGTTTGATGAAGGCGACAACAAACAACGCTGGAGATTTAAGACACCAGAAGAGTTTGAGTATGAGACGGGGTTTCAAGCTGAAGATACCAGAAACATTAGGATCGAGTGTCTGGATGACCTTCACCAACTGATAAAGATGAAGACAGGACACCGTGATGATCGGCATCTATTGGTGGAACTGATTAAAAGCATGCTGAACCTGGATGCTAATCGACGCATCAAGCCCCTGCAGGTTCTGCAGCATCCTTTCTTTGAATCCAACCTCCCTGAGAGCTCCTGTGAAGAGGTTAGTCAACAATTGTTCTGCTGGCCAATTACAGAACCAGGAAACACTAAGCCTAGGGTCCAAAGTTTAACTTCCTCAGTGAGTGTTGCATCAGAGGACAGCACAAACCCTGAGAATAATGGCTACATAATGGAGGAATTGCTTGGGGAGGGCGGCTTTGGAATTGTAATGAAATGCCGTAATACAAAAACCAACCAACCAGTAGCCGTCAAAGTCAACAAAAACAATCCCGAAATAGTGAAACAGGCCAAACTGGAAATTGCCATTCTAAAACAACTGCGACGTCTGGATCCAGATACTTGCAACATTGTAAAATGGAATGGCTTTTTCTTTAACAAGGGGGACATCTGTCTAGACTTTGAACTCCTTGACCAAAGCCTGCATGACTACATGGGAGAACAAGGCAATCACATTCTTCCCATGACAGAAGTAAAGTCAATTATACAACAGCTGGCCACAGCCCTGTCCCATCTGAGCTCCATGGGAATAATACACGCAGATCTCAAACCTGACAACGTGATGGTTGTGAACCGCCATCAGAAGCCACTCAAAGTCAAACTTATTGACTTTGGTCTGGCGCATCCTGTGTTTGCAGCCACTCCTGGTGTCTGTCTGCAGACCACCTGGTACAGGGCGCCAGAAGTGATGCTAGCCATCCCATTTAATGAGGCCATTGACATGTGGTCTCTGGGACTGGTAGCTGTAGAGCTGGCTACAGGGTACCCGCTCTACCCTGGAAATATGGACTACGATGTTCTCCGGTTCATCATACAAACTCAGGGCCAGCCAGCAGACTCCATCTTACACTGTGGGATGGGTACTGAGTATTTTTTCCAGTTTGATGACAATGGCCATCAAAACTGGAGATTTAAGACCCCAGAAGAGTTTGAATATGAGACAGGGTTCCACGCTGAAGATACCAGATACATGAGGATCAAGTGTCTGGATGACCTCGAACAAGTGATAAAGATGAAGACAGGACACCGCGATAATCAGCATCTATTGGTGGAACTGATTAAAAGCATGCTGCACCTAGATGCTAATCAACGCATCAAGCCCCTGCAGGTTTTGCAGCATCCTTTCTTTGCATTCAACCTTCATGATAGCTCCTGTGAAGAAACCCACACTGATATAATGAACACTATAGACGAGAACCCTCAGGATAGTCAACAGCCTTTCCACTGCCATATAACAGAACCAGGAAACACTGAACTAAGGATCCAAAGTTCAACTTTCTCACGAAGTGCTACATTGGAGAAATACAAAGAAGACGTCAGCATTCAGTCTGACACAAACGCTGAGAATAATGGCTATATAGAAAAGGATTTCCTCTGGCAAGGCAACTGTGGATCTGTAACCCATTGCCGCAATCCACAAACCAACCAAGACATCAAACTCTTAGAGATACTGCAGCAGTCTGCAGTGGATGTCTTTGCATCCAGCTTCCTTCAGAGCTCCTGTATAGAGACCCACAATCACATACTGAACACTGAAGATGACAACCCTCAGGTTAGTCGGCAGCCTTTCTGCTGGCAGATTACAGAACCAGAAAACACTGAGCTGAGGTTCCAGAGTTCAACTTCCTCAGTGTGTGCTACATTGGAGAAGAACACAGAAGACGTCACCAACCAGTCTGACACAAACCCTGAGAATGTTAGCTACATGGAGGAGGATTTCATCAGGGAGGCCAACTCTGAATTCGTATGCCAAAATACACAAGGCAACCAACACATCCAGCCCCTGGAGGTTCTGAAGCACGACGTCTTTGCCTCCAGCCTCCTACAGAGATCTCAGGCAGACATCAGCACTGATACAATCAACACTGAAGATGACAATCTCCAGGGCAGGGAGCAACCTCCCTGTTCACAGATCACCGAACCAAGGAATATTCAGTGCAAGGTCCCGAGTTCACCTACCTCATTGGAGGAGAACAAGGACAAGGTCAACATCCAGTCCGGCACTAGCACTAAGAAAGGAGGATGCTGGAGACGTTTCATCAGAAGAGTTAGAAAAATCTTTGGTCTCACCTCACCCTCCACTTAAACGTTCATCAAGAGGTATACCAGCCCACAAAAGGACAACGATTTGATTTGCCCTCAAAATGCTTCTCATTTTACACTGTCTGTTATAGGTGTATGTGGCTCAGTTGGTGGGTTGTTCACTAATCGTAAGGTTGGTGGATCAATCCACAGCCCCTCTGCACCCTAAAGTGTGTGAATGAGTGTGTGTGTGTGTGTGTGTAAAGCAGAATTTGGTCAAAACATAAAAATAAAAATAATAAATTAAAAAAAAAGGTGTGAACAGTGTTTTTTGATGAGTCTCACAAGCTAAACCAAAATATTTATTTTCAATTAGATACAAAACAATTATCATTTCATTGTCAAATTTCATTTTGGATTTCAATTGACTGCTGCGCAGCACTAAATGTACATCTAAATTATGTGTGTGTTGAATGAGCGTCTGACTCTGCTCCTGTCACTTGTAGAGTTGGCAGGCAGATGGCTAAATAACTTGTTTATTCTCTGTTAATGGGGTGGTCTTGACTAACGAGGAATCTTGGACAAGCTCTAGTGTTGAGTGCAGTAAGAAAAGAGTTAAGTGCGTCTGCATCAGAAGAGATTGGACAATGGAAGGGTAACCGTTAAAGAATAGTCCTGCGTGTCCTGTACTTTAGTTACTCCTGTTATGGGCCCAGTAGAATACTGTAAGGGGTGCTGTTTCTAAAGCCCTGTTTGTACAGGATTTGTTTAATACGAGGATGTTAGGAGACTTGTGTCAATTCAGCGTAGAAGCATAAACTGCAGGCGGGACAGCAGACAGCGGTGAAGAGATTACGGGCACACGTAGTTATGAGTGACTTCCGGAGGCAGTTTTAAGGGGCTGAAATGCAAAGACATCGGGGATAGCAGAGCAGAGTGTCTTCACTTCACAACAATAGTTGAGACACCCATAAATGAAGCAGCATTTGGCTGAACTTTAAAGACATTGGGGATGACAGAGCACTCTACATGAATATTAAACACACAATTAAAGTTTTATTAAAATATTAAGAATGTTTTTGTAACAGAATAATTGCACAAAATCAGAAAATTATAACGCTTCTCATAAAAACATCGAATGCAAACAGGCTTATCAACACAAACCATATGTATTCACTGTGTTGGGCTAAAATATTAGCATAATTTATACTTTTTAATTTAGCCTAAGACCTTGATATAATACATTTATTCCACTGAAGCATGTTATTTAAATGTATACATTTACTGGAACTGAAACAAATATTTAGTATTATAATTGTATTTTATTTTTGTATTGTATTTTATAATTGTTATTTTATGTTCTCAAGTGATTATTTTGGGCCATTCCTGAACAAAAACTTCATTTGACAATAAAGTTTTTTTTATTTACTTATAAACTTTGCCCAAATTCTGTACTGAATTTTAACTGATTAAAAATCTAAAAGGAAAATCACAGATACACTTAAAAGGTCATGAAAATTCATTCAGATTCATTCAGACTGATGATGCAGGCACCTAATTATTAAAAGTATTGATATTGGTATCGATATCGGCGATACTGGTACTGATACTGTATTTACTTACTATCAGATCAACACCAAATCTAGCAGTTTCATGATTTGTTTGAAATATTGATTTAAATCCTGTTTCAAGCTGTACTTATCGATATGTCAGTAACAGGGTTCATGTAACACGCGTGTACACATGTATTACAGCTGTAAAAAAAAAAAAAGGAAAGGAAAAAAAAATAAGATAATAAATAAGAAATAATAATACAAAAATAACAAAATGGCATGGTGAAAGCAAAGAATCCCATGAACGTTTACCAAGTGCATCACTGAATGATAACAACACTGCACACTAAATTCTCATCTAGTCACTTTAAAAACCCAAACTCTATCCATTTGTTATTTTTCACTTGATATTCTATGAGATTCTGTTGAATTTTAGGTTCTACGGTGTGTTGTTCTGTCTACCAATAGATTTATTGTTCTTTCAAGCTGTGACCTGAGGCCTTTCGGTAAAACTACAAATCTGTTTTTCCTTTTGTAAAATCCACAGCAATAAACCTGACAGACCATGATGAACTGTAGCACAAATCTCTCTTCAGTGAACAACATCAATCAGTTTGAGATTTGCTGATTTGCTCTCGGCTTCAGACCATCAAGATCTGTCAAGTTTAGATAGCTCTGTTCTGTGCATACGGACTTAAAGTCCTCTGTAGAATAAGAAATAACCTACATGCTACGTGTTTTTCCACCAGCAGAAAATGATGACCTTTACCTGCATAAAGGATAATTATGTAGAAATGGGTGGCAGGTGCAGACAGATTAGTATGATTACGTACCAATCCACGAACATGCTGACTTCTCTGACGTTTCACTGCACAAGCGAAAATGGTAACCAGTCAGTGGCTGCAGATTTGTTGACTTACTTCAAGATCTGGCTTCTAGGGAGGAGGAACTACTCCACAATATCTTATATTGCAATCCTCATATGTTTTCTTAGAATTTAGACAGCCGTCTGACCAACCGAACCATCTGGTATTGATACAAGAGATTATGTAATACAGCTGAACTAGAAAACAGACATGTAACATGAAGTCCCACTGAAATTAAATTATTGGAGCAGCACATAATGGAAGAGCACAGAGAACAAGGAGGAAGGAAAGAAAATCGTGTGTTTACCATCTGGAGGAGAAGAAATCCTCCATTTACAAAGATAACACTTAACACAGGTGTGAACTGTGATATCCTCACACAATCTCCTTTATTTTTACCAACCCATTAAATCAAAACCCTTTGTTCTAGTAAACTCAATTCAGTAGTTTATCTCTTGCTACGGTCCATTACCCCAGAAATGCCCAAAACTTAAATATCACAGTAAAAATCTGGTAATGGAAAAGCCTGCATTTAGAACAACCTCTAAAATATCGCTAAAACACTTTTACACTCTCATGAGGCGTTTTTTTTTACGGAGCCCCTAAAGCAGACCTGGGCATTTTACAGACGACTGTGTTGCTTTTATTTTGAAATAACTGTTATGATCTGCGTTGGTTAATTCTTCAAAAAGGATGATTGAAACAGCTTCTTGCTATCTGTTAAACTTTAATTGAGATTTATTGAGATACAGAAAATGATTCATGTAGCTACATGGTCCTTCCTTGGTGCACTGAAGCTTTCCAAAGAGGACAACGTTTCTAACATTCCAATGCATTATATTCAAAACTACAGATCCGTTGTGTTTTATTTTCCTTTTCGACCTACACCAAAATTCATAAATTTAAATAAATATTTACAGAATATTGTTATACTTCTGATTACCAGTAGCAGCTTATCAACAGATATGATTTACTGCTTTTTTACAATGGGAGAAAATTAATATTAAGCAGAATTAAGTTCAAGTTACCGTTTGGTTTGGCCCTCCAACGCAGTTCAGATTTTTCATGTGGCCCCCTGTAGAAAATAATTGCCCAGCCCTGCCCTAAAGGGACATGAAAAAAAACAAACAAACAAAAAAAAAAAACGTTTCAGGTGTGCACAGTAGCTGAATTGGCGTGCGACAGCCTCCGGGCTAATCTCTAAGTATGGCAGAAGACGATGACTTGTCCTCTTTCCTTAAAGAGGTATATTTCCTTAAAGAAATATACCTGATAGTGTCATTAACCAACTGAAAGAGGATAAGGTGAATATAAATGTTAATTTTAGACATATGAATATAGAAATGCATGTATTGTACAGCATTGCTAGCTTTCTCTACCTTGTTTTCTGTTTGCAAACGTTTTTGACGCCTGTCTTTTTACAGATCGACATCAGCGTCACCAGAGTTATGACAGATGATGAATTGGGACAATATTTCACAAGGTATGGGGACCGACTTGCAATGAAAGCCTTTTGCAATCTTCTTTCATGACGCGTAATCCACTCTCCTTACATTTTGTGTACATCCACCTAAATCCACAGAGCTGGCCAGATGTTTGCAGCTGTTCTTCACCAAAACTCATAACACAATCCAAAGCGGCAAGCAAAGTAGCTATGTCTTTATAATGCAACCTCAGGTCAAAAGGACCTGAAACTTTCAGGTGCACACCAAGAAAGTTTTGTGTGCACACCCGAAAGGTTTTTCCTTTTTTTTTCTTTTTCCCATGCCCCTTTAGGGGCATGTATTGATATAAAAGAGAAAAAAAAAAGGAACCACTTTTTTCGCATTTCACCATCGCCAGCATGTGATCAGTTCATTTGAAGTGCAGGTGAAGCTTTTATTTTGCGAAAAACTGTAATGGAAATGCAGCTACAGAGGTCCATGGAGGATACCTGTAATGCAGAAGCATGCCTGTTCTGCATCTCCAGTGTTGTTGAAGCTAAGGAGCGCACCCGCCTCCTTTTACCCCGCTCTCTGAAATGGCCAATTTTAATGCAAGACTTCAGATAAAGGGAATGAGATCCGAAGAGGGCTTTGAATTTCATGAATTAATCAAGATCTTCGCTTCCATTGCACGAAATCATGGCACGTTTTCTCCAATAAGCCTTTGTCTTTATTTGAGTGTTTGTGTCTGATGCTGTGTAAGATACTTAGCACTTTCACTGTGGTCGTTAAAAGGAGATGAACTGTCTGTACTAAATCTAGAGTGTTAACTGCCAGCAGCTAATGTAGCTCAGCACAAAGATTGAAAACTTCCTGGAGTATTACCATTTCTGTGGGTTTTAATGGATACAGTTTAGTTTACAGACAAAGAAATCTGGCACATAAGCCCTGGAAAAGCCCACATAAACAAGGAGCTAGATTATGTTTATTATGAGCTTACGATGTGGAGCTAAGCGGATTTTGTCACTTTTGGATGGAGTCAGGCCTGTGACATCCTCTTTTTATTTCTGACTTTGTGTTAAGATAAGATAACCGACTGCTGGCTGTAGCTTCATATTATGTAATAAACTCAAGAAAGCAGAAACGGCTAAGACTGTTGCCTTGAATTGCCACCAGTTTTAATTACAGGCTCACAATCTAATTGCTGAACTGGTTAGAAACATGATTTAAATGTGAAGACTTAAGGGATCCAAGGGACCAGGTCTGTGCCAACTGATTAGCAAGCATAGACGGTCTAAAAGAAAATTGAAGCTGATACAAAAGCGGCTCAAACCGAGAGTGAATACTCCAGAGATTGGGGAAAAAATAAATGAATAAAAACTTCTTACTTCATGTATTACCTCAGTAAACGTTTAACTTGTGAGTTTATGATCTCAGTTGTGAGTTTCGCCCGTTTTGCAGCTGATGAATGCTAGCAATATAAAAATAAACCCTGATTAGGGGGGTTTGTATTTACCGCTGGTGGTTTGTTTTCACCCAGATGGGGGCGTGGCTTATTTGTTACTCGCTTGCATCTTCCCGCCCAGGACTAACACTGCCACCTACTGGTGAGGAGGACAGACCATTTGTGAACCACAGGCTATTAGTTTGTGGATCTGTGTGGAAGAACGTCTCAAAAATGTGCAGATGTGCAAATCAAAAATATTGGTAGATCACCCTCTGTCCGTTTACAGGTATTAATGAGACAAATTTAAGCCCATATTTACATCATGCCATCAGGGAGGCATCTTGTCACCCAACATTCATCATGCAGGGAAACAAGGAGTCCTACAGCAGATGGTACGACCCACCCAATTCTCATAGCAAAACACATTTTATTCCATATAATCTTCTCCTAGTTTACCACCATTTCCTCTAGTATAAATGATGTTACAGTCCAGGGGTCTTCGATGTTGTTCAGGCCAAGGACCCCAAACTGATGAGGAGATTAAGTAGGGCGACAAATTAATTTCCCTCGAGGATCATTAAAGTCTGTTTAATTCTGAGTCTATCTACTACATGTGTTCTATATTACACTGGCCTAGTGCTACTTATAAATACACATTATAAATACACATTATTATTATCATTCTACAGTCAATATTCAAATAATACACGGGTTCAAATGTTCTTTTTTTTTCTATTTTTTGTTCCAGTGACAAAGCCATCCATTTTGGCCTCAGTAGTTGGCTGATGGAAGCGAGCTGCACTCTGCTTCTCTTCTGCTAATAATGTAGAGCGTGTCTGGGATTTTACATGAGAACTGAATAGGCTGTCGGCCAATTGCGGGGAACCTGACAGAGACAGCGTGTAATATATGCGGCATCGTGATTGGCTCGGCAGCGATAGGGGCGGGTCCTACTGTGTGCAGGAGGGTTTGATTGGCAGGTCTAGTGTGGCGCTCTGTGAAGGTGCGCTGCTGAGACAGCTCCTGTATCGCTGAATGAGTGAAGTGCTGATGGAAAGATGACGTTTTCTGCCTCCATTTATCCCTTTACTAGGAGAAATTTACAAATTTCACAGTACCTCAGTCAATCATTGTGTATATCTTGCTCATCACCTGTATATATGTCCTCACCTGTACATAGGTTTCATCTGTAAATATTATCCATATACACCCTGTACCATACCACACCATTTATGCTCCATGCTGCGTATTGCACTTCTGGTTAGATGCCAACTGCGTGTTGATGCTCTGTATCTGTACATGTGTAATGATAATACAGCTGAATCTAGTCTATTTTTTGTGCACTCATGTGTGATTTTTTTTATTTTTTCTGCATCTACTGAAAATATTCCAACTGGTTTTGCAGACACAGCATGCGACTGATCATCAACAGTTTTCATCGCCCCTTCGTGAAAGCTTCGTGCTGAAATTCTTACCTAAATATCCTTAAACCCCACAGGTCACGAAACAGGTTATTGCCACAGCGTTATTGCAGCCATTTATCTCAAGCATGATGGTGTTTCATTTATACTGATGAGCAGACAAAAACACGTTGATTAAATATGAGCAATAGCACAAGCAAAGAGTCGGGGTTATTGTTTGCACATGTCTGTTGCGTGCGTGTGTACACTCATCAATAAAATGAGTCAGCATCCTTTGGGGTTTATAACCCTCATCACATCTGCTCTGCTGTGTTGGTGATTAGGAGAGACTCCCTGAAGCTGTTTTCCTGGAGCACAGCATGTCTGTGTGTCTGTGGACATGCGTCTACCATGGTTGTTGTTCAGGGATGATTAGGGAAACCACATTTGAGCTCTGCTCTTTTCTTGTACTCCAAGTGCCCTTGCTCTGCTCTTTTTTGTTTTTTTGGCCCTCTCTTGCCCCTGTGACACAATGTAATGGTTGCTTGGTACTAAACGACTGCTCACATGTCAACTGTAGCTGATAGCTGTAGCCTGTAATCCGAGCCAAAGTGCCGAAGGCTCTCAAAATCAGAACAATCTCTGCATCATGTCGAGTACACAGCCAACACACTGTAACAGAGCCAGAGGCGACGATAGCGGGACTTAAAAGAAAATGATTTTTCTGTATCTTAATATTCTACAACATGTTTGTCTTGCTGTATTTATTACCATGTGTTTAAAATAAAGAGGTGTGAACGAATCGATGCTTGAACATCTGCAGTGCTGAGCTTAAAACACGGGAATCTAAAAGCGTTCTTGTTCATACGTAGGTCACTAATGTAGGAGCACTTTGCTGAAAATGGGCCTAAAATGAACAAATATTTTTAAAGCCAAATCTTAACAGTTTTCAAAGGCACACATCAAGTATGCTGGGGTATTTCTAATTTGAATTATGACATTTTCAAAAGTCATTTCATGACTTACGTTTCTGCATTAAGCGGCTCCATTGGAAAAATTTTAAACTCGGAAAGTGCCATTTAGAAACGCGATGGCTTATTTGCAAGCAACGATATGAATTTTCAGCTGTCTTTTACTACACCCCGAGGGGAACGGTATGGTACAATATGTAGAATAACAGATGTGAAATGAGCTATTGCAAGCTGTCATTTGGAACCACAGTTAAGAAATACTAGCAATATATAGAGTATATTTTTACTCTAGGTCAAATAAATGACATTAACATAATGGGGGTTCCTTAATCAGGCGATCAAACGACATCTCTTTCTCTGCCATATTCTGCACAGTCCACTCAGTGTCCATGAAGTACTGGTGGTGTGTGCCTTTGGGTAATTTCAATATAGCTTCAAATGGCCCAGATCATTCTAATAGACACTTACATTAAACTGGCTTTTTATGAAACAGACACTGCAATCTAATTTAAATTACTAGTTTAGTTTAGTTAGATCTGGACATGATTTAGGAAACCTGTCAAGAACATGCCTGATTTCAGTCAGAAGGTAGTTGATCCTTTTGCTGACATGCAAGGTTTCATAATAATTGAGTAATGTCATTTAAAAATTACAAGGTGACAATATATAGCCTTTTGGTATATTGCCCATAGGAAGGTTCACCTTAGACCTGAGTATAAGAACTAATCAAGTGGTGCAGTTGTGTTTAGCCCCTGGGATCTGGTCTAATACAGCAGAAGTCTGCAGAAATATGAAACCCAACACATTTATGACTACTGAATTGAAACCAGGACCTTTCCTTTGATGTTTACCATCTGTGGTTTGTCAGTCCCATTACCTCCTTTCACTCCCCCTCGCATTTCACAAAAAATAATAAAATGTTGCCCCTCGTCGCAATTATCGGCATAATAGACTTTATCACGCCGACAAAGAAAGAAGGGGAAAAAAAGCCTGTTTAAATTTCCTGTTAAAAAATCTAACCAGGCACAGCGCCGGTTCCAATCAGCCACAAAACGCACTGACATGTTGACAAATCTGTCAGACTGAGATGAGGTGTTGGAAGTGAGTCCTTTCAGATCTGGGGAAAAATGCAATCTGGAAAACCGTGCGTGTGGAGTTTGTTTAGAACAGAAAATCTGTCACATCTGACACTGAAATCACACCGCCTGTGAAATACACACATACATACGCATACGCATAAATGTGGCTAAACAAACAACAAAAAGATGTATCACAGAGCTTGGAGAACTTGGGACAATGCGGTATATTGTTTCCATGGATACACAAACATAAAACTCAGAGGGATGCTGTTGAGGCAGATGACCCAGGTTTGTATATCTCATTATCCGGAATGTTTTCAGTTCACAGTGCAGCAAACAGTGTTATCGTTTGACATCACACAGTCAGGAAGGACTGGGAACACAGAATTAAATAAGAAAAACAGGAGAGGAGAGTGGGTCACTGCGTAAAACCGTGTATGGTGAATTAACTGGGGAATGTATGGAGACTATTCAGCTCTTCTTCAGGTGCACAAGGACACAGCTCCAAATAAATTGTCTGTAAGTGCTGAATAAGGAACAAATCTTTCTAAGGTGGTCGTGTGTTAAAGTAAAAGTATCAAAACCCACTGTTTACTCCTTTTCCTGGTGAAGTCCTGTGTTTACATTAGTTTTTCAACATTAATTTCATTTAATCTGCATTTTTATAAGATGTATCCTGCACATGTCACCGGTGTGTCGAGCCCATCATCTGTAGAGAAAACAGTTTATGTATTTTTAATGGTATTTTAGAGTTGATGACTCATCCTGCAATCAGAGGCATACACTAATTTAGTGTCTAATGAACTGCTTTTGAGTTTCCCTTCCACTGCCCTCCCTGCATCTCTCATTCAGCAGCAGCACTGCGGGCTTCAGGCTCGAACATTAATGAATGGAGCCTGCTCAGACAACAGCTTTAAATATGCCTAAAATAAGGAACACTCTGTCAGCCGTATTGGGGTTTTAAAATCACACGCTACAGGGGGGGAGGGAATATTTCACACTGCAAAAAAACTCCTCAAATTTTCACTTAAGTACAGCACTCAAGTGAATGTGCGACACTGCATAAACACAACGAAGTGGACAAAATGTCTTGTGCTATATATTGAGCGTTCCCCTATTGTTGGCCTGTGTTCCTGCACCCTGCTGCAATATTGATCAGTCTATACCTGTGGACACGATTATTCAGAAATGATGCCAGGGATAAAAGCAATAAGATTTCAATTACTTCCAAGACGTACTCGCTTTGGTGACTCTGTGTGAGTTTGCCTGTTAAAGCCACTTTGAACAAAAGACATTATTCTTTTCACGGGAGAAAACACTGTCCAGTCCACTTCCTTACTCGTCTTTCTTAAATTAATGAGGAAATACGGGTTAGATTTACAGTTTAACGGCATCATAAATTCAGAAGTAGGGTGAACTGTACTGCTGGTCTAAGAAAGCTGAGATTAATGAACCGTTCAACCTCTCTCAGGCCTTGTTCAGTGTTTCCAGTAGAATTGCATTTGTATTGTCAAATACCAATGTCACATAACAATACAACTTGTCCAATCTCTTATGTCAGTGTGTCTCTGTAGAGTTTAGAAATTAACTGTATATGTTAGCCAATGTGCTGGGCTGAGTATGTATTTTTCTTTATTTACAGGAAAACACAAGTAATTCTTTAATGATCTTTTCTTTGTTTAAACGCTCACTAAAACTGTGACATGTGACTGAAAATTCACACTGAGAAATCTATCCACATAAATTTTGCAATGACTGTAATCAATAGCATTTCAGTAGCTCCTGTAATTATCTCCAGGCATACTAATATTTTCATTTTACATTTTATTTATATACAACAGCTGGAATCAGCTCTCAAGTGGAATACAGGAGGCCTCATGACAGCAACACACTTGCTGTATTCCACATGGCACCGCAAATGATTTAGGACTGTGTGAATTTAAGTGCAAAGAAAAAATATCGTCTGTGAATTTGCTGACACACACCCACACATACTAGTTTACACTTAACCACACTGTTAACACGTTTTTCTTGCTCACACAACAGGTTATTCACTTCCACTTGTTCTCTGGAGATGTCACACTGAAGGTCCTCTACAGTCGTTCCACCTTTCCACCGACGCAGGTGCTTTCACTTGGTTGAGGACTGCGTGGGCATGCGCTTGATGACACGTCTTCTTCTGTCAGATACGTTGCAGCTGCAGCGGACGATGTTCAGTTTCTGATCTCATTACTGGACGCATGAGAATAAGCGTTACTACAGTCAAATGTATCAATCTAATCATGTAACAGATTTAAAAAGATAGTGGATATTTGAGAAAGAAGCACCTGTTTTACTAGAAACGGCTTTAAAGAGCAGTGCAAAGGATTGCTAGGCTCACTTATCAAGGGTTTGTTGATGGAGAGGGCCTCTGCGCTCTTGAAATGGGCTGCCCTTTGATTGTCTTGAGCACACAGTAAATGTCATCTCCATCTACTAATATTTGCACAGACTGTAGTATTCCACTAATATCTCAATAGCAGCCCAGGCAGAAAAAAAAAAACAAAAAAAAACACATGATGAGATTTAGTGTGCTGCAGAGAACACATGTGAAGTACTATTAATAAAGACTGCATATGTAAACAATGCTAAGAAGTAAAACAGAAGCAGCTAAATGGAATTAAATTACCTAGGTACACTTGTGATTTTCTGGTTTTCACAGATTTAGGAACTAGACCACGCCCCATATAATTCTATTTCCCACACTTACCTGTAACGGTAACCCTCTCTTTTTTTCGTTTCTTGCTCTTCTACCTTTCATTTGAGGAATTAGGGGACAAGGATCTGAAGCTGTCTGAGATGTGCCCCATCCCACGTCTCACTCCTTGGGTTCCTCTACCGTCATCCGTCTACAGATTCCACCTCCTTCACGTCTTTCTTTCAACCCTTTTCATCCCATCCCCTTTGACCCTTCTCACCCCTCCATCCATTTCTCTCAAAGCCTGTTTACTCGATACGACTTCTTTTTTGCATCAGTTAGGGCGTCTTCTTTGTTGGTGAAATGGTGGAATGTTGGGACACAGTTAAACTAGTTCAGTGGCATCATGTAATTTTTAGCCTCTACTGCCAAAGTCCAAAGTGGAAAGAGTATAAACAAAATCTACTCAGTTTGGGTTAGGACTATAGCACTTGTAGCATTCTTATGTTGTAGACACCTGTCTGCATTTTGTTCAGAAACATGCTGAATGCTGACAGTAAGTACTTTTTTGCCCTGACATTGGTCTTTGTCCACATAATCAGGATGTGTACAGAGCCCACAGCAGCAGCAGAGCACAAAGTCACAAGGGAGTCGTTTCTGTCTAATCCCGGGCATAATTGGTGACAATTCATGGTTATGAAGTGAAGGCAGAAACAGAAGCCTTATTAAAACCTCTCTAGACGACTGCAAATTAAGTTTGAAGCGCACAGGAAACCAGTTAGTCTCTAAAGAGCAAACTGTCCTGCTGGTGGAACTAAGCTTACGCATTTCCAAGGGTAAGAGAATTCATTTGGCTGTAACATAAAGCAAAGGCTTAAGGCTGTGGAAGAGAATGCAGCTCTCTTTTTCATTTGAATGGAGTTGGCGTGTCAAAGCAGCAGAGTGGTCAATAAATTCAAGAAAACACTCCTGGAAGATACATTTGAATGGTACCGCTACTGTTTTCTTTGTGACTGTGATGATAGGTGAAGGATTAA
Source organism: Mugil cephalus (assembly GCF_022458985.1). Lineage (NCBI taxonomy): Eukaryota > Metazoa > Chordata > Actinopteri > Mugiliformes > Mugilidae > Mugil > Mugil cephalus. The sequence continues at coordinate 18,452,415 of NC_061782.1, read as the reverse complement.
ATAGTTGCTGTTGTGAGAAGTTGTAATCCTGCCAGTGAGTATTCAGACATCTGTCAAGTCTCAGTTTTTGGTCAACACAAGGTTTAAACACCCGTCGTTTCCAAATGTAGCCATGAATACACTGTTGTTTTCTAACGCTGTAATCATTGTTGGTTTGGAGTCTTGGAGTTTTTCTTCTTATATAATGTGGTGTACGGAGATATAACAACTCATGAACATAAAGTCAATTTGACCCTCCAACAGATTCATCGCAATGCTTTTCCATTTGCTCCAGTGCTGTGAGAGTCTGCTGGCCACCAATGCAATCTCAATTAATGTGAAACGATATACATTAGGGTCTGTAATTTGCTGATTGGGTTATGTGATTGAAGCAGCTGATTGCTCCACGGGGTATTGAGAAGTCCCATGGCAAAATGTTTGCAGTTTAAAAGTTAAGGCCTGTTCATTTTATTAAAAATGTGGGATCACATCGTGGTTTAAATTAACATATTTTCCCATTCTGTTTGGCGAGAGGAAAATTAAAGGGTGAGGCCTTCATAGACAGCATCTGAGGTGATTGTTTATAACACCAGATAACAGATTATTTTCTCATCTGCCCCACTCACTGCAATACACTGATAACACATGCAGCTCAACCGAGCTGTTGTTTAATCTCTGTCAGCAAAGAGGACATGATTTTAAGTCAACACAAATGAATCAGCATGGGCGCAGCCGAGTGGCTCCAGGGGAGACATTATAAACATCACCTTAAAGGACAGGAGAACTTATTATCATTCATTAACCTCGGTGAAAGAAAGAGCGACGCTGGTGTGACTCAGAGGGAAATTGAATCCACAGATGCAGAAGGGGCTTACAAGAGGATGATAGGTAAAAATTAACGTTGAAACAGTGGCAATGAAAATACATAAAACCAATGAGAAAATGTTTAATCGGGAAAACAAGTTTTTCATTTTCACATGTTCGAAATGAATCAACAGAATATTCAGTTTGCAGACAAACAATTCAAAGATAATAGCAGCCCAGTGTTGTGTAGCCATAATACTAATGTAATACAGATGCATACAGAATATAAATGCATGCATCAGTGTAATCTCTAGTAAACTCTGCAGTGGCTCAAGGAAAGAATGTAAGGACATAAAGAATAATCTTCACACCAACAGGTGATGTTATTCATTATTACCGTATAGCCTTTGAAAGCCTATGAAACAAAGGGAATTAGAAATAAAGGCCTGCTTCAGTAATGGCCCTAGAAATAAGTAATGCCCTTGGCCGCTATTGGAGGAAAAATGGTTTTCCCTGTTATTCAAAAAGGGAAATCTTCTGTTTTGACTTTTGTTGTCTGCTTACTTTTGTCACTTTCATCTTGATTCTTGGTTCTTGGTTTGCCAGTGGTCTTAGCAGTGTCCCACTAGAGCCATATAGGGTTCTTGTGTGTCTGGGTCCTAAATGGCCTTAAAGACTATACCACACCAAAGGTTTGCATCCCATCACAGGCCTCAAAACTGAAACTTTTTATAACTCTAACCAAGTGCCTTATTCCTTTTACTCTGTATTTAATTCACAGTTGTTGCCTAACCCTAACAGTCCTGCAGCTACAGTTAAATTGGGGCATTGTCAGTTTTCATTTTATTTCCACCTCAATTCTGTTGGGTGTATACTTTCATGGAATACTAAGCATGAAAGTAGCTGGAATAGAGCTGTTTTATGTCCGTATATGAATAACCTGCTGAGGGAAAATTTCTCACTGGAGATGCCATCTTTCTGAAACTCAACGATTTACCAGCGTGGTGAGGGCTGAGTCAGACAGGCTTATGGATGAGAAATGCTCTTAAGTCTCTCTCCGGGGCCTGCGTGATGTCCGCCTATGCCCGATGATAACCGCGACATTAAACGGAATTAATGAAAAGATGATAAGCTGATATTAATTAAATGCGTCCTTCCTGTTCTCGAGACGGCGAGCGTCACGTCTCGGAGGAAGACACAGACTCTCTTAAAGGTTATTAATTAAAACCCATTAGGTGGCATTAAACCGCAAAAACTGATGAGTTACGGGAAGCTCGGGTGTGGCTAGAGTCGAGAAAAACTGCAACGAAATTAACACGGATGTGTCAGGGACACTGATGCTAGCCAGAGATTTTCCACTACAAGGAATAGCAACATTTATTATAATAATAACAATGAAATTGCAATGATAGTATGTGTGTATGCAGAACAACACAATACCAAGGTGGGGTGGGTGTCTGGATGTGCGTGTGGGCAGGTTAGTGTGTGTATGTGCTGGACTGTCTGTTTGATGTCAGTCCGTGAATTGCTCAACAATGAACACAGTCATGGAACTTCAAAGACCTGGCAAAGCACTGGTGGGTAATGGGAGAAACTGAAAGAACGAGGGGGAGTATGAAGGGATGAAGGTCAGTCTGAACACTAGGTTGTCAACACAAATTTGTGTTTTGCAAAGAAGACCCATGTTTCTTTGGATTTCTGCAGATGCATTTCCATGTTCAGGTACTTTACCTGCCACTTGAAGTTGGAATTCACAGTGTCTTTTTCGTCACTTGTAATGAGCGGAATCCATACTGCAATTAGAAGCACAAAAGGATAGAACAAACAGAACAAAGCCTGCATGAAAAGTGGCTTAAATAAAGTGCCTGATGGCTCACTGGAGGAGGAAAAGCTCAAAGAGACATACCGCAAAAGATAAATTCAAAGCCGAGTGACCACGGGCATCACCACAGAAAAACATAGGGAGATGGTATTTGACATTGGAACAGTCTGCATTAAAGATCACATACACTGTTAGCGTGTTGTCTATTGAAGCATACTGGTTGAAATAAGGAAAAGTTCATTGTTTCAAAATAAATGCAAATAAACTCAAGTCACAGTGGCCCTTGTCATTTTCAATCTCTCCTAAACAAAACACTGGTTGAAGAGGGAATATAAGACTCCTTTCAGAGAAGCGATTGTGTTTCACCTGTTATACGCTGCAACAATACGTTTTATTTTGTTATTCTTATTTTTTTTCTATTTTTATCATCAAACTAGCAAATAAAATAGCTTGGATTGTTTTTTTGGGTTCCTTATATCAAGGAAAAATTGTCAATATGTTCAGTAAAGGTGGTTTGGTGGATGACACCTACCTAGATAGTGAAAGTGTTTCATTTTGGGGAGATAAAATCCTTATTATGGTTTGCGCGGAATTACAAGAACTCTTCTTCTATGGCTGCATGAGTCCCGAAATCACAATTACACAATTTTCACTGAAAAAGACAGTGAGCCATCGAGAAACACTGCGTGGTTTAATCTAGGGGTCTACTTAGGGAAGTGGACAAAGCTGTTTGTTGTTGTTGTTTAGAGTTTAAAAACAGATCAGTTTCTGCGGCCTCGATTTTACATTTTAGTAGAAATGAAATGGGGATTTTCTTGTTTACTTAGTTCAAGGAAGGTTTCAAGTTCGCTTGATTGAAAGAAAACAGAAGATATGTCATGGTGTCCCAAATGTACAGACTCAAACCGCGTGTCCTCTAATAGGGAACAGTCAGTGATGTCCGTTCACATTCATCTGAGTTTTCTTTACCTGCAAATTGAGATATTACTCATGCTCCTGTTTTGCCTGCCCGGCTTCACTTGATGGTCTGGGAGTCAAAAGAAGAGAAACTGATGTCTTAAGTCACAGAGAGAATACAGATGAGTGGTGATGACATGAATGAAAGATACGGTATAGAAGGAGAATGTTTGATGACATGAAGAGGAATGGATGGCGGGATAGATCGATGGTGTAACACTCTGTAAGACTTTTGAGACATCGGTTTTTCGTTTTCTCTCTAAAGCCTTCTTTCGATTTCTGTCTTCCTGTATCTATCAGTCTGTCACACTTGTTTTCAGACCTATTGTTTGATCAAGGCTGTCCACAGAAAAACAGACGTGACAGACGGTCCCTGGTGTAACTGATGCTGCCTCTTACAGAGACTGTAAAATAAATCGTATGGAAAATAACGTGGATATGAAATCATAGCACTTTTTTGATGTGGAACAATGGAACAGCGCATTAGGACTGAGAGAGGAGGCACAGCCAACACCAGTGGGGAGAGACTGTGCTGCCTCTAATTGTTCCCGCGCTAAACACTGATTACTCAGCATGTCACTTTTTGTGTTTTGTTGCATGTTTGAGTTAGAATTACCATTGCCTGTGCATTTTACTGTTTCAGTGTAAATAAACTGCAATAACACGTTTTTTCATTCAAGATTCTTTATTGTCAAATACTGTGGCAATGTAGCATCGTTACCAGTACTGAAATGCATGGGGTCCACTTGACTTCGCAGAAGCAAATAAAATAAAGCAGAATACACCAGAATAAAAAAAAAGATGAAAAAGATTAAAGAGATATGAGGCAAAATGAGATAAATATATAGAAACAGAAAGTGAAAATGTCCGTGTGTGTGCATGTGTTGCAGTTCAGCAGTAGCCTGATGGCTTATGGGTAAAAACTGTCCCTGAAACTGTTGGTTTGTGTGCTGGTGTTCTGGAAACCTGCCCAACATATGGACTGTAACTAGTCTGTAGCGGGGGTGGATGGGATGGGTTCAGAGAGGATCGGCTACGCTGTTCCCGCTGCAGAGCTGGCTGTAAATGTCTTGGATGTCTGGTAGCTCTGACCGTGTAATGCACTAGGCTGTTTATAAAAGATGTTAGGAGCGTGCCCTCTTCCCTGAAGCTCCCTAGTCCACGATCATCTCCTCTGTCTTGCTGACGCTGAACAGGAGGTTATGGGCTGTGGACCATGATGACAGATCTCCAACCTCCTGTCAGCATGATGACTCATCATCACACGTGATGCACCAATGATGGCCGCGTCTTCAGCAAGTTTGACTCAGAGCTTGGCTTGGGCGTACAGTCATGTGTGTAGAGGGAGAAGAGCAGAGGGCTGAGGACGGCATCCTTGGGGGTACCAGTGCACAGGTTCAGTGTGGTTTAGTTGCCGATCTGTATCATCCGTGGTGTGTTCTTCAGGAAGTCCAGGATCCATCTGCACAGGGAGGAACTGACGTTTACGTCCCTGAGGTTCAATCTGGATGGGACTTTGCTACTGAAGGCAGAGCTGAAGCTGATGAATAACACCGGCACGCATGTGTTCCTCTGATTGAGTTGGGAGAGGGCCGTGTGCAGTGCAAATGATGTTACATCATCCGTGGACCTGTTTGACCTGTAGGCAAACTGTAGAGGATCATGTGTAGTGGGCAGGGAAGGAAGTGATGTGAGCTTTGACTGTCCTCTCAAAGCACTTCGTTAAGGTAATACCATATAAACAAGATGGTGATAAACAAGCTCTGCAATGGACTCAGCTGTAAAATGCGAGAACACTGATAGACACAAAGACTGTGTCTTTTATGATGTTATGAAAGAACAAGACTGTCGTCAACATTTTCCACAGACGCATAAAATGTAAATATGCTTACCATCCACCTCCACCGTTTCTGAATATACAGCATCAGCCAGACCTCGGTGACACTTTCCAGTCACGCTGTTGTGTATGCCACAAAAAAGGGATTATTCACATGCTTTTAACGGAATAAAAGCACTGCAATGAGCCCTTGGATAGTTAACACTCCCTATGCATATTGAGCCAAGACTGCAGAGTTTACTGTGGGATGACTTTTCTTTTTCTTCTGGAGTACAGTTAGAAATGATTCGGGACCAAGAATTGATTGCTGGCTGGTGTATTGTTCTGTAGAGGGGAGTTAATTGGAAAGGCTGACAGATGTGGGCTTCCAGCCAACAGCAGTGCTCGAGATGCTCGCCCACTGCTTAAAACCTCGGTCAGTGACAGCGTTAAAGGCTAAACTGATATGTGAAATAATTAAAACCGAACAATCCCCTGTAGCCACTTCCAAAATGTCACTTCCTGCATCAAGAAACACTTATTCTGTCATATTTATAGCTCTAAAATCAGACTGGTGATATTCAAAGAATGAAAAGTTGCCGTGATAATGACAAGAGGTATTGCATTCACAAGGCCTTCTAATCCCATCATCACGTCCCTGCCTACTCTGCTCTTACAGCCATTTCTTACTTTAGACAGCTTTCACACTTGTGGCAAAAAAAAAAGGTGGGAAAAAAAGTTTCCTGATTTATAGATTCACACCACAGTCTCCACTGTGTGCCTTGACCAATATATCACGTAAAAAAAAAAAAAAAAAGATGTGAACAGCTACCAGCGTTTCTTTTTCCACTTGTTCGCCTTCTTGAGAGATTAAAAACAATGATGGTGAATGACGTTCTCCTCGTCTCTTCTCTGCTTCTAGTTTTTGCCACCATTAGTTCTAATTTGTCATCACTGTGACTGTCTCCCTTTTCCTGTGGAAATTACTGGTTACAGGAATGACAAAACGAATATACACGGTCTGCACAAAAAGCGATTACATGTGATTCAAGTTTAGTTAGATTTCATTCAGCTGTCTGTGTTTGATTACTTTTAGATTTCCGTGTAGAGTTTTGACTTTGAATCATCGCTCTTTCCATCCGTCCTCTCAAGAAACTGCTCATTCCTCTGGGGAAGCATGAACAGCAGCACCTGACTGCTTAACTGCATGAGGACGTGTTTTATTCACTCAAAGCATCTTCAGTGAGGTGTCATGAAGTAAAAGGGTAAAGACAGCTTTACAGAATGAAAAACATCTATCAGGGTACAAAGTTCTATGAGGACGGCAGTGACTCTTACAGTATGCACAAGTAACCGACAGAGTAAACCATAACTCAGAACAGGTAACTGTGAAGTGACTGTTTATCCCTGTATTGGTTTCTTTACAATGTAGTTCAGTGAATTTCAGGAGGAACTCTGAATCACGGCTGTGTGCCTGAACACATGTTTAGCATTTCACAACCTCTGTGTTGAAGTCGTGTGTCTTCATTTAATCATTCAAAGCAGAGTTGTAAAAACTAAGTTTGTACATTTATGCTTTCAAAGAGCCATCAAAAAACTCCTTTTCCTTTTTCTGAGTGCGTCCACACATCACACAACATACCGACAAAAATAAAAAATAATTGCCAGCTTTCATTGTCGTGACTGTAGAGATTCACTGCCTCTGTGTCATTAATGCTGCGTTCAGACTACAGGAGAGCTGCCCCATTTTCAGTACTAGGTGTCTTTTATGGGTTTTTATACTCAGTGCTGCATACGGTGGGTGCAACAAGTGCACACACACCTGTTAGAAGAACATGTTTGTAGACACATAAATCAACACATAATCAAAACATGGCATGTACATCTTTTGCAGTGACCCTGAAAATTGCCGTGACACCTTTCAGAGAAAACCGCATAAGAGTGCACATCTTTTTATAACTCCAAGAGCCGTGGAGTCACTACATGCCAACTTTGAGGCTTTAGACTGAAAACTTCAATACTTGTTCAATAGTAACTCAACAGAAACAGTGATCCGATGCCTCTCATTGGGGAAACAGGTTTTTTTTCTTTTTTTTCCTTATAAAAGCTTCCTTGCTTCAGTTGAGACGTGGTCTTTGTTAGTGAAATGATCTTGGACACCTCACGACACCCTGAAGAGACGAGTAATGTGAATTTTTATCAATCTTCTTATGCAGTTGTGTAGCAACTTCCATGAAGCGCTGACATTGTCGACCAACCACATAGTGATGGGAATAAATAAAGGAAAGACAACCCTGTCCAGGAGCTGGAGAGAAGTGAAATGTGGATATGATTGAGAACTTTTAGTCTACATTGAAAAATAATAATAATAAAACACTGCTCTTTGGAATAAGACTTAAGACCATAACCTCTGGGTGAAAATCCAGTGAATTCAAGAAACAACAGGGTCTTTCTCTGTCAAAAAAAACTTTTTTTTTTTTTTTTGTAACCAGTGAACAAGTAAAAGTACATTTTCCCCTTTTGGACCTGGCAGGTCAGTCCACTTCTTTTATATAGTCTGTGAACACAGCACACTATTGTGATCTAAGTCAGGCCAAGTCAGCTTTGTTCCCCAAGAGGCTTTACAGTCTGTTCAGGATACAGCTCCTCTCCTCAGAACCGACCTCTGATTTAAATTAAAAATAAAACTCTCAAATTAAACTTTTTAATGGCAATTAAATGGAGGTGGAACAGAAGAATGAAATGCAACAAGGGGAACCGCAGTTAACTGAAAAGAAAAGCAAATGAATGGAGCTGTAACCGAATGAATAGAATCTAACTGAATAGGGTTTGCAGTGTGGTGAACAAAGCTCGATAGAAGTGAAGACTAAAAAACAGAAGAAGACTGTCTGTGTTTAATTTTCCTGGAAGCACGACGCAGATGGGAAGAAGAGGAACACTTACATGTAACCCCACAGTTGCCCCTCCGGCAATCCTGGCTTTGTTTGACAATATTTACACCACAGGGAGACAAAGACTATATACGGGCCAATGTAAGTGGCTTCCTCCCAGGAACAAATAAGTACCTGCATGTCACTTGCTTACACTCGATTAAAGGTTTTCAGAGATGTTCCTACGTATGAAGTAAACACATTCAAAGCAAATTCCAGGACATAGCTAAAGGAGGGTTATGACTACTCATTTTGACCTGCTGAAAACCTTCTATGGAAGCTGCTATGGAATCAGAGGAATCCGTCTTCCTTTGCTGGTCTTCAGCGTTGTTTTGTGCTACCAGCACGTCATGGAATATATCTATGCATCATTTATCATTTATTTGTTGCCATCATAAAGTTAATATTTGAATCGTTTCACCACTAGTTGTGAGGACACGAGCTGATCAGGCATAACATTATGACCACTATCCCTAAACTACTATGACTCAACAGAGAATGGACATTTTCTGAGGGTGTCCTGTGGTGTCTGGTAACAGGATGTTGTTAGTGGGGGCCTTTGGGTCCTATGGGTTGAGGGGAGGGTCCTGTGTGGATCAGGCCTGTTCCAGTGAATCCCACATATACTTGACCAGCTTGGAATCTAGTGAATTTGGAGGCCAGGTCAACACCTTGTGCTGTTCTTCATGGTTTCCTTTGTGTGTGTCTGTGTCAGACTGCATCCTGCTGGGGATGTCTGCTGCCATCAAGGAGTGTCATTGTTATGGGGATGGGGTGCCTGGTCTGGTCTAGGTGGTGTAACATCCACATATATACCAGATCCAAAAGTTTCCCAGTTGAACACTGAATTGTCAGAAGATGGTCAATGTTATTTACTTCTCCTGTCAGTGGTTTTGATGTCGTGGCAGATCGGTGTAAATGCAGCCAACTATAGCCTTTCCAGTCAGCCTCGTGTAATTTAGCAATTGCAATTTAGCATAATGTCAGCATCCCATTCAAACTCACATTATAAATATAATAAATGTGACACATTAAACATAGTAGCAAATATTTGCAAAGACCATCAATAGGATGGTATAGTAAATAATTAGGTTTATTTGAGTACAATTACCTGTAGCTTCAAATCTTTGTGTCTTTCATTGAGCCTTTATTATCTGTATTCAAATCATGTCCTCATCAATATGTTCCCTCATGTTTCTACAGCTCAGAAGAGACAAACCACTGACTCTACACCGTTGGTATTCAGTTTATTTCCCCAAGGGTAGATGGCATTAAATCACACACTTACCTATGTCCTTTAAGGGTTTTATCTGCCATTTGGATCAGTTGTAACATCTGTTAATTTATCTTAATATAGCACTGAGCATTCCTTCCTTTTACTTGCACAGTCTTTTATGAAAGGTTTACGCGTAATACTTGCCAGACATGCTATCGTTTTCAAATCATTTAGCCTCCCCTCTTATGAAAAGTGTAATACAGTATGTTCCATCACTGTGATAATACATAAATCTATAAAATGAGAACAACTGGCAAAGAAAGAAACACAAAGACCTTCAACATGGACTCGTGCAGAATTACAGAAGGAGTAAGGGAAGTTAACCTGGAATGTAAAGAATGATAGAAACTGAATGGAAGACAAATGGCATCATTTATTTTCCACCTCAGTAGCAACTAAAACTATCATGCAACCGAGAAAAACAAAAAAGGCTTAGAAATAATGCATAAGAAATACAACACCCTCTGTCAGCATAAAGAAAAACTGTCTTTCTGCCTTTATGCACACTTTCCTTGGGGTGCGTGAAGTGCATTCAGCCGGCTGCAGTATGTGGAAGGACAGCAGGAGACAAAATGCAGACAAAGAACCCACAGCAATGCTCGGCACATGATATTCTCCTTTTACAATTAAATGGATAGAAAATAACTTAATTTTAAAAGAATTACCAGTTTGGGACCCTTATAAAAAGTCTTTACTTTCAGAAATATTCAGTGTGTTGATACAGGTTGTTAATGATAGTTAGAGATGTGATTGTTCATGCTTCACATCTCTCCACCTCCTGTTTATTAGTTAACTTGTCGTCAATGCTTTTCTTTGTCATTTCTCTTTTTCTGTGTTTCTCAGATGCAATCAGGATTCTCAACTGTGTCCATCTTGACCCGCTCAATAAATGTTCTTGACCTGCAGTTTGGGCACGGATGAGAGCTCCTCTCATCTTCTCTCCCTCTACTCTAACCCTGCTAAAAGAGAATAGAGCAATTAATTTTGGTCAAGTGTTTATTTCTTTATCTTTTGAATCTGAAACCCATCTCTCTGCTCGTCTGCGCCATCCACCTCGTTCCTGACATCAAAGGAACATTATCCACTTTCTTTGCTCCATTGTGATGCTGGTAACAAACAACCCGCTTTAATGTGAGCCTTCATTCTGAGCGTGGCTCGGCCGAGATGAAATCCCAACAACCATGCAGTGTGCAGACTCACATGCCTGCCTCCTTATGATAGTTACATAAACGTCCCCAGGACGAACCTGTTTCATCAAATTCAACATGACAAAGAGGTATCCAACCAGGCTGGATAAATATTTCTCTTGTATAAACAGATGTGAGACTTCTGAGAGCACGCGTGACAAACTACTGGAAGCTGCTAAGAGAATCCTTCTGGCAAACTGGTGATGGATATGTCTGCTTTTGTGCCCTGCTGAAGGTTTCAATGAGGCCAGTGAGGTAGTTGAGGCTCGTTTACCCTGAACGTTGAAAACGCATATAATAGTTGCTGTTGTTATATAAATGAAAAGTACAATTTCTCCAGAGCAATATGTAACTTTAAAAAGAAGAGTTTTTTGAGGCAGTTGTTTCACACTGACAGAGGGTAACATTAAAGTGGATAGAATCTGCTGTACTGTATTGACTCCATGCTTGACTATCTCCTGAAGATAGAGAAATCCAGCCAGTGATGATGGGAGATGTGCTGGGGTTCATTGAGTGGATTTATAGTCGCAATTGGTTTAAACCTCAAACTAGAGTGCAGAAAAGGATCATTACTTTTCAGTTTATAGCAACAACAATAGCCCAGTCAGAATAAAACCACATCTTTATTCTACCCTAATTGGAACTGGCTGAAGAAATATTGTCCATGTAAACGTAGTCAATCAGAAAGCAAGCATTATGTTGTTAGTCATGTGTTTCTGTGCATTCATGTGATGTGCACACTATGCATGTTATGTTTGTATGCGTCTACATGACGGTAAACTCCAGTCGTTTCTTTTTATATTCCATGTGCTGTACATTCGTCTTTCTGGTTACATCATTAATGACAGGAACCAGAGAGCTTTAAGCCACCAGTCGCCCCTCTCTGTGCCTCGCTGAAGTGTTGAGATATGCGAGCATGAATGTGAGAATTATTTCGACCTCCATTCGCCTGACAAGGTGCTCCTGTATGCGTCTTTCTAGCGACTTGCAGCACATTTCTGCTTTGCACTGAGTCTAAAAAACTCCTCAGGTCAAGAGGCACAAATGATAAATCAATAAAATAAAGTGTGATCTGAGACATTCGGAGCACTTGGTTGTGTTTTGGAAAAATAAAAAATCTGAGACCGTTGTTCAGTTCAGACAGTGACTCGTGCTGGGAATTTGATGTGTACGCTCGCTAAAGGGAGCGCAGGATTAACTACCACCTGTTGAGCCTGTGAGGGTGTTTTCTCTGTAAGAATGTAATGTTCATCCTCACCATGGCAACACAAAGCCCCTGCCTCCAACTGCTTCACCTTAGATACTCAAATAGGGTCCTGTCGCTTCGGAAGAATTACGGTTCGATACAGAGTGAGAATTCCACGTCTCTACAGCAAGATGTGACTGTTTTCAGCTCAACAGGGACTGAGCGAGAACCGTTTATTCATGATACTGAAGCAAAAGAGGAAATATTGTTGTTCTTGTAACACTGACATCAAAAAAGCCTGGAAAGTGTTGTTGTAATGTTATGATAATCTTAAAACTATTAAGTATTTCATTTCGTTTTAGTTTCACACCCATACTTCTGCCAATTCCACAACAAAGGGGTAACGACTGTAACGATTTCTCCACAATGTATCAGCTCATTCTTTATTGTTTTTCTTCACTTCTTTTCTCCAAGTTCATTTAAATGAAGCAGGCCTTCTTGAAACCTCTGTAACTAGCAACTGCTTGAAAAATCAATACAATTCTGAATGAAATACACTGAAAATGTTTACTTCTCTGCACATGACACACTCCAGGACAAGCCGTGAATGAATAAATAATATATGCATGAATATGTGTAGGAGGAACCAAAAAAAAACCTATAGAACAAACATTCAACATAAACAATCAATGAAATAACACAAACAAATTTGCAGAACAGCAAGGGAAGAAAATGAAGACACAGGACTAAGTACAATACAAGGGGCTGAGCATAAAGTGAGCGTGTGTAAGCTTATGCAGACAATACAAAACAGTGCGCATGGTGCAAACAGTGGAGACAACAAAGCCAACAGTAGAAGAATGAGAGCCAGTGCACCTATGAAAACACATTACACAGAGAGCATTATGCAGACTAACAATAGAGTATGAGTGGGGATTGTTATCAACATTTCATAAGCAGCATAATATGTGCAAAAAATGCAAAGATGTGTGCAAAGGGCTGACAGGTTATGGGCAAAGGTTGTGATATTATTGTGGTTGTGGGTGAGTGTGTCTGTTTGTGTATATTCAGACCACTTTCAGCGAGTTCTGGTGGCCTGAGAGAAGAAACTGTTACACAGTCGGGCTGTGCGGGCCCGAATGCTCCGATACCTTTTCCCAGATGGACGGAGTGAGAAGAGTGTGAGTGAGAGATGTGTGTGGTCATCCACATCCACGATGCTGTTGGCTTTGCGGATGCAGCGTGTGGTGTAAATGTTTATGGAGCGTAGGGAGACTCTGATGACCTTCTCAGCTGTCCTCACCATCTGCTTCAGGGTCTTGAAATGTGATGTGGTGCAGCTTCCAAACCAGATAGTGATGCAGCTGCTCAGGACCCTCTCTATGGTCCCTCTATAAAATGTGGTCAGGATAGGGAATGGAAAATTTGCTCTGTGCTCTCCAGAAACCAACAACCATCGCCTTGGTTTTGTCAGCGTTCAGAGACAGGTTGTTCGCTCTACACCTGTCCGTAAATTGTTGCACCTCCTCCTTGTATGCTGACTCATTGTTCCTGCTAATGAGATCAGTCACAGTCATGTAATTGACAAACTTGATGATGTGATTCAAACTGTGCATTGCTGCACTGTCTTGAGTTAGCAGTGTGAATAGCAAATGACCGAGCACACAGCCTTGGGGGACTCCAGGTTGTGATGTTGGAGGTGCTGTTCCCGATCTGGACTAAAGAAGGTCGCCCAGTCAAGAAATCTAGGATCTAGTGCAAGGGAAGAAGTTCACATCCATTAAGCTCAGCTTTTCAGTGAGGTCTAGAGATCTATCCATGTTAATCCGCTTATCAGAGGGTTGCACAAGAACAAATTTGACATCCCTCTCACAGCAATGACTTCTGGTTCCTTGTGGCAAATAGCTAGTAAACCTCCAAGGAGGCTAAGGGTGAGCCCTGCCTCATTTCAGCCATTTGTATTGCCAGTGCCATTCTTCCAGGTTATTACATTAAATCTGAGCACGACAAAGGTGTAAACTGAATACACAGGTGATAATAAAGATAGATGGAGTTAAAACAGAAAGAGTTGATGAAATTAAAGTTTTGGGGGGTAAACATAGATGATAAAATTCATCGGAAATCACATATTAAACATGTACACACTTAAGTCTCAGGAAGCATTGCAATAAGAAATAAAGCAAAGAAGGTTTTGGATCAGAAATCACTCCACACTCTTTACTGTTCCCTAGTCTCACCCAATCATTGCTGCTAGTCAGAGAGCAGTGCAGGAGGGCGTCACTTAAATGTGGGGACACTTCCTGTTCCTGCCTGTTTGTGCGTTTAACTTTTCCTCTGCTGGAATCTGCTAGACGGACCAGTGGAGCACGAGGACGTGTACAAACAGGTGAGGATTTGAGCTTTGATGGACACCAGTACCACCTGACAAATAGAGGGCGAGGGATTGATTCCCTGCATCACCTGTGCTGCTGCTGCTGCTGCTGTGGACGTCTCTTCATCTGCTACGCATTAACAAAATAATAAAAAAATGAAAAATTGCTTTGCATTTCCCTTTATGTCAACAACTTACACACACACACACACACACACACACACACACACACACACACACACACACACATATATATATATTTAAATATTTAAATGCATGGGTCAAACCACAGGGACATAATTTCCCCTTGGGGATCAATACAATATCAATTATATTTTTAATTATATCTACTGAAGCTCCATGCTGTTAGCTGTATATGCATTGATGCAGTATTTGCAGTCTAATAATGCTGTGATGGCTGTCAAGCTGGGGGTTGGACCCAGAATGAAAGAGACGTATTAACCCACATAACCCACATATCGCCACCTAGTGTGGAGGAGGAGGGCATGCTCCTGTCAGTTATTCAATTTTCACTTCTGCATGTAAACTGGGATTCAGAAAGTTGAAACCTGAGCATAACTGCATTATTAGGCACCATGAAGAAGTGGTCTAACCTTGTGTAATGTGAAAATGTGTATGTTTACAAGCACCCCCTACCTACTACTATGTGTTCTATATTAAACTCAGACTAGTGCTATTGATAAATATACATTATTATCATCATTCTGCATTCAATATTAAGTTTATTTAAATAATTCACAGGTTCAAAATGTTCATTTTTTTATTTCTATTTTTTGTTTTAGTGACAAAGCGATCAATTTTGGCCTCAGTAGTTGGCTGATGGAAGCGAGCTGCACTATTTGCTTCTCTTCTGCTAATACCATAGGGTGTGTCTGGGATTTTACCAGGGACCTGAATAGGATCTGACAGAGTCGGCGTGTAATATATGCGGCCTTGTGATTGGATCAGCAGTGATAGGGGCAAGTCCTACTGTGTACAGAAGGCTTTGATTCACGGATCTAGTGTGGCTTTGTGTGAAGGTGCGCTGTTGAGACAGCTCCTGGATCACTGAATGAGTGAAGTGATGACTTAAAGTTCTGCCTCCATTTGTCCCTTTACTAAAATATGTTAGATGCATTTTAATGTGTACTTAAAGAAATTTAAATATATGGGGGGAAATTAAAAGAAATATATATAAATATACCTCCACGGACCTACTAGGGGTCACACACCCCCTGATGAAGACCTGTCTAAATAAATGTTTACGTTTTTTTTTTTTTTTTTTTTTTTAAAGTTTGCACGGACTGCAGCTCAAGAACAGAAATAAGTCTGTGTCCAGCCACTGTAGGTGAAAAAGTGGGCAAGTACCAGATTGAAGAAATGTCAGCTTTGAGGAAACACAATTGGGGGGGATGACCAATGGGAGCAATATATGCTGACAGGACTTGGAGTGTCAGTTGAACCCAGATGGAACAATGTTATTGCCAGCAGTTTTTTTGGACAAAATAAAAAGTACTGAAACTGACAAGAGTGAGCTCTGATCATGCAATAGTTTTGTGTTCCACTTGTTTCAGTCTGAAATATTTTGGGTGGGAAATATAGAAGATGGTTACCAAAACAACCAGAGCCTGGACGTAGTATGTTCAGACGGATGTAATCACACTGAAAGCGGGCACGGAGCATCGGGCAAACACAGATGGAGAGCGGCAATGCCAAGAGGAGCTAGTTTTATCTAGTAATATTTAATGTTCTGCTAGTTTCACTCAGGAATAAAAGTGTTACCAAGGGAACCAGAGCCTGGATTGTGCACTAGCAATCAACTCTTAGATACAAAGTGGCGACGAGCAATTCACTTTGCTTGTGGAGATTGTGCAACATTGCAAGGCAGCTGGATTTTCTCAAGATTCAAGTAATGACAGGATTGTCAGTTTTCGATATTTATGCTGAAAGAGTTCCTCTTTTGCAGAAATATTCCTCTCAAAGACGTCATCTTCGTACAGTGGAACTAACAGGACAACTTCTTGGGCGGTTCTGTACAACAAACCATCTGGTGCTAAGGTCAATAAAATATCTCTTGTTGTGACTATGCATTATTGGGCCTATTGGAGGTTATGTTTGGACTCTCAAGGGAAATGTCATGACCTGGTTTAAATCAGAAAAAACAGTCAGAATGACTTGAGGCCAAACATGATCTTTTCTCAACCTTAACCACAGTGCTTTTCTTGTCTAAACTTCTGTGTTGTGTACTTTCATCACTCGGTCTGACAGCAACATATACTTCATCGAGAGGTCAAAACTGCAGCAAAATATATGTTATTATGAACGTATTTCCACGCGCCCTTGAGGTCAGTGACGTTTCTTTACCCAGGACTTTTTTCCCCTGGTTATGTTGTGATGAAAAAGTCCAACACATAAAATGTTTGTAGATTTGCAGATTGAGTTTGGTTTGGATTAAGTAATAAAATCCTTCCTAGAGTTAGTTTATTGGTTTTGTTATTATTATGTGGATTTTGTTGACTGTCACAAACAAAATTACGGCAGTGACTTTATTCAGTGCTAGTGGTGCTCATGTTGAAAAGTTTCACTCCAAACAAGCCTCCGGCATGTTTAGTAAATGATCTTTGTCCATTTCATGCCTCTCTGAAACTCTAATGAGGCTAGCAGGGACATTATATTGATTAAAATCAATCCCAATTGGATTACGCTGCACTGTATTCTCTCGCTTGGCTCTAATCATTAGAATACAGCATAAAAATTATAAATCAGAAGTGAGAAGACTCATTACACTGCGCTACATGCGCATGCATGACGACTTGACGGATGATCCCCAAACTCCTCCATGACTGTCCTCAGTTAATATAAAAGAGCGCTAAAGCAACACACAACTTGAGTGGGGACTAAGGTTTTAACTTTTCAGCCTATTAATTCGGAGAGAAGCTGATGATGCAACAGATCTGATGTTAAGTTTTAAAATCATTTCTGGGAGTGTGTGTACAGGTGTACGCACATCCACAAAACTGCAATTCAGTACGATTCAATTCAATTTTATTTATATAGTGCCAGTAACAATACAAATTGTCTGAAGACACTGTTGAAAAGAAAACTATAAAATGATGGAGGGACGAAGAACATAAGAGAGGGAACAAAGGAAGGGAACAGAAAGCAGTGATAGATGAAATGTTATGCAAAAAGAGGAAAACAGAACAAAAATTAGTGTGAAGGGAAGAAGAAATAACAATAGTTTGAGCCAAAACAGAAAATAAAGAACAGGAACAATGGTAAGCAAAGGAGAGGAATGTGAGATATGAAAAACAGTAAAGAAGAATGGCAAAAAGATAAGAAAAGAGTGAATACCTTGCGACAGATAGGAGAGAGGGGATGTGAAATTATAGAAAAGTAAGTAGACAAAGAAAGGGAAAAAAACGACAAAGGATGGGAAGAGATAAGCAAAGAAGAAAAAAAGGGACTGAGCATAGAGGGGACGGATAGGAGGGCACAGAAAGGACCCTAGGAAGGAAGGAGGCAAGGGAGGAAGGAAGGGAGCGAGCGAATTCATTTTCACGCCGTCGCTTCTGTCCCGTCCAGGTTCGCTTTGCGGTGCGAGGGTCGTCAGTAAACTCGCGCAGGCTGCCGTCAAACCTCACTACAGCACAACATTCTTCAACGCGGAGAGGTTTAACCTTACCCGCGGTCCGCCCTGCGCCCGAGACGAGGCACTCCTCCAAGCACACGACAGACAAACACCCAGCGGGGCAACGCTGGCACAGAGTCCAACGGCAGGCACCCGAAGGGAGGCGAAAAACGCGAGCGGCACCCACAGCACATAACAAGCGAGGACCATGGAGAGCGCCGGCAATGGCTCAGACGCGAACCACCGGGGCCAGGTCCCCTTGTTTTACAACAACGGCAGCTTCTGCCGAAACTTCACCGACAACACGAGCTCCGCGGAGGCGCGATGCGGCGCTGACCACGGGCTGACCGACAGCCTGGAGGACGATGCCAACCCGGTCATCATAGCGATTGTCATCACCGCTCTCTACTCCATGGTGTGCGTGGTGGGGCTGGTTGGAAACGTGTTAGTCATGTACATCATCGTCAGGTAAGACAGAAAAAAGACTAAAAAAAAAAAAAAGAAAAGAAAGAAAGAAAAGAAAAGAAAACACAGGCACAAGAAAATGTGAACACTCAGCTCACTCTCTTGCACGTTATCATGTCTGTCACACTTATTTTTTAACACTTTTAAACACTCGGTATCCCTCTCCACCCTGACTCTGAGGGAGTACGGACTTGTTGCTGTATCGAGCAAATTGGTATAATAAAGGTGTGTCCGTCACCGCGTGTGTGTTTTGAGGCTGAGTGAAACCATGTGAACGCGCTGTTTACAGGGCTGCCAGCACAGCTGCCGTTCATGCGTAAAATGCCTCCAACCTCGCAGCAAATTGCTCCAGTGCGCAGGAGGCGAGAGACAAAGAGAAAACAATGGCAGCAACGCGAAATACACTTCATTTTTACACATACGATACATTTCCATCGGTCGCATCATGCCTCCACCATGCCTTACCTAACCTGGACAGTCAGGCTGATCTGACAGCATGTGCTAACATGGCCAACCATGAAGCCCGTCAGATTCTGCCGTCTTCATATCACATTAGGAGTTATGCAAAACAAAACAGTTAGTGGTTAGTCCTATTCATATCCAGTTTGTCTGATTGTTTGTTGATCAGTAGATTCTGTCTTTGGTTTCTAAGAGACAGCCCTGGTATATTCCATCTAGTTTTTTCATGTCAAATCTGTTAACATGAGCAGAACGGTTTATTTCACGCTCCGAACTTTATTATTTCTCTTTATCACCTGTCACAAGGGGGAACAAGAAGGAGCAACAAGAATTTATATATATATTTAATTCCACTGTTCCCTTGCATATTATTTTAGAACCATAAAGCCAGAGATAACTGAAACATCTATTAGTTCCACACACGCTGTTCACTGTTAGAAACAGATTCCAATGGTCTTACATAAAGAAAAGCCTGACACTGATGTTAAATAAACACACCCTGGATGATGTTGGTGTCAGTCCAGGTGAGACTCTTTCAGGTAATAAAAGGCACTAGAAGATGGAGAAGGTAGATTAAGTGAGAGAACAGCACTTGGAAAAGAGACTGGTGAAGATTGATGATGACCAGTAAAAAAGAGATAAATTTTGCCACATTTTATTGTCTGGTAGAGTCAGTGAAGCATGGTCGAGCAGATGATTTGCTGAACATCTTCTTTACCTTCTGTTTTCCAGGGAGGGTCAATTGAGAGCAAGTTCTCTTTTCCAATGACACCCTGATTACGAACAATCCATCACTACACTATACAATACGATATAAACACAGACATGAACAAGGCATTTATAAAAAGTACATGTACACTGCATGCATGGATGCATGGAATGCATGGAATCCATGATAATATACATAAAGCGATTCAAAGGAATCAAGGCATCCAGCTGGAGTCGTGACAAAAGATTATTCCCTTTGAATGGTGCAGAATGCTCAAAGGCAACTCTTCCTATCTCAGTCCTAACATGTGGGTCATTAAGAGCCAATAGACTGGAGTGGAGTAAGCTTGTCAGACAGGTGCTTTAATAGCTTGTTTCAAATTGGGATGCCACCCCTTTATTGGAGAAAGTAGATTGTAAAATGTGGAAGAGGCCTCTCTGTGTTGATTTAGGACCACAAGATAGTATGTGATTACTTCGTCACACCAACCATTCCCAGCACTTGTGTGCAGTCGGGTGAATGAGCATTCGTCCGTCCTGGAAACATCGGCTCACGCTGTGTGATGTCTGAAATACAACTGTTTTGCTAAAGAATCCTCATATCCGTGCCAGATGTTTTCAGATCTATGTCTGCCGCTGCCTGTGTTGATGATGGATGAGTTTGTACACAGACTCTCATAATGTATTATAAAGTGTTTTGTCTACAAAGCAGATGATAGATGAGGAAGGGCATTACCCGATTATTAGCTCTCTCATCCTTATTTGTTATGTGGGAACCACCCTCCCTCCCTCCAGCGGATCATGACAAATAACCAGGAGTGTTTTTGTGTTCTTGGAAAGTTATTTTGTTGGCTTCCTAAAACTTTTTGACTTAATGAGACTTGAAATGAATTGAGAGGATGGTAAAGGATGCGTCTCTCTCTCTCTCCTCTAAAACACACAATTCTTCAGTGCCATTCAGTCTCTGTCTTTCTTTCATCTGCGCCTGTCTCCCGTTCTTTTCTCTCCACCGGCAGATTGAGAATGAACCACCATTAAGCTAATGACACACCATGGATATTTACCCGTAAATGGAAGTGTAGTCTTGAACTCACCGTCCCCATTTTACAGTCATGGCCTTGAACGCAGTTTGGCTAGATTAAATAGAAACCGCAGCGGATGAAAGATGTTTTTTTCCTTTACAGTCCGAGCAGTGACAACCTTAAGGCCATAAAACAATTTCGCTCTTACTCTTTATCTCTCTGTCCATTTGCTGTCTCTCTCTGCCCCTCCGCAAAACTCTGCAAACATCCGCAAACTTTCTCGCAGGCAAACAAACATGAGCAGAGATCTGCACGCTCAGTTGGAAAAATCAATTGCGGTTGAGTAGAAACCGTTTGGGTTTCACAAGGGATACACCACCAGTGCAGAGTGCTTCCTGTTACCATGGAAACACTGGGAGATGTTTAGAGCCTGATGAGTGCAGAACGACTCCACCACATCCCCGGACCCCTGCCTCCGCGCCCCATCCAGCTACAAGCAGCTGTGTGCGTTTGTTGGCCTTTCGTCAGCTGGGGTGTCTCTAAAAGTTTGGATGCTTTTGTTTGAGAGGCTTCTGAACACCTGCACCTGCTGGACACATGAAGCTGTTGCGGCTACTGTGCTGTACAACATGTAACCGTGTGAGGTCACATGAATAATGTGACCTTGTGCGATTCTGTTGCTTCTGTATATAAAGAACATTTTGTATGACCCTGCCCTCTGATACCAAATAACTTCCAATAATCCTAATGAGAGATAAACCCATTCACAACTCTAATTGCCCTTATCCCTGACATGATAAATAATGGGGTCTCACGCTGAGATAACTAACCTGCAATCATCTGGCAGCCACTTTAACGATTAACAATCCCAAAAGCTTGAAGGAATAGAACAGAATAATTTCTAGTGCTTGTGTTGATTGTCAACCACCCCTCACGCAAACCAATCTTCATGATTTCTAAGGATAAATTTGTGTTTTTGACTAATCTTTCCCAAAACAGTAGTAACAATGTTGTTTGTGACAAGGCTAAAGTTTTTATATCTTTGCGTTAATGTTGTTGTTTCAGCAGTGTGACAACCAAGCGAGTTTCCTTTTGGTTCCAAATTTCATTTGTGTTATCACCCATGAGCGAGGAAACACTTGCAGGAGGTGCCAAGGGACAGGCTGTAATTTGGGAGATAAACTTCTGATTTGTCCAACTCAGACAGGCTGCCTCGGTAGAACTTTACTATAAATGTTCGCACCAAACAAGTGCAGAAGAATTGGAGATTTGCATTAAATATGGAAGGGTTGAGTAGTTACGGCAAACAGTAAGCTTTTAAATGTGAATATGTTGCACTGTGTTTGAAAAGTGAAAGAAGCTGCTGCACGTTTTAGTCTGTAAAACGAATGTGGTTCTATAGACTACAGTTTGATTGTAGCCTGACGCTGGCACACTCAGTTCTTATCAAGATATTAGTATGGTAACACAACATTGGAACATTACTGTAGTTTTCCAACTGATACAGAGAAAATATTGCTCTGCGCACAACTGGATAATCCTCCAGTGAATCTAATTTCTTGTACAAATTGGGTAAAGGCTGCTCAGAACTGGTTGATTTGCCCTGCAGATCTTTGCCAACGGAGCAACCCAGACAAACTTCAAAATATTCAGTTGGGAGTCGCCTGGCTTCCAGGCTAGTTGCAAAATAAAGACTAGTAGTGCTTTTGATAATGTACGATGTCTTGATCACTAGTTAATTGGCTAGGTATCAAACAACAGCCCAGTGGTGCTCCATGGAAGCTGGCTGGACTATGTTCAAACCCCATTGAAGAAACTGCCACTGGTAACCTGCTGCAATTAGCAGGAGGAGGGTAGTGTAGGATGAAAGGGAATGATTTCTCCATCATTAACACAAATTACTCACTGTGTGCATAGTAAAATACAAAAGTTCAGGATCAATTTAAATATTTGATGAGTGTGATGAGGTTGTTCACCAGGCATGTCTCTTTCACATGAATTCATGAATATCCTCATGCATGATGGATGTGGTTGATAGAAGGAGCAGCCAGCTTCACTATAGGTAAACCCATCACGTATGTACCTCCAGCAGCCTTGAACCTGTTACTGGTGCAGAATAACATCTGTGATTCACAGTTAAGCGCTCCTCTTCCTCTTCCCAGCGGTCCCCTGCATCCTAGCGCTCTGACCTCAGCTCTGTAACAGCTGTACAGCGGCGAACGCGAGGGCACTGTGTACCGCGGCCTCGGTCGCTGTTAACCAATGACAAGCGCACAACTCAATAATTGCCGCTCGCATGATGTTTTTATGCTGCAATTACAGTGTTTGCTTTAGAGCGCAAGCAAACTTCTCTGGAACAAAATTAGTCAAGACAAATGTGTTCAGGGAGTAACCTTCACCCCTGGCAACAATAAAACTATCAGCAGCTAATGAAGAGTAATTGTTTGAGCCTAGCATTTACCAAAAGCTGCCCGAAAATGTACCGATCATTAATGTTAACGGTGTGGTAAGAGTGTGACGGCGCAGCGTGAGACTGAGAGATGGGAATGCTGCATGCTGCTCTCACTAAATTTATGTATCTGCTCACAACTGGGTGGTACCGAGCCTAATTTCTTGCTAAGGAGACAATTATGTGTGGAGTGCAGAGCGCTAATTAGGCTGCCCTTCCTGTGAGCCTATGAGTAATGACCTCCTTAACGCCAACGGACAGAGAATCAGAGTGCTGTTAGTCTGATTTCAAAATGAGGTGTTTGTTTGAAGCCAAAGAAAGCAGGACAGGAAGTGAACAGCCTGAAAAGTAGAGTGGAAGTTAAACAAAGCATTTCAGAGTGACGAGAGCTCGGGGAAATGGAAAAACAGATAATTTTTTGGATAAATCTATCTATGTCTATATCGACAGTCAGAGGGAGAACGGAGGAACGATGAAAGATTCAACAGAAAGGGAACAAAGGCAGATTTTGTCTTTTCTGAGTGCGATGATTGATCGGAGCTCTTGGCTCTTTTGTCCATCTGTCACTTATGAAGTGACTCACTTACTTACCCCAAATCTGCTCTTTATACTCCATGGCAGGTGCTGTTAAACACGTCTTTCTTTGTCAGGGCTGGCATTTCGAATTGCCAAGAGGGGTGGAGATTTGCTCCTCTGAACATCTTGTTATCTTTTTCTCGGAGGCGAGGCTTTCCACATGAGTGGTTTATTGTTGCAAAGTGACAAACACGAGCAAACAAAATAAAGAGGTCAAATGATGACCTCATCAAAAATGGAATTCAGTTTGACAGCCACTAAACCATTTCCCTCTTCCTCTACCCCTAATGGGGTTTAACGGCACAAAGAGGTTCTTTTCAAGATGGTCTTATCTCCATTAACAACAGCGTTCCTAAGCAACAAACTGAATATCTGGATTTGACCTCCATTGGTTCCCTGTTTCTTTTTGTTGTATTTCCAGAGATGGAAACCAATTACAGAAGTGAATCAGAAAGGAGTGGACAGAGATTGTCAAATCCATAAGAAGAACACAATGCGCTGGTTGTGGAATACATGCAGTGTTAGTGCTTTGTGTCACTGTGATCTGAAGTGTTCTGAAAACTGAATTCGACGAGGCCATGCTTGGACCGTTTGCCGACAACTGTGTTCTATAACATGTAATACAACTATTTATTTTTTGGTTTAAAAGAAAAAAACAAACAAAAACAAGTCAATGGAAACACAGCAAACTGTCTTGTTGCGTTGTTCCTGCATCTGAAATCATCCTTGGTTTAAGTCAATGTTAGTAACGAGATAATCAATTCTCAGGGACATGAAACGTCACTGCCTCTGCCCTCAAGGCTGAGAGAAAATTCTAAACAAGTTATGAAACACACAACAATACACGAATGACAAAAGGGACACAAGTGCTACGTCACGCAAATACAAATTTCCTAGTGAGACTTTCCAGTGTATGTCACACCACCTTTTTCATTAGTCCCTGTTTTAGAAGAGAGCTGGCCTCAAACACAAACTGTGCGTCAGTTGTACATCTGTTGAGTTTCTACTGCCCCTAGTGTTGGACTTTGTGTGTTGATATTGATTTCCTCCCATCACTTTCAGGCAGGCTAGTCAGGAGCGTTCCGACATGTGACCTTACACCGCTGACGGATGCTCAAATTAAATGTTTCCATCACCAACCACAGGACACAGTGAGAGGTGACACTTCGATTCGTCACCTCAATGGGTTTCCAATGTAAGACACAATTTGTGTGTTGGCATGTGGAAAAAAAGAAGGATTGTACATTTTGGAGGATAAAAGCCAGCTTATGGCACATTTGTACATCCATCCTTCACTTCTTACTGCCCAACATATACTGGCAAGAGGGTGCTCCCGAACCACAAACACCACACTGTCTAGGACTGAAGTGTGGTACCTTAACTGAGTCGTAACGACATGAGACAAGAGGAAACAACACAATCTCAAAAGAATTAATTTGACGGACAGCAATATCTGACAAGAAAAATCCACTCAAATACCATGGATCAGATACCACAAGAAAAAAGACACAGCTGCAAACATTTTTCAAGATATGTCTGTGAAGGTTCTCAGTCATCCATGTCGTGGTAATCCAAAAGCTGTTGAATAAGGCAGCTGGACTTGTAGTAAGGACAGCAACACAAACACAAATTTATTCCACCACCTGAAGTACAACTGCAAGCTGGAGTATGAAGAGAGCCAGCAAATGCATCACAAGAAAGCAGCCACATCCTTCGGTAAATAATAATAATAAAAAAAAACTCAGCTGACAACTGCAGTCGCATTCATTCAGGTTCTCAAATTGAAAGTGACAAAATGGGAGGGAGGTGATGTTTAGCAAGGCAAATGATAAAACACAGGAGAAAACATTTGGACAATGGAAGTGCTGGTAGCTATGGAAATAGTGCATTAACTTATAATTATTTTTGTTATTTGAAAGATCCAGAAAGTTTTGTGCGTCTTTCTGAACCCCCTGAGCATCTTCACTCAGCTTTACCAGCGGCACATCTGTCACAACAGTCCATCCATCTCTGTCCGACAACCAGAATCTTTGCTCACCGAGCTGTTTGACCCGCTGACTTATGGATGGATAATTATTCATCTTTTGCCATTTATCCTCCAGTTTTTTTTTAAGTGTGTGTGTGTGTTCACACATCTGCTTCTGTGTGTGCGTGTATGACTCACAGCAGATGCTCTGTGACAGCTCATGAATTGTACCTTGTCAAGCTGAATCAAGGCCCCTTCAGTCACTTTTAGTGCAGATGCTACACAGAGGCAATTCTACTTGTATGCTGATCCACAATTGCAGACAAATGTCACGCACATAACTGAATAAAGGTCCAACACAAACACACAGTCCTCTGGCCCTTTATCTGCTGTAAATTGAAGCAGTGCAAACATGAAAGTTGTCAACTGGTGATAAGAACAATTAGGAAAGAGAAATACAGGCTTTAATAGAGACAAGGAGCTTGTTTGCCGTCCGATAAATACAACCAGCTCAACATTTAGCCACTTTCTGGATGCTAAAATACACTTTATTGCTCGCTTTAGTATTTTTAGCTGAAGGGACTAACAATTAATCCACACTCCCTGCTATTTTTGTTCCACTTCACCCAAACCTTTTGCACATATCGCCGGTGCTTAGCTACGCACTCGGCGAACTCGCACACACGACTTGCTTTCGCTTGCCTTTGTGATTGCTAAAATAGAGCCCAGTGTGATAAAGTTATCAATCATTAAATGCTCTCTTCATGACACACACACACACAAAACCCCAGCAAAATCATTTCCAACATGGGATTCAGTTTAAACATTTTAAACTGTTGTTTATCATGTCTAGGGTTTCTATGACAACACATTTTGTTTTGGCATGATGAAAAGTTGATGTGTTTAATGAAGGGCTCAGTCCAGACATGGGAGAGCTGTTTGATGACTGAAAACCCCATAAATCTCTCGCTGCATGTTTGTGTTGTGTTAATAAGAGCCCATTATCTACTCGGCGCAGTGCTTACTATTTCCACGTACTGCTTTTATTACACGTTTTGTTTATTTCCCTTGTCATTCAGGACTATTACTAATGATGTTTATTAGCAAAGGATTGAATAAAACAATAACCTTGACCTGCAGGTAACATTTGAAGTTAAACCTCAGTTAAACCTTTTTTTTTCTGTGACAGAGACTAACATTGCCTGGACCAAAATTTTTTTAATGACCGTTTTGGGTGCCGCTGCCTATTGATCACCAACCGACTGATCAATCTTCTGATTGATCACCTGTCCCTGAACGCTCCTTGAGTCACATTAAGTATTTCTTTAACCGAGTCTTGCTTTTGTGTCCTTTTTCAGAATTGCGACAGCCTGCTGTTAGTATCAGTATTGGGATGCGGGGAGGGCTGTCTTGATGTTTATGAAAAATGCCAATTCATCAGTATTGAAAAATAGATTTGGCGCAGCCAGGTCCGCTGCAAAAAGCAACTGAAATAACTACCAGCTAAGTACATCTATAAAGAGGCTAGTAAAAACATGAGCAGCATTGTTACGTTGAGGTCTGCCATGTTTGTCACTGTGCTTCAACTGAGCATTATGTTTTATGCTAACGTAATGGCATGGCTCTGGCTGGACTTTGCTTGGCTCTTGGCCTATGGAAAAGCAAACCGTATTTTTTTTGGAGGCACCAGGTTGGAACCTGCCGACTATTGGCAGGTTCAAAAGTGGTTGAGACCACCCTATTGCTTTCTGCCAGAGAGAATATTGAACAACAGATTGAGTGAAAGCACGAAATGAAATTCGAAGCCATGGACTTGGAGGTGTTAGTGCAAGAGGCAAATAAACATATTTTGGCATGAAAGAAATACTAACATAACCAGGAGAAACACAATATGGGAGGCTATCCGTGACAAGGTCAATGCTGTGGCGAATACAAGAAGAAGATAATAAAACCTCAGCCGCCGCTGAATAGGCGATATGTTTTAATTGTATTTGCTTCTGTAATGCCAAAAAAAAAGAAGAAAAGATTTGTTCTCTCCGCTGCCTTTTGTTGTGCCTACGCCTCCTCCTCAGAACAATAACCACGGCCATTTATGCGCACTGCTGTGCCAATTAAGATTTGGCTAAATATAGACACAGAAAAACTGTCACAGCAGTCAGGTTCAGCTTTGGTAAATCAACATTTCTATTTTGCCTGTTTCACAGATGTGACCCTCATTGTGCTCCCTTAGCAGATCAGCTTCGTCATCAGTTTGCGTGTGTAATGAGGCTTGCGTACATTTTTGCACACGAAAACCTTTAGTAAATCAAGCAGTGTTCAAACTGTACTACATGGAAGAGTAGTAGGAGAGCTTTCTAAAATGAAACAAGTTATTAGTCTTTTCATATACATTCATCAGGGTCTGAAGAAGGGCTGTGTCTCTGTCACAGCCATTTACAACCTGTGAACATACAGTATGTCCAGCAGTGCGTATCTAACAACTTCCATTTACAGAAATGATTTCAAAGAAACTAAAAAAAAAAAAAATTACTTTAGTTCAGCTCATACGACAGGGGAAATAGCTTGGAAAGAAAAAGTAATTTGTACATCATCTCTAGTGGTTCGATTTAGGCCAACAGGCATGATTTGTGAAATACGCAAAACAACAATAATTACTCTGGGCTACACAGGCTAAAGCCTCCATTGTTGGACAGACTGGAGCACAAGGCACATATGTGCTATTACTGGATCGGTACATGTTCATGCTGTTACTTCAGGCTTACCATAGCTACATACATCACTCTCAGAGGCTTCCACCCACATGCTTAATAAGTAAAAAATAATCTTTTCTTAACACCTTTTTTTTTTTTTTTTTGGTTTGAAAGATGAATCATCCCATGTCAGAGGTTTGCAATCAAGAGTTATAATGGGTCCTGTTGACCCTTTTATTACATCAAGTGTCTAAGAGACCATAAAATACTTTGTCTTTAATGATGTAGCTTGCAAATCATTTTTACATACACTTCAAATAAAACTCCAATGATATCAATTCTTGACAAGAGACACGAGCTATAGTCAGCTTTGATTCACATCAGTGACCCTGTTCAATTCATTAAAAAAAATCAAACCCTTAAAAAAAGATTTTAAAACACCCCTGCACCTCTATCAATTTCACCAGTGTCCATGTAGAATTTACATTTTAATATGGTATGTAAATGTACATCATAATAGATGTACATTGAGCCATCCATCATCAGTCTATTTCTATCCTCTTACCCGAGGTTGGGTCACGGTGGCAACAGGCGAGAGGTGGTATCCAGATGAACTTCTCCCTAGCAATGCATACACAAGATTTTTATATATATATATATATATAATATATTTGCTACCTTTAAATATCAACCTGCTAGTGGAGATTGCTGCTAAACAAAATTTCATTGTAACTTATGTGCGATGACATTAAAGTTCTTCTTCTTTGTAAATTCTGGGTTTCCCGTGGGACTCCTCTTTGCTGGACGTGCTCGGGAAACATCCAAGGGGCCCAGAGGGCATCCTCACCAGAATGCTCAGAAGCACTAGTTCTTGTTCAAGGTCCCTCTAGATTTCCAAGAGCTCCACCCTATTTCTGAGTCCTGCCACTCCTCATCTCTGTTGCATGTATCAGTTAGCCTTTCTGTCACTACCTAAGTTCATGAATATATGTGAAGGCTGTAGGGTAGATCAAATGTTTCAACTAAAAACTTAGCTCCCTCTTCACTGCAATGATTTGATTCGATTCAACTCCATTAGTACTGCTAACTGAGCCAATAGGCGCTAGTTAAATATTTTTAACAACAATATACTTTTCACCACACAAAATTGTGCCAAAGACTGCAAAAAAGGGGCTTTTAGTGCTTGCTGACTGCATAAATCATTTGGCATGATGATTTACTTTACTATAACCATGCAATAGTTAAGTGATTACAAGTGATCTCAGATATTTTTACACGCTGCATCTAAGCCATACATTCGCACACAGAGATTAGAAAGCACTTGGAGTAATGCGCTGCCCTTTAGCCGTAGATCTCAAGGGGAAAGTACTTTGAGCCTTATCTGTTTAATCTAATCTCCCATTAAACTGTCCATTGTCACTTTATGTGTGACGTTAAATATGAGGGAATATGAGGTAGACAAAGCAGCGCACATCGAGGTTAGTAGCGCAAGATCCCTGCTGCTCTCCAAAATACTTTTGCACATGAATCATCTCGTTTCTGCACCACACTAAAAGTAAAGAACTTTCAGGAGAAAAAAAGTCTGGTGGGAATATCTGGTCAGCTATAGCTCCAATTAAAGTTAAAATGCTGAGTCTGTTACACACAAATGATAAAACATTCCATTTATTCCATCCACTCATCAAAAACAAGGCAGGCCTTTAAATAACACAGCAAAGTGAAATAAACTTCATAAACTTCAATATAAATTTCGATATAGAATGACTGTTGTTCTCCTAACTTATTATATATTCGATAAACATTCAGTAAAACACAGACAAATCTCAGCATCTCATCACTGCTCACCACAGGAACACATGCCCAGCAGTCAGACACGTACACAGTCACACCCTGTGCACCCTCATCCATCATGTTCCTCACCGCGCACATGAACAGTGTTACCAGTCGAGCCAGAGGCAGACAGATGTCTGTTCACACGCGCAGCCTCTGTTTCTGCAACCAGGACTTAATGGTTTATCTTCACCCCGCAGCTGCCCATGAATCATACGCAAGCCTGCAAACACACTAGTCAGCTAATGATGAACTGTGTTTAGGTTGCTAGGTTGTAACAAAAGCCATAAAAGTATCCAGTGTGTGTTTCAAACATTTGACCAAGAGTGTGTGTTCCTTTTGACATTTGCTGAAATATGGTCACTAGACTGTTGATTCATTCTAAGCTTGTTCCCAATCCAGGCTCACTGATAATTATGGCGCAGCTTTAAATTTCTGGCATATTATTAGTCTGTATATTAAGTCAGTTTGACATATCAAACACCAGTGTGAAATGTTAAGACAATGAGCAGTGCATTATCACTGAACTACAAGAAATCCATTTATTTCAACATAGATATTGGAAAAAATATGAATCAGTTATATTCCTTCATGTTTTTCTAGAGCTGAAAAATAATTGCCGCCTCTATTTTCCCAGTCACTGCATTTATATGCAATGGTTTTGTTGCAATCAAGGTCGTTTGAATCAAAGAGGAGGAGAATCATTATTAGGTAAGAGATTACAAGCTCTAAAATGACTTGAACATCAAGGTAATGAAGAGTAGAATCTTTATTGAACCAGTTTTTACATCTCAGATATTTTTACATTCAGCATCTAACCCATATATTTGTACACAGAGATTAGAAAGCACACTTGGAGTAGGTAGTGCGCTGCCCTTTAGTTGTAGATGTCGAAGCCAATGCTTTGAGCCTCATGTTCCCAGGATTATGAAGACATCTTTAATCTGTTTATCGCTTTAATCTGATCTGTATTTTTCATGAATAGTCCCTTGAGATGAACCACCTCATTGTCGAGGGGGTTCAACATAGAAACATAATACAATGCAACAAAACAATCACAGTACAACAGAGACAATCACATACAGCATGCATAAGGCTCTTGACCAATCCACCTATAATAATGACATACAATGAGTAATACAATGAATAATATTAATACTAATAATATTAATAATATAGATAATAATGATAGATAATAATAGATAGACACATATATTATAGAATAGTGATAGTAGACATTACCATTACCATTATAAAAGAAGCTGTTGCAAGATTTTCTAATAAAGTTATATTGTTACAGTTCATTGGAGCCTTAAACTTGAATCCAGCCTGCCAATATTTGTATCGTTTTGGGAACAGAAAGAAATTGTCGCTGGGTGTGTTTTATTAAGAATCAGTTTATGTGATGAGAAACATTTCTGGACTGAGGCAAATTCACACTCTAAAGAAGTTTCTATGGCAGATTAACACTATATTACTGTGTCATCAGCATATAGACGTACTTAACAGTCAAAAAAAAAGTATAGGAAGACCATTAACGAAAATAGAGAAGTGGTCCTAAAGGTGACCCTTGAGGTACTCCATTCAAAGCAATTAAATAAGCTGAATGATTTCCATTAAAGCTGACACACTGATGTCTGTTATGATATACATAGATATATATATTATATGAGATGAACGAAAGTAAACTGATTAGAGACAAGACACTGTTTTAAAGTTTATCTAGAAGAAGGTAATGCTCAACAATGTCCAAAGCCACCAGTGAGACTGTCATTTTCAGAAGCAGTAAACACATGATCTCCCATTAAACTGTCCATTGTCCAGCAAAATTATGGCATATTATTAGTCTGTATATTAAGTCAGTTTGACATCAAACACCAATGTGAAATGTTAAGACAATGCATCAGCATTGAACTACAAGAAAATAAATGATTTCAACATAGATATTGGAAAATATATGAATGAATTCAGTTTTTTTATGTTCTTCTACCGCTAAATAAATTGCCACCTCTATCTTCCCAGCCACTGCTTTTATATGTGACTATTGTTTACTAAATTAAACTGAACTTAAGTCATGTTTACTAGTGAAGATTTAACAGTATGTGAAGAGACAAAGGTAACATTCACTTGCTGATAATGAACCCATCAGAGAGCATCAGCTAATGGGGATGAATAGAAACACAGTAATACTCAGTGAAACCTTCAAAACAAGCACACTGACTATGCTTTCTACCAATTTTCAGCCTGAAAGAAATAAAAGCTTTCTCTCATCGCTGCCTCATTACGTTTTTCTTTATCCAAAGAAATGCATTAAGTCGAGGAATGTGTTCTCATTGTGTCATATTAATTTGTTGACGTCTCCTATAAAAATCTCCTCTGCCTAGTCACAGCTGTTGCCATGGTGCAAAGTGGCCCTCACATGTCAAAACACACAGTAATCACCTGATTAACATTCATGAACATTTGCACTGTTTTCGTGAACTGGGGACATGCTTGGACTGGAGAATTTATTTTCTCATATGCCTTTTTCTTCCTACATGTGTTCACATCTGTGATTTTTGTTTCTGTGTGTTTCTTTAATTGAGGCACACAGATTTAAAAAAGTGCTGCTAGTGATGTTTCCTCAAAATCACAAGACTGCCAAGCAGGAAAAATAAATCTAATTCACACAAATACCATATGTTTCCCACAGTTACAGCTCAGCAACAAACGATGCTCATTAAGAAGTGAGATCAGAGGTTTTTTCAGTTTACATTAGCACCAATTAATTAAATGACTTGGGGTCTTCAGTCAGAGGAGGAGAAAAAATCTAGAAACTTTATTGCGATGAGCTTTTTCCCATATTAAGGACCACATTAAGCTCCGTAGAATTTGTGTTTATTAAAACAACCAATTCTCGACTGTCACCCATCTAAGAACCCTTTCATGGAAGATTATTCAAATAAGGAAAATTAACATCAATTTTACTGACATGGTTAAGTAACTAATTATCTGCCAAATGATCTGAAATATTAACCCTGTAGGATCACATATTTCTCTCTTTTTGACAGTGAGCAGGTCTGATGAGTCAGAATTGATTTGGATACTTTGCCATCATTTTAAACCCGCCTCCATTTATGGGGAAGTAAAGACTGATAAGAAACAGGAGGAGTGAGAAAACGTTTCACTGCTCCAGGAGCGAATAAAAGCTATTGGGTTGATGAAAAGCTATGAATTATACATTATTCTCTGAACAGGGTGCTTTGGATGGCTTTAAGCTCCATTACCGCTGGTCTGTCCCCTGCCTCTGTAGTTCAGTGGTTGAAAAAAATACCAAGGTAGTTCAGAGTTAGATGGAACAATTTATTGTTGTCGAGTGATGTTTATTCACAGATGCGGTGTGATGATTGTTTACTATTTGTAGATGATTACTTTTGTTTAGGTTCACTGTGGCTTCACAGTTACTTTCTCTTCCTGTCAACAAAACATTTGTGTTTTAGGCCTGGCTGACATACTGAGATAATGTTCTTATCTTGAGAAACCACGAGATTTGTATCCTCTTTATGAATGATATTTATCAAATAATTGCTGCTGGCAAGAAAATTAAACTTTAAAAAGTAATTCGATTTCCTACGTTACCAAAGACTGTAACACTGAAGTCATTCAAACAATATCCATATCCTAGTAAAGATAATCTCTGCCTTTCCGTGATGCAATGAGAAAACTGTTTATTAAAGGCATAAATAAAACATACTGCAAAACATTCTTCCAAACAAGTGGGTTTTGCTTTTCTAATAACATTTGTATTATGTTTGAATTCATAGGAAAAGAGTGGGAGTTAGCCCAGCGAAACCCCACCCCCAAACAATAAACTGTGTAGACTACAAAGCCGAAGCCTTAAGTGGGGCTTGTCACTATTGTCGTCTTGGTTTGATTGTTAGATTTTCTTCTTTGGAATCAGACAGGACCATAATATGAGAGAGAGCATCTGGGGGAGGAGCGAGGGGCTGATCTAACGTGGAACCATGGGATAATCAAACCTTTGAGGCTTAATATCTACGTCATTATGGAATTATTTTCGAAACATGTGACGTGTGTTGTGGTGCGAAGTGGGTGAGGCACAGATTTACAATTAAGAACCCAATGGAATAGTTTATCATCATTCCACACTAACTGGTCAAGTTTGCATATCTCAAATGAGTGTTTTTTAGGCATAATTTTGTTCAAATTGACTGACAGCCTGTCAGGGTATTGTAATTCAAGTGTTATGAGAGAACACTTGGATTTCTGTGCCTCCTCCTGGCTGTGTTTAAAAGCTTTATAAAAATCATCCCATGACAGAAGTTTTTCACCGATTGCCAACATGGAGTGGCTGGGAATCATCCGTCGGTCCAGCAGTCCTTGGTTTTCTCGCCTCCATATGATCCCCAAGCACGGGCGTGGGTGGTGCCCATGTGGCAATTACCACTGACTGATCAACGTTACAATGCTGGACTAATATCCAGTACCCCTCAACCAGGACTTTTCATCACACCTGGCTGGTAAGGATCTGTTCTAAAGTGTACCTTGTTTGTGGATATCACCAAGTGCCCGTATACCCCTTGATGTCCCTAAGACAGATCTGATCTCATGCGTCCATTTCATGAAAATTTGAATGGCAGGGTGCCAAATCACATGATGGATTGGTCTCCAGACAGAGACGCAGCTTTCATGGTGGTCAAGACCATGTTGGCCAGTGCTACAATACTTGCACACCTAGCACCTGAGGCTCCCATTGCAATTACAACTGATGCTTCGGATTATGTGGTGGGTGCTGTGCATGACCAATGTGTGGGTGGTACCTGGCAACGATACAGAACTGCTTGCCTTGTACCTTGCTGTTTGACACTTTCGATCGCTGCTGAAAGGCCGACATCATTTGCCATGACTGGGGTCTCTCTGAGCCTTGGTCCGTCCATCTGCAGTGGCAACTGTCCTACATCTCAGAGTTTATTACAGACTTACAGCACTTTGCAGGCAAAACCAATATGGTTGTGGACTGCCTATCTCGCGCTTTCTGGGACTTGACTATACTCACATGGCA
Organism: Mugil cephalus; assembly: GCF_022458985.1. Taxonomy (NCBI): domain Eukaryota; kingdom Metazoa; phylum Chordata; class Actinopteri; order Mugiliformes; family Mugilidae; genus Mugil; species Mugil cephalus. The sequence goes on along the minus strand of NC_061782.1, from coordinate 18,417,229 downwards.
GCCAATCAGACCACTGACCCTGGGGTGCTGTCACTCATGACAGCTTCTGGACTACAGACACAGGATGTCGCAATTGGGTGGATCCACGCTGCTGTATGATGTTTCCACTGGGCTACTGAGGCCAGTCGTTCTGACTGCACGGAGTGCGCGGCATGCCCCATCCTGGTGGAAAACCAACTCAAACCTACAAGCTTCATTGGTGGAGTTGGTCTGTGGTCAGCCACTGCGGGTGCCCGGGGATTTCCTAGCTCCTGGTCTGCGACTCACCAAAGAACTGAGTTTTGTGAATGCGTTATTCAGCAATGGCACAACGCATCCAGCATGTATTATTAAGCACTATTCAACATTTTTTGTACTTATTTTAATACTACTCAAGTACTGAAAGTAAAAGTACAAGTATTATGTTATGTAGTTAATAAAGAAAGCAGTCAAGAGTTTGAATATCACTGTTTATATTATTTCAAATATTGTTACCTATTAAGCCTAAAGGACACTTACAATTTATTTGGGTATAACAGAGCACTTTAAAACACAGGGCTTAACTCTCTGTAAACAGGCAGCAAAGCAAAAGGCAGACCCAGACCGGGAGCATGCACTGCGGACTTCTTATAAGACAACTCGACCACTTGATTCCCTCAGTGATCAGCCAGCTGCATCAAACCTGGTGACAGATCATCTACCACTCTGGCAGTGATAATAACGTGGCTGTGGAATGATTTGCAACATTTTTTTAACTGACCTTTTACAAAAGCCGCCGCCCCCCTTAGTTACTGTTGCTAGCCCGTCAAGCTTCTTGACACCATCTCAGCACAGTGTCATGGCGGTACATGTCAGTGATTCTACTGGAGCAATATCTGCTCACATCCTCCAGATCAACGCAAAAGGGGTTATAGTATGCAGTGGAGGGATATATCCAAAATATTAAAATATCCAATGAAGGGGAAAATACAATTATCGAGGCGAAAGCTCGATAATTTCAGCTTTCAGCCGTTTTCAGCTTCAGGAAGAACATGACTCCCCCAGCCAAACTCTTGGCATACCTATTGTCCAACTTACATATGCCATAGGCACACTGCTTCACCATTTCGCTTGTCAGAGGTTGGCAGCTTGATGGACCTTGTTTCCACAGTTCCACGGTTGCTAGGGTATATGATTGGACAATGATCCTTTGGGAGCAGGGTTTTGCGTCAACTGTAACAAGTAATGATGCAGCACAATATATATATATATATATGTATATATATATATATATACACATATATATACTTTGGAGTAAAAGTATTAATGTCATTGAGAATATGTTGTGAAGTAAAATTGGACGTTGGAGACAAAAATTATACTCCAGTAGAGCAGATACAGCATTTTAGTACTTAAGTACAGTAGTGAAGTAGTTCTACTTCGTTACTAAACATCTCTGACAAGCATTATATGAAACAGTATGAAGTGACGTGTGCAAAGCTAACATGATAATGCAGTAATAGATCATTTATGATCAGCTCACTTCAAAATACAAAGTGACTTCCAAAAAACAGTTGATCAAAATAAAATACAAAATAAATTCAAAATTCCTAAACCATGGTTTAGCAGTGTGTTGGTGACATCGTCATTATACTCTTACAGAATATCGACCAATGTTCTACTTTTTTGGTGAACAGACTAAAAATACCTTTGTTTTTTGTCCGAATTTATTTTACTAATGTATCTAAGTAACATTTATTTATTCTTGAAGTTTTATGCAATAAACACTTATTGACAGTAAATGGGCGATCAGTGTGACAAACCTCATGGGCAACAAATCGGACCTGAAACCTAATTAATAAAACTTCTTTTTCAGGTTAAAGTGGTTGAGATGAGCCTGTTCAAGCCCCATCCACCGTATAACCTCAGAGATACAAAACACAGGAGAAACATGACCTAGCCTGAGCAGCTGTATTCACAAGTTTCTCGGAGTCAATAAGACAATGCTGGAAATCACGCAAAGCTCCAGCACCCCACTCAGTGTAAGATCACAACATTCAGAGCATCAGGAGGTGTCTCGTCGGTCCCAGCGCAAATAAAGTCTGAAATAACAAACGCACGCTAAGCTGTCAGTGTTAAAGTTAATCAGAATTTAATGAACTAACTGTCATCTCTGGTTGTTAAGAGGATTTGGGATTATTCAGAAGAGTGCTAGAACAAAACAGATGTAAATTACCTCGGCAGTGGAGCGACAGTTGGGATTTAATAAAGTGAAGGCCTTTGGGTATTCAGATTAATTTAATAAGGTCTCAGCAGGGATGTATCTAAGTAGTCTTTACATGAAATTTTGCAGCAACAGTGCAATCACTGTTGCGCTTTAGATATTATGTTAAAGGAATAGTTGGACATTTTTTTCTGTTTTTGTGACATACCTGGCCACAATGAGATACTAATCAGATACTCATCTACAGAATCCACAGATACATCTTATTCCACTACTTTCTAATCCATTTGAAGTACACAGGTTTACTGCAGTTGTGGAATAGAGGACAATCCACATGGCGGCTGTTCACAGCCAAGAAACACAATCCGTTCATTGGTATCCCACTACTGTGTGAGTCTATAACCCGGTGTGCCTCTCTCCATCTCCCCTTGCCTTCCTCTTACGTATAAACTGCTGATGGTATCAGGCAGCTTAAAACAGACAGGCAATCTGCTCCCTAAATTTCTGTTGGACTAAATTACCCAGATGTTTGTTGAGCTAATGTGAATAACAGTAAATTTTTATTTATGTAGCATATTTCATATCAATGCCACAGAGAAGAACAATCAACAATTCTAGTGCCATTAAAAAAAGGATCCCTCATAAGTTTCATCTAAATGGAAACAATTAAAATGTTAAGAGCTAATCTGATCACTGAGAAGAGAATTAAAGTGCATTTCAGAGGCAGAGTCTTCTAATTCCCTGATGACTTCATTATACCCTCATTATTTGGCTTGATTAGCTCTTTAGAATAGAATAGAATGGAATGGAATAGAATAGAATAGAATAGAATAGAATAGAATAGAATAGAATAGAATAGAATAGAATAGAATAGAATAGGCTTTATTGTTATTGTACATCTCAGCATACAACGAAATTGGAAAGAGCATCTCCCTGCTTAATGCCACTCTGTGGAGCTCTGTATTACCTCGTAGGAACATTGACCTCACCAGGGAACCCAGCAGTAGAAATCCTGGGGCAGGACAAAGCTGAATGTTTTACACTGTTTCCATCCACGAATACATGTTTTGTGGATGAAAACACATTATTTTTCATATAAACAACAAATATCTATTGGAAAAGTTTTCACCATAAGTACGAGTTTTTTTGTTTTGTTTTGTTTTCAATATTTCAGTTGGGTGTTGTACATACAGGTTGTGAGGTACAAGAGAAATCTTTTTCCTTTGTTTTTGATGGTATCCAGCTTCACCCTCTCCTTATTACAAGGACAGCAAAAGCTAAACATAGAGTATTTCTTTGCTGACGAGAGCTCTAAACAGTCGAGCCATTTCGGTTATCTGTGTTTCATCCTCTTCTCTCTGCCCTAATGGATCCATGCGCTTTCCTCTCTTTTCTATAAACACTCCACTTTCCTCCATCCTCTTTGAACTGGCCCTCTTCTTTGCCGATTTTCCACCATATACACTGGGGACATATTTGCGAAATGCTGTAAAAGAGACTGTGCTTGAAATCCTTTCACTGCTCTTCATTCAGATGACAAAATACATTGGGAGGAATGAGGAACGTCCTCCGTTTAGGGTCACCTTCTTTGTCTTCTCTGTCAGCTTAAGTAGATTTGACCTTTATTTGCCCTTTTAATTTAGTCTTGTTAGTAACCCTTAAAAATATATTTTATCCATTACTTTTTGTGCCAGGGATATGATGATATGATCGAAATAATGTAACATATAGAAAACTTCAATTTATCCTGTGTATTCAGGGAATTTTTGAAGTGGTTTCAAACATTTGAAAATAAGTTCAAATAAATGTTACAGACAATCCTCTGTAAACAGTCTGAGGGAAGCAATTTCTTTGAGATATCTCTCTTCACACCCTTAAGGAATGTGGCTGAGCCATTAAAACTGATTAAACAAGAATTTGCTGTTGCTGAAGGAGGCTGAAGCTGGGGAACTGAATTATTTACAAAACATTACAGAACGCTCTGCCCAGAACACAGTCACAATGAAACATCTCAGTCAGAATAAAAATCCCTGATGGAACCACTTCAATCAAAACAGACAGTTGGAAGGAGTTCTCAAATGGGTTGAACAGGAACATATTAGTGCCTAATCACCATGAAAAAGATGAACTGTTTTTAATCAGAGTATAGCACCAAGTCAGTTAAACTTCTGAGGGGGTTGTTAATCAGTTCCAGCTGCTTTGGTGTTAATGACATTAACATCAGGTGCACTAGAGGGTTTTGCATGTCTACATTTTTTCACTTCTCATCTTCTCTGATGATTTTCCACTAGTTTTACATTTAACGAGGGCCAGTGTCACTAGTGGCAGCATACAATATACGATACCTAGACCCTCGAGAAGTTCAGTGAGTGCTATTATATGCAGAAGGTTTACTGTGTCTCCCAGGAGAGTCTCCACAGCATGGATGAGATTCCACGTATGAGAACTGGGCAGAGCCCCAAAAGTTTGTCAGCCCAACAGCAGGATGAGTATCTGTCCTTTGTGTAAGGAGGAGCAGGACTGGCACTGCCAGAGCCCAACAAAATGATCCACTGGTGTGAATGTCTCAGACCAAACAGTCAGAAACAGACGTCATGAGAGTGGTGATAGTCTAGGGAGGTATATATATGTATTAACAATTACGTACACGCATAACATTATGACCACCTCCCTAATATTGTGTAGGACAAGAGGACAAGGGCCATCTGAGCGTGTCCTACTGGGCAACAGAGTGAATATTAGTTATACCACTTTCACACTGAAAATAGTGCATTGCCGCTGGATTCTCTGACCCGATTTGACCCACCTTGGTGGGTACTAATGGGCTTTCAGCCTGCCAGCAGTCTTTTTTGTGCTTCAGTTAGTAAGAGCCTTTGGATCCTGTGGGTGAAGGGAAGGGGCCTCTGTGGATCAAATTCATTCTAGTAGCTTTTAATATTTTTAATTGTTCCTAAACCAGTTTTGTGTCTGTGCTTGTGTCAGGCTGCATTCTACTAGTGTCATTGCTGTGGGTCTAGGTGGGTGATACATGTCTAAGTAACAGGGATGCACAGACCTCTACAGGCCAGACAACAGCACCTTGACTGCTGTTAGGTTAGGTATCAGGATGAAATCCTTGGATCTGTTGTCAGACCCTATGCTGGTGCAGTGGGTTCTGGGTTCCTCCTGGTGCATGTCAATGCCCGGCCTCAAGTGACAAGAGTATGCAGGCAGTTCCTGGAGAATGAAGGAATGTTGAAATAAACAATTGTAGCCCATGTCGTTTGATTGATTGTGCATTAACTATGGTTTGTCTTGTAGGAAGAGCTTCCAATATAAAAGCAGAGGGAGAAGCTTTAGTTTTAATAAGTTTGAACCTTTTTGTTCTCATTTATTTTGATATTTTTGGGATTTTTCTACAAATGCACATCTTTTGCACATCTGCACCTGCACTACTTAAATGAGGTTTCCAATAAAAGGGGAAAATCAGGTGAAGCTTGACTCCACCTCCACTTGTCTTCCATCACTTGGCCAATTCTAAATGATACCATTGAATAGCCCCCATGTTCCCCTGCAGTGATGGCACATCAGTGATGCAGGACACCATTAGGAGTCTCATTAGGAATTTGCTGTTTTCAGTCAAATGGACTCACTTGCCACATGATTTTTGGGGTGTGTTTGAATCCAGCCACCTGTTGGTTAATCATTTTAATTTTCGTTAAATGATGTGCCATCCTTTCATTCCTAATACATTACCCTGTCCGTATCAGTATCCACTATGATTTATCAGTTTCTTCAGTTCTGAACTGAAGGAGCTACTCAGAGGAGTAGTGAAATGTCTTCTAAAAACTTTACAATTCCAGTTGCCTTTTTTAAACACCTTTTGTATTACCATGACCGGAGAACCTTCACAGACACTATGATTTATGTTCCAATTTAGAATGCATTTTAAAAGTGTTCCTTTCATTTTTTGAGCAGTGTTCTTTGACTGTTTGCCCCCAGCCTAGGCGCATTAAAGCAATAACAATTTACCCTATTTGCACACACAGTAAATTTGTCCATGTAGTTTATTGTGAGCTGTGGTTTCTAAATTGTAGTGTAAGTAGTCATATTTCTTTATCAGTGGAAATTATTATCAGTGTGAACCAGCCATACTGAATGAGTTGGAAATGTGCGGATTACATGACCGACCTACTGATTGCAAACGTTCAGAGGTGCTGTCTGGGGATTATGCTCCAATAAAAGAGAAATAAAACAAATGCAAAATTTCTGCAAAGAAACTCAGCTGATCCTACACGGTGCCTGTTACCCTATGAGTCTGTGCTTTCTGTGCAGGTACACCAAAATGAAAACAGCCACCAACATCTACATCTTCAACCTCGCTCTGGCCGACGCCTTGGTCACCAGCACGCTACCATTCCAGAGTGTCAACTACTTGATGGGGACCTGGCCGTTTGGGGACATGCTGTGTAAGATGGTGATGTCCATCGACTACTACAACATGTTCACCTCTATCTTCACGCTCACCACCATGAGCATTGACCGCTACGTTGCTGTGTGCCACCCCGTCAAAGCGCTGGACTTGAGGACGCCTCGTAACGCCAAGATCGTCAATGTCTGCAACTGGATTCTCTCCTCGGCCATTGGGCTGCCTGTCATGTTCATGGCCTCTACCACCATCACCTGTAAGCATGAGCACACAGACACATTATTCATCATTAATGTGGCACTCTAGTGATTTTTCTATGAATGGAGATGTGTTTATTTACAGTAGTGTAGTTGATCAAAGACCTCTAAACACATTGTGAGTGATGTAATTACACATACTGATGACCGCACAAAACACAGACAAATTGAGCACACCTGGATATATCCTTGATAGCGTCTTATTTCAAGTTGGGTTGACATTCAGCAGAAAAAAGACCCACTCAGCCCTGAATCCACAGCCATGCACAGAACAGGTTTCCTTAACAAGGTTTCCTTCTCAGCCCTCAAAGAGGTCAACAATGGCTCAGAAAAACCTATTCAGGTCATTCTTTTCATTCAAGTGTGTAAGTGCTCCAACAGCTTCCAAAGGAGGAAATAGTTTTTCTGTGTAACTGCATATATTACTGAAATACTAGATGCTTTACCGCATACTGATATAAAGTTCAAAGAGCTACCCGAACAGGTATACATACACTACCCGCCAAAAGTTTGGACACACCGTCTCACTGAATTGAATATGATGGTGCGTCCAATGTGATGCAATGTAACTGCTGACAGAGGTTTGCCGTTGGCATTCTGTACCGATGGATAAAATGAACGCTGGACCTGATTTAGGCTCTGGGTATCATAGCTGTCAAAATCTATTGCCATTTTCCTCTCGTCTAACCAGCCTCTCAACACATTAATGGCCCGTGCTGTGTTCTTCTTGGTTTTTTTTTTTGAGTCTGTCCTCTTCAGTTTGGTCAGTCTGTCTCTTGTCTATTTGCTTGTGTCTTACCCTTTCTGCGCTGTCTTTGTTTTGTTTGCTTCTTCTTTGCCGGGGATATGTAATTCTTCAGCCACAAATCCAGCGTTGTGTAAATATATATATTAAATGTTATATTAGAAAAATACTGCATGTTGCCTGTTATGAAGTGCGTTCACGTTGCTGTTGGTTCTTGGAATGTTATGAGATGTGTTCTGTGTAAATACGTTGGGCGCTGTTGGCTGCCAGGAGCAGCAGTGGTCCATCAATAAATAATCACTACCAAGAAATGATATACTGTGCAAGTTACAGGCAGGTATGAATAAATGCGGCAGACGAAGAATGCTTAGAAGTGTCCTGGTGTTTGGCTGCAGTTATTAAGTTGTGGTTGATTGGTGTATTAGGAATGACATCTGCTTGCCTTGTGCTGGAAATAAAGTAGTGAATTCATGAATTAATTATCAAGTTTTTCAATACTCAGCACATTTCCACGGGAAGGCCTCATGAATGGCAAATGACATTCAAAGATATTTAGTTTGAATGCACACCACTGTGAATTAAGTAAACAAAAAAAACAAGGGATGTAATGAAAAAAATTTAATTTTAATTTGTCACAATTTAGACTGAATAATTATTGTGCGAGCATATCACAGATGAACAGGCATCTCACAGATGTGGCTGAGTAAATATATAATAAATACCAACAGTGAACACACAGTATACGTATAACATGTGTCCTCTCACCCTGCTCAGCCTCCGGCATTGTCGACTGCAAGCTGATATTCCCCCACCCCTCCTGGTACTGGGACACCCTGCTGAAGATCTGCGTGTTCATCTTCGCCTTCATCATGCCCGTCCTCATCATCACTGTCTGCTACGGCCTCATGATCCTGCGGCTCAAGAGCGTGCGCATGCTGTCGGGCTCCCAGGTTGAGAACATTTCGTGGTCTTTTACACAAATGTGTTGTAATGAGTGCATACTGTGGCACATTGCAACATTTGTGCCAGAGGCTTTGTTTAGAAGCAAATGGAGCATTTTGTAAAAACAAGGAAAAAAAGCTTCCGCATTGCTTTCACTGTTTACCAAATAACTAATTGGTTTTATACTTCAGAGTAATGGAGCGTAATGGAAGTTTGCCCGGAGGATGTTTGAAAATACGTTGTAATTATTTATTTCAAGACAACGCAATTATGGAAAATCAACTTAAGCCTGAGGTGGAGCTAGTTTTAATTAACGTAGTTTTTTCTTTACCAACCTCTATGCCTGTGACCAGTGATGTTGACATGCAATTTATTAGATGAGAGTATGCAGAAATTGACCTGCCATCCATGGGATCAATAAAGTTATCTGAATCTGAAACAGTTACTGGCCTGAATATGGGCTGTGAAAATTCTGCTGCTGTACTTCAGATGAACTTAATTTCATTGTGAATCCAACTCTCCTCCTTGCATCTGTATTATCTTCCCTGTCCCACCCTCTCAAGCAACTGCCTCTTTCACACACACAGGAGAAGGACAGGAACCTGCGTCGCATCACCCGCATGGTCCTGGTGGTGGTCGCTGTCTTCATCATCTGTTGGACCCCAATCCATATCTTTGTCATTATCACAGCTCTGATTAACATCCCTAGCTCCACCCTGCAAACGATCACCTGGCATTTCTGCATCGCCCTGGGCTACACCAACAGGTACGCACCCAATGTAGAGACATTTTTTCCTTTGTTTTAATGAGGGCAGCATTATATCATAAGAGAAATTTGACATCTTTTTCAGATAAGAGTATGTAGCTTTTAAAGGATTTCTAGCTTTTACACTCTGCTTAACAGCGTAGTATAAAATTGTTAATGTTTCTCGTTTTAAACTGTGACATTGCTTTTGCCCCCTGCAGTAGCCTGAATCCGGTTCTTTACGGCTACCTGGATGAGAACTTCAAGCGCTGTTTCCGTGAATTTTGCACCCCGAGTCCCTCGGTGTTGGAGATCCAGAACTCGTCGCGGACCGGTGCCACCACCCGCAAGGTCCCGCAGCGTGAATCCAACAGTGCAAACACAGGAGAAAGGTCTAATCAACAGGTAGTCGGTATCAGTGTGTGCCAAAATGACAAAGTGTGTTCGTTTAAAGGAATAGCTGGATACGTGGGGAAATGCCTCACCCAAATGTCATTCGCTTTTGTCCAACAAAAGTCAATAAACCCCTGTACACGTATAAAGGAATTCACTTTGTGGTTGACAGTTGGTAACCTCTTGTATGTTTCCCACCCCAAATGTTTCTGAGTGAAAGAAGCATAACATAAAAATGATGCTAGAGCGTGGATGGAGTAAGCTTGTCTTACCCTCAATGATGCTCCAGTTTCAGGGTTCACCTGACACTCCAAGGGTTACGGTGGCATAGTGAGTAACCAGAGTTATGGATGGAGCTTCCTTGCAATACACTTCGTGGAACTCAGTCATTAGAAATTATATTTAAAAAAAAATAATAATAATCTTAAATAATCTTGAATCTCCTTAAAAGTGTGTGGTAATAATACTGAGACAGAATTTGGCCTCTTTAGTCTAGTATGGTGGGAAACTTCCAGGAGTTAGGACACCATTAAAAGATAGTCCACAGTGCATTTACAGCATCAGAAGTCCCTAAAAAAATCCACCAATAAACTTATGGTATAGTATAATATTTTCTTCAGTTGTCCCTTGGAAGCAGCTCAAGAAACTTCAAACTGTATCCCTGCCTGTCGCCAGAACCTTTTTTAAGGATTTGTTGAACAGCTTTAGACTGGAGGATTCATTACAAATGTTGTGGTGGAGTTAATGTTCACCACTAGTCCTTTTCTTAGCAAACCCCATCAACACTTATATCTGTGGAGTAAATGAGTAGCTCCTTTCAAAAAGGTTGTTTGCTTAGGGTTAGGGTTGTGGCACAACATCTCAACATAACTAGACCAATTGGCTTTCTCTGTTTCCATTTTATGCCTAGCTAAGCTAATATTTCAAGGTGGTATCAATCGCTACATCTAAAATCAACATAATTATCTAAATATGCATTCATGAAAGCACATCTATATGAATACTCTACTCAACATGACATTAACGTACCTTCCGCGCTTTCTGCAGGTATGACTAGCCTTGGAGGGATCGTCGGTGGACTCTCACTGTGGCGGCATTGCCAGCGACGATCTCAACTCGGAGGTCACGCAGGTCACCACAGGACTCTGACTAAACACACAAAGCACACGTAAACACATCAAATCTAACAGCACAGACCCGCCTGAGAAGGCTCTGTCGAGTTGTACCAGCGCAATTCACTCAAGGCTGTTTTTACTCTTACTTACATGGAAACCAAAATGAAACAAGTTAAACAAAAAATCAAGCATCCTCTATAACTACAGTGTCCTAAACTAAAAAATTAGACTTCAATTAGGCTGATTATTGTCACAAGTTTAGAAAAAACAGTCTGGATTTGTATAGTGAACACAGAAATATGTATAGACAGATCTATATATTCCATTTTCTGACAGCTTTGTGCAGAGCTGCCTCACTCATCTTAATCCTCATCTTACCACTTGTTTTTTGTGTTATAAAAACAGATAAGTTGATTGTGATTGTTTGAGTCTATATGACTTCACGTCAATCTGCTACTTTTCCTCCAGATGAATGTTGAATTATACACTTGTTATTGGAAGCAAGTGGGTTCCTGCGTGGCGTAGAATCTGAACCAGGTTTTATTACTGGATTCTCAAAGGTTTCTCGGCCGTCTTTCAACAGAAACGTGTAGACTTCATTCATTTACAGCACCGACTGTGTCTCTGCTTCTCATCCTGCTCCCCTGTGAATGCCGCAGGTGTTGCCCACCTGTCAATCCTCACAACTTATTATCACCGTTCCCTATTCTATACAGCACCATGCTGCCCTTGGGCACTACAGCATTACGGACTGTGTTGCAGTGCAGATGTACTCTTTTCAGCGCTGATTCTTTCCTTTTCCTTGTAAAGACATGTAGTATACCGTCTCTCTCTGCAAAATCAAACTAAACATCTGAATGTGTTCAGCACGGTGAATCTTGCAAAAGGGTGAATGCTCTATAACCAGCAAAGACAATGCGCACAGTGTTCTGCTGCTGCTGCTGCTGCTGCCTACATACAGCCTAACAACAGCTCAAAAGCCATTAAGATAAGATAAGATAGTGTTCGGACTAAAATGGAGTCATCTTTCTTCTGAAAAAGTTTTTAAGTGTGCTAAACAGGATTGTACATCAGCTCCAACATTGCCTGTGCTTGTGTAACGTGCTGTATGCTACACCTTTCCCTGTAGCTCTTCACGACATTCCACCCACCAGTGTTTTTTTTTCTAAGGATCTGTAAAGATGAATGATTGTATTGATCTGCCATGTAAAATATTGTAGAGATATTTGGTGTTTTCTTTTTTATAATTGTGAAATCATGAAAATAATGAATAAACATACAGTCAGTCATCGGGGATTTGCCTCGAGAACTGAAGATGTGTGTATCAGGAAAACAATAATGTAAAAATCCTTGAAATTAAAAATGTACACAGCATGCATAATTCATTATGTCTCATGACTGACAACTTAACGTTTTTAAATGTATAACACCACTACAAGAGCTTTGTAGAGCATTAGGGGTTAATAATTAGTCTTTGAACAGTGTGTTTCCTCCCATGTGTTCCATGGATGACGCCTGAGTGGGATTCTGTTCCAAGGAGATGTGATGCTTTAGTCTCATCTGTGTCTGTGTCTATGAACATGAGTAAGATTTACAGATTCTCATTTAAAAAAACAAATCAGCAGGAAATAAAAGGTCACCCCAGCTTCTGGGCTGACAACATTAGCATAATTTCCAAGCTGCATTTAAGATCTGCCAGACCCAGCTGTGGTTTCAGCCCACAAAACTAAGCTAAACTATGAGAAGCTTGCTGCACCTCTGTAACACTGAGAAAATATGAATTCAATAAAGCTTTAACATTTTGAGTTGTACAACTTCCACATTTAGCATTGCAGACTGCTTAATATGTGTAGTTAGAGAGAGCTTCACAGAAAACAGTACCTAAGGCGAGGAGGGACTCAGAGAGCATCATTTCGCTAATAATATGCCACTGAAGTTTATTTATGATGTAAACGATCTGTACATTAACTCTGATTAATGTCACTCTTTTGCATTAATTGCTTGTTTACATTGCGTGTGCTTAGACCACGTGCTGTAGTCTTGAAGTGGCTTTTATTGTAATCTATTGTACAGACTCATTTGTGTCTGACGCGCTGTAACACAATTGATGTAATTTTACAGTTAATCAGTGCACTGTCTTTGGAATATGATGTAATTCTGAATCTCACTGAATGTCTTTTCTCTTGCATCTCAATAAAGTGTCTGCATTGTGGTCTGTCTTTGATTTATTATTTATATTTATTTAATATGTTTTCCCATTCTTAAACTTCATGCAGCACTTTTTCTCTGCCCACTAAAAGATTATGAGTACAAATGAGGAACATAGGAGGAAAGGTGTACTCCAAACGTTATGGTGTGAGGAGGGCACCATTTACATTCAGCAACCCTCAGTATCAATGAGTCATATGTTACGTCCTGGAACTATTTCTTGTTAGATGTGATGTAAAGACTTATTGCTCTGAGATTTGGTGTGTACTTGCTACATCAGCTCAGTGTGTGCATCTGTGTTTGGCTGTGAATTAAGATGCCTCAGCAGATATTTTCACTTGTCACAGCAACCTCAGCACAGGCGTCACAAATAACTTTAATGATGACTCTGTGTCAGTGGGTACCTACACCACAGGCTGTCTGTCATGGGTGCTTAGACAAGGGCTTGTGGATTTATTTTCTTGGCACTTCCTTTCATGGGAAATCCCAGGAAATATGCTCCGAAAATTTGAGTGGACCGTCAGATTGACAGTTTTATACTAGCCCATTGCCTAAATCTACATCACCACTGCTGTTCTGCATAGGCCTGACCCCCCTCAGTCATCAGGCTGTGTGCCAAGAACAAGCGAGAAATCAACTTCACTGGTCCACACCACCAGGATCTGTAGCAATGATATAGGGATGTCATTCAGATTGGACAAGTGTGGCTGTATGGTCTTAAAGAGAGGCAAGATGATCAAAACTGGAGGGGCTGACCTACCAGAGGGCAACACAGGTGACATCCAAGGTAGCTACAAGTACCTTGGTATCCCACAGGCTAACAGAAACCATGAGGAGGCCTCAAGGAAGTCAACCACTGCTAAATACCTCCAGAGAGTACAGCAAGTGCTCAAAAGTCAGTTGAATGGTAAGAACAAGATCCAAGCCATCAACATGTACGCACTACCAGTCATCAGATACTCTGCTGGGATCATAAGCTGGAGGAGATGGAAGCCACGGATATCAAGACAGGAAAGCTCCTCTCCATGCATGGAGGGTTTAACAGTTTAGCACATAGTATATATCTATACAGTCCATACATTATTCTTCTCACTGAGAATAATGTGCCGTCTCACACTGTCACTCACTCGCAGTCTAATGAACCTTCTCACCCCGACTTCTCACTCAGCAAGGAGCCAATCAGTTGAAGCATCACCAAGTATAAAGGAGTGAAAGAGGGGATTTAAAACCAACTGGAACATGGTCCCTCATCATTTTATTTTTACACACTCTGGTATGTAAATGGTCTTAATTGCTGTAAAAGGAAATCTTGATCCTTCCACAAAAGTGCTTTGCAGAAAATGTAAATGTAGGAAGATATCAACCTGGATTTCATTCAGTGTGTCTGTACACTGGATCTGTCTGTAAATGTCATCAGCGTGGTTTAGGTCTGAGCACATGAATACAGCTCTGTCTTGTCATGTACGAGGCTGCTGAAGAGCCACGCGTCGTCTTATTGGAGCTGGCAGCGTGATTAGTCCTGTCAGAGTAATTATGATCAAGAGCCATTGACTGTCTCCTCCGCCTGCACAGAGGGACCTCTCACTAAGATCTGGTTTTGGCTGCTCTCCAAACCAAAACTAATCCAACAAATCTAGGTTTATTGAGTTCATATTTAAGACAAAGGTCAAGTCTCAACGGTAAAAATTATGACTTGCGTGAAAAAAAATACACGGAGCAGTGCCACTGCCTATTTCTTTCACCTATGTGGAAATTGTAATATAAAATAATACTGTATGGGCTATTAACAAATCTACACTTTATGGTAATGTTTCCTATAAAGTGATCATATTAAGGCTAAATGATTGCACCAAATGTAAATACTAATGCTGTCAAACGATGACAGTGTTGCTGTGGGTTAATTGCAATTAATTGCAATTAATCACAATTTATCACGATCACTTAAAAATGTAATCTAGCCGTATTTATGATCTCACTTTATATTTATGGGAAACAATGTGCCCAGGAAGGATTTTAAAGTGTTTGAGCAATGAATCGTTTGAAGAAAACTGTCATGCCCTAAATAATAAGATTCAGCTCTTTATCTGTACAAGCTTTATCTGTTGGTAATATGGCTCCTATTTATTTGAGGGAGACCTCCAGTTGCTTCTTATCTGCCTTATACTGTGCATTGCTGCAGTGCTCTGAGGACACAAAGGACAAAAATCAAAAGCCAGAGCACAAGCTCTTCTGAGCCACTGCTACAAGTGGCCTCGGGTCATAACCAAAGCCTCACGTAAAAAGGCTCCGAGCTGATCGAAGCATGTTAGAAATGGAAAAAATAATGATTTCTTTTTTTTTTTCTGCAGCAAATCAATCCTGTTATGAGACCCCAAATGGCAAGGTTCAAGAAGGAGCGAGATTGTGTGTTCAGAGCTGAGCCAAATCCGATTTAAGTCCACTGAGGCTCAATGCCCTAGCCGCTCAGTGCTGTCACCAAGCTGTAGTTTCCGAGGGCCATTTCACACTTAGATGAATGGCCAGCACCCGGCTCTCATCATCTACGAACATTGAATTTTGCTGGCGTGGTTTACAGCTGATCGCAGCTCAGGAGTGGACACAGAATCCTCGAATGTGGAGGGAAAATGAAAGTTTGGAGAAAAGGAAAAAGTTAGCCAGCAGAAGAAACCACCCAGCTGCTCTAGCTTATGTATCGGTAAGCAAATGCTTGAGATGATCCACTGGGCCATGCAAAACTGCCATCCCCCTGATTAGTTTGACAGCCAGTTAACCAGCCATCTTGCAAAAGCAGGCCGTTTGTCAGCTGACCAATCAGCTGCCTCGTTCTGTCAGTCGGCCAACCAGCCATTGGTGTAACAACCCAACAGGGTGTAATTTGTTTTTTACTTCTTCTCTCCATCTACCTAGAGTGCCTGCTGGTTTCAGAAAGGGCTTCTTGTTCGGCACTTGGTTTAAATCATGGGAAATATTGCTGAGTCCATTTTTTACTAGGCTATCACTCAGTAAGACTGTGGGGCAGAGAAGCCATCCAGTCAGGTAATATTCTCATCCATCCACCTGATTTCATTACTCTGACCTCCCGCTAGTGCTGTGCTTCGCAGTTCCCCAGGTCTGCTCACTAAAAGATAAGCTATCAAAGTTTGATTATCATGCCTCTTTGACTCTTATATTACCATAGGTGTAGCTCTGCAAAAGTGAGATCAAACTGCAACTGTTTTGTTTCTGGAAGTAACAAAACACTAGAGAAAAGTAAAAAATAGTGAATCTACTCTCATTCTCGCTTTTTTTTTTAACATACCCATACTCATATAAGACACAGATGTTCTGTTAGGAATTGAGTGATCCACAACATAAACCCATCACATCCACGGATTCTGAGGCTGTTATTTAATATAAGTGAGGACCTTTCTTAAAGTATCCTCACAAGGTATTGGTGTATGAACCCTCAATACTCTCTTTGCCTTTACATACGTTTTGACGTCCAGGGTTTTCTGTGGTGTATTGAAACTTTGAGTGGAACTGCACCAATACACATTGTTGTTGTACACATGTAGAGAAATCATTTCTGCAAAGAAATTTTATAGAAAGAGAGAGCATTAAATGATAAATAAATGTTGACGAGCTGTACATATAGATATACACTCACTTGCCACTTTATTAGGTACACTTGTTCAATTGCTTGTTAACACAAATACTTTATCAGCCAATCACATGGCTGCAATTCAGTGCATTTAGACATGCAAAGGAGATCAAGCGATTTGCTGAAGTTCAAACCGAGCATCAGAATGAGGAAGAAAGGGGATTTAAGTGACTTTGAACATAGTATGGTTGTTGGTACCAGACAGGCTGGTCTGAGTATTTCAGAAACTGCTGACCTACTGGGATTTTCACGCACAACCATCTCTAGGGTTTACAGAGAATTGATCTGAAAAAGAGAAAATATCCAGTGAACAACAGTTGTGTGGATGAAAATGCCCTGTTGATGTGAGAGGTCAGAGGAGAATGGGCAGGCTGGTTGGAGATGATAGAAAGGCAACAGTGACTCAAATAACCACTGGTTACAAAGGAATGCAGAATACCATCTCTGAATGCACAACACGTCCAACCTTGAAGAAGATGAGCTACAGCACCAGAAGACCACACCGGGTGCCTCTCCTGTCAGCTAAGAACAGGAAACTGAGACAGTACAGTTCACACAGGCTCACAAACATTGAACAATAGAAGATTGGAAAAACGTTGCCTGGTCTGACGAGTCTTCAGACCAGGCAACATTTCTGACCATTTCGGCTGTGACATTCGGATGGCAGGGTCAGAATTTGGCGTAAACAACGTGAAAGCATGGATCCATCCTGCCTTGTATCAACGGTTCAGGCTGCTAGTGGTGTAATGGTGTGGGGGATATTTTCTTGGCACACTTTGGGTGGGCCCCTTAGTACAAATTGATCATGGTTTAAATGACACAGCCTCCCTGAGTATTGTTGCTGACCATGTCCATCCCTTTATGACCGCAGTGTACCATCTTCTGATGGTTACTTCCAGCAGGATAATGCACCATGTTACAAAGCTCATTTCATCTGAAAATGGTGAACATGACAATGAGTTCAGTGTACTCCAATGGCCTCCAAAGTCACCAGATCTCAATCAAATAGACCATCACCTTTGGGATGTGGTGGAACAGGAGATTCTCATCATAGATGCAGTCGACAAATCTGCAGCAACTGTGTGATGCTATCATGTCAATATGGACCAAAATCTCTGAGGAATGTTTCCAACACCTTGTTAAAAGTATGCCACCAAGAATTAAGGCATTTCTGATGGCAAAGGGGGGTCCAACCTTTTACTAGCAAAGTGTGTTTAATAAAGTGGCCGGTGAGTGTATACTCTGTTTTCCAAAACCAGGACCTTGATAAATAAAACTTGATAAAAACTTAAAAAAAAACAACTGGTTTGGGGTTTCAATGTGGACGTGTTTCACTTTTACCATTTAACTCTACTGTGGAAAAATATTCCTTTCAAATGTATTCATCTGCCTGTATCTGCAATTTCCCCCAAATTTCCTTAAATATTCATGAACAATTCAAAACTTGAATATTGGGTTTCATGCTCGAATGTTTCACATTTTCCTATTTAAGCTGACTTGCAGAGCACTGACTAAAACATTATGAGTATGAATAATTTGAACCAAACTCCTTCTCCAATGTCCAAATAATAATAACCATGCCAGTACATTAATTGGAACTGTGGCATGAATTTGGTTCATAACTATTCCATTTTTGAAAATTACACAAAAGGTTTCATTCAATGTTTGACCTTGCACGTCATTTTACTGTGTTCTTTTGCAGGGTCAACTTCTTCAAATGCAATGCATGCTACACAAACAGGCAATGGCTGTGGTGCAGAGTGCTGCAGACTTGAATATGTAATATAAATTTTTCTCTGATAATAGAAGTCATAATCATAATGGAAAGCAGTAGCACAATATAACAAGCCGCATTATCAGCAGCTATTATTCCATTCCCTCTTTTATCTCGTTTGTCAATCCTCAAGTGGACATTGGTATAATTGTATCTTTTTTCCCTCTCATTCTGATGCAAATGCAAGATCTCTTCAACTGCCTGCTTCCCTTCATTCAGCTCATTTCAAGGACTGAGAGACACAATCCAGTTTTATCTCTCAAACAATACAAGACTCATTATGTTTCTTGTTTTGCATAAAAAAAGTGCTTTACTGAGGCACAGGAAACTAATCAAGGCTCATGCAGTCCACTGAGAGCTCTCGGTCTGTTTCATTGAAATAAGAACAGCGTCCCATCTCCAGCATGGTCTGACCTCACTCCTTGAGTTTCTGCCTGGATGCATTATCATGAATACAATCTCTATCCCTGTAGTTCGGTGTGGTGCAGGTGGATAAATTGACTTTCCCAAGTTA
Source organism: Mugil cephalus (assembly GCF_022458985.1). Taxonomy (NCBI): domain Eukaryota; kingdom Metazoa; phylum Chordata; class Actinopteri; order Mugiliformes; family Mugilidae; genus Mugil; species Mugil cephalus. The sequence continues at coordinate 18,398,306 of NC_061782.1, read as the reverse complement.
TCAGCCATTTTTCCACAGAGAGTGAGGAACACAAACAATGAATTGTCTTGTGAACAGCTGTCCTCATAGGACCCAACTGGGACGGGCATGGTGTCCGCTGTAGTTTAATCACACACGAAGGCCAATGAAGTGTATTCCACTATACATCCAAATATGAAAATATAGCTATGGTAAACGTTACCAGCACAGTTTTAAAATTAGAATCAGGCCATCTTCCAAATGCAGCATTTTTGATTAAGACCTGCAGGGTACGTCAATATTATAGATGTGTTTTAGATGCATTCATTTGACCTGCATTCTGCTCCTCTTGATGTTTCAGGCTCTAGGTACTTTAAAGCACAATGAGATAACATGGATTGTTGTCCGTAAAGGTTCTAAGTCATCCAGGTCTTGGTACACCCAAAAAGCATTTTTTAAAAAGCAACTGGACTTGAAGAGTTTTGAGAAGACCTTTCCTCACTCATCGAAGTAACTTCTTCAGTTCTATGGGACTGGGAAGTTTGAGGTTTACATAGGAAACTCTCCATTAACAGCTAGATGCTTACCTGTCATTGAGTGTGGGGGACTGTTTGTCCCTGTCCTCTTTCCCTTTGAATGGCGCCTTAACAAGTCATTTACAGTCAGATGCTCCGGTCTCAAGGTGTGAATGGTACTGAAACGTCTTGGGGACAGAAGTTGTCTGTTATGTATAAAACTTCTTTCCAGTTATTTCTGTTCACCGCAGAAACATTATCATCTTCTATAGACAACCCAGCTCCTTTCCCACATGTACCATCATGTGCAAATGTGCAGGCAATTTCATTTTCTCCTTGTGTGTCTTGTGGGGACAGCTCAAGTTAATTTCCTATGTGCAAGTTGCCATAACAGGATCTTGGAAAAAAATAGCTGTATATTTCCTACCACAGCTCTGTTGGGAGCGAAAGTATTAATATAGTAAAGCCAACAAAAGGCTACGCTATTCTATGAGAGGTTTATGTTGCCACCCAGATGACCACACCAGCGGCTCTAATGAGAACTGAAAACTATACAGAGATGCATCAACCTTTGAAATATTAAGATAATTATCCAAAGCGTTCGAAGTAAATGTCACGCTTGTCATGCGCCCACTGTGTCTGTGTGTGTTTGTGAGTCTGTGGACACGGCCGTCATTCCCGTTCCCGCTCCACATGTAGCTGGCACGCCTTAGGTTCATCAGTCCATGGAGTAAACTGTGGCTTCTCCATCACTCTGCTCACACTCCATCTTCCAGGTGCCTGGCCTCTCCTCAACGCTATATCAAATCCAGCCCACAGCTTCTGAACCAACCTTATTCTCATGCTGTCTGTAAACTGCGCAGCAATACTTGTTTTGCTTAATGATAAAGGGACTAGAGAAAATTTGTATTTCACACATGGGACTCCACAGCATTTCAGGCTTATCTTCAGATGAGCCAAGTAAAACGGTTACACCTCACTTCTTAGAGATGAGCGCACGCTATAAGTTAGATGAACAAAACCAAATACTGAGAGCAGGCAGGTGATCAGTCTGGGGGAAGTAATGACTGTCTGTGTGATATCTGTAGAAACGCTGCATTTAAACATCAGTTTTCCACAGATTATTTTGTAATTTTCAGTCAGACAGTGAAACTCTAATCGACATTCACAGTGTCTTTACACAGCCTTCATCAAGTCAGATTAATGTATTCAGTAAGCAAATGCAAACATGAGCCTCAGCTGTACAGCTGGTGTTTAGTGTTAATTAGCAAACATTAGCATACTAGCAAGGCATACATACTTAGATTTTCAGTCTGCAAGCGTTCAGTGTTATAACACCGCTACTAAGCGTGACTGTGTACTCATTCTGAACGCTGTGCATTAAAACCTGCTCAAACTGCTGATCACACTCAGTTGAAAGACTTATGGGCTCAAAAAAAGATTTTCAACTAATGAAATACACAGATCAGGCACAACATTATGACCACCTTCCTAATAAGGTGTAAGTCTGCTTTGTGCCTCCAAATCAGCTGTGACTCCTCAGAGAATGGACATGGAGGCATCTTCTGAGGGGCCTCTGTGGATGAGATTCGTCCAAAAGATGTCATTGTTTAGAATTTGGAGTGTTTTCCATGACCCTATTTGGTTTCCTCATGTTTCCTGTTTTTAAAATGTAAAGTTCTTCCTTAGAGTTCCTGTGTTTTCCCTACTTTGATTGTTAGAATTGTTTCTCCTCATGTGCTCCAGCCTCATTTGTTTCACCTGTGCATCATTAACCCCTCTGCCCACGTTTGTGTATATATAGCCCTGCCTTTCCCTTCGTTCTCTCTCAAGTCGTTTGAGACATTCTCCCACTGAGCTGTTTTGCTACTCTGTTTAGTCCTCTGTGATGCTACCCCAGAAAGCAAAAAGACATTGAATCAACGCTGAATTGTGGCCAGGCTGAAGATTGAATCAACAATGATGTCAGACACTGAAAACACTTTGAAAGTGCTCGTTATGACCAACATTGAAACAATGTTGAACAAAAAAAGAGACCAAACTAATGAATTAGCAGTTTTCACATATGTTGTACACACAAATATTATACAAAGACAAAAATATAGTGACAAATTTTACCACTGAGGTGACAAAACAGACTTATGATTTTTGAAAAAATCCAAATCTACAGATGATACATGTCTTAAATATTGGAGGAGGAAGAGTACTCGTAAGTGTTCAGTGATTTTAAAACGAATATTAAAAAGAAAACTAAAAATATGAAATCAGGAGGTGTGAGACTTGACGGAAAAAAAGAAAATATACAAAGGTGTCACAGTTGAAGGTTGGCTTTGAAATAAAACGCGCAAATAAACCACAATATAAAACACAAATAATACAAAAAAAACAAACGCCACCTTTCAACTGCTGATACCACTGTATGAATCAACTGGCTAAAAGACTGTCGTATAAAAATAAGCCTCACAACCCCAAAAAATGTATTTACAAATCACTGATAAAATCTAGCACTTAAACTCAAAGCCGAAATATCATGTAAAGACAGATCTCCAACACCGTTTGCCCTTTTAATTTTGGCTTTTCTCTTCTTGGAGCCCCGCCAATCCTCTTCAGAGCAGCCACTTCTGCACCGACTCTTTGTGTTTTCAGTCAAATTGACAGAGCAGCCGCTGAAGAAAGAAAAAGAAAGCGGACTTGATATACTGTTAGAAAAAGGCATTTCCAAAGAGACTTAAATGCCCAGTGAATACTCGTTTAGTGTACTAGATTTTTCAGTGGCCTTGAAGGAGCACTTTACCTAATTTCAACAACAAATGCCACCATTTCTGTCTCCTCGCTCTGTCTCACAGGAGGCTTCACTACAGAAACCTTTCTCCCAGTTACATTAACGGTCATTTTTCAATGTCAGGAAAATGTCTTCCCTTCTGCTGTCAGTCCCACGCTGACCTCCAGCCCAAATACAAACTGATGTATGCTGTAAACTGGAAAATGGAAGAGTTAATAGTTTATTTTCATCAATTAACAAAATTCAGTGAATGAACAGAAGAGAAATCTAAATCCAATCAATATCTGGTGTGACTATCTTTCTTCTAGGTCCACTTGCACACATTTTTTTTTGTTTGTTTGTTTGTCTTGTTTTTTTGTGATCAAATGTTTATTGGGATTTGAAGGACAACATTCATCATCATTCAACAGCACATAAATGAAAGTAAATATATAGACATGTGCATACACATGTATGCACACACACAGATACACACTTACAAATGCATACACTGGATAATAACAATAATAAAATGAAAAAATAAAGATATAACTGAAAATAATAATAAAAATTTTGGGGCCAATCATCTGCCTGCCCCATGGTTTTGCATGATGGATAATGCCATTTTTCTGCACTCCAGCCCCTGTGTTTTCATCCGTAGCTGAGTGTCTTGGCCTTGTTTACATGTCAGAGGAATGGATTTTTGGCTGCAGCTCTTCCATGAAGGCCACCTCTGGTCTGACTTCTCCAAACAGTAGATGGGTGTACCTGGGTCCCACTGGTTTCTGACAGTTCTGAACTGATGGCTCTGCTGGACAATTTCCAATTTCAAAAGGAAATAAGCTTGATGTGTTTTTCATCCTTGGCCGACCACTGCGTCTACAATCCTACAAAATCCCTGACTTTGGCTGCAAATGTTCCTATAAGGATTGAGGCTGGTTTGAAGGAAAAGGGTAGTAACACCAATTATCGATGTGGCTTAGATTTTTCTTTTGTTCGCTCATTTTGCATTTTGTAACAACTCTCAAGCTACAACTCTGAAAAAGACATTGAACTTAAACATGATTTAGCTCCAGATAGAAAATAGCTTTAAGAATTAAAGTAAACCTCTGCACAGTTTGCCAAACAAATGTCCAAGTGAAAAAGAGTTACAGTGTCCCCACTGCTACAATTCCAGACATTATATATCCTAAGATTTAAAACAATAAATGTTGACACTTCCACAGGGTACCTGCAAATGCATTAACGATTAAAGGGCTTAACATATAGATAAAAAAGCTCGGTGTAAAATTTGTTCACCACTTTTCAACGGACTGTTTCCTCCTTCAGTGCAGGTTCAGCCTCATCCACCTGTTGCTGTCTTGTGTGCTGTTTTCTGTGTGCTGTAAATTCACTCCAGTGTGTGTGTGTTTGTTCCTGTTCAGTTCATTGCGTGCTTGCTTTTTGGATTTCATTCAATTTTACTTTCAGTCCCTACTCCTGCCTCTCTGGACTGACATCACAAAATGTTTCTTAACTTTTGTAGGTTGTAATGTGAATTCATCATAAGACAACAAGTATTAATGGATAACTTCTTCAGAAAACAGATTTTAATGACCAGTAACCAGTAAAGTGCTAATGGAAATGATGCAGTCAAGGCCATTTAAACAGCAGATAAATCCAGTTTCTGGACACATTTCTGACACAGCTGTAGATACTGTCACTTAAACTGTCTCTGCTGTGTCAGTCATGGTTGCCGGTAGCAACAGAGCATTTGACTGAAGCCAACTGCTGTCACCAGAATAATGAGACTCAGCTCCTCTGACAGCACATAGCCTCAGCAGTGCTCTCACAATCTGGACCAACCAAATTAGCAAATAGAGGGGAAAAGAAAATCATTCACCGCAAGACATCTGCTATGAATCTCTAATAAATGCTGCTTCAGCTTGAAGAGACACTATTATCTGAGCACTATGAGCAACCTGTAAGAAATTAATACTGAGGGAGATATAATCGCTGAGACTGGTGGACACAAGACAAACCTGGCAATTAACAGAAGACAGGCTATTCACAGGAAACACAAAAAATCGATCCATACTGCCCGTTTTATTTACCAAAATGAAAACTAAAGTAAAGATTTTACACATGATCAGACCTGGGCAAACAAGTGAAATAGAATTGTTCTTGTGTCGAGCGCACAAAACATACTAAAGCACTCCATCAATCGTCTTCTTTTTTTTGTTTTACAGTAACATTGTTCTCCTCTGAAACAATGTTTTCATTACAGGCACAACAATTACTGAGAACAGAAATTGTGTAAATTATTTATTATAGCGATTATACCACACTATTATGACTGTAGACAGTCTACGATCCACGGAGCAGAGAGAACGTGTGAACAGAACAAGACCCTCCAGTCTGTGTTTCCACCCGGTCCCTTTTAGAGGGGGGACATAACGGAAGCGGCTGCTCAATCGTGTTGCGTCGAAGCCAGAGCGACCTCTTTTTGTATTTACAATTTCGACCATCACTCTTGAACTCTTCACTCTTTGCGTGAGTATTGTTGTGTTTTAAAAAGTTATTATTTTTATTATTACTGGAAAACAAACATTTAGCTGAACCACCCGCCTATGTTTCGCTTCGAGTCTTGTAAGCATTATGCTAACGCCGGCTAGCTAACTCACTGGAAGGAGTGTTAACATGCAAACAAGAAAAGCGCTCCATGGAGCCGTTTATGTTTATTTAAAAGTCATAGTGAATATGTGGCCGATTCAATTACAGAGAATATGGCTGTTTTTACAATAAGTTACCTGGTCGTGTGGATGTTTTTAGGTTAGATGATAATATCATCACGTAAGGTCGTCATGTTTCCAGCTGCTCTCTGTGCATCGTCTTTTGACTTAATATGATGTTCTGACTATTTTGTTCCTCTTTCTGAAGCCTCGGGGGCTCATCTGAGCAAGAATGACGGATCGATACAACATCCACAGTCAACTGGAGCATCTCCAGTCTAAGTACATCGGCACAGGACATGCCGACACCAGCAAATGGGAATGGCTGGTCAACCAGCACCGAGACTCTTACTGCTCCTACATGGGACACTTTGACCTGCTCAACTACTTCTCTGTAGCTGAGAACGAGAGCAAAGCGCGTGTCCGGTTCAACCTGATGGAGAAGATGCTTCAACCATGTGGACCACCAGCAGACAAACCCGATGATGCCTAAACTGCTCTGGATTGAGCTTTGGGTGCTTTTTCACAGATGCTTTTTTTTTTTTTTTTCCTGCAGGAAGTTAATAAGATGTCTCTTAAATCCACCAGTGACCTGCCAACACTGACTGCATTACCCACCCACACAATATGTCTGCTGTTTGTCTGTATTTCTGTTTTGTATTACCTCCCGGAGATTTGTTCATGATTCAAAGTTCTGACTTGTTTTAAATAAAAATAGCTTTTTCTATTTTGACCTGTGTACATCATGACTAGATTTACAGGCTAAAATATAGCTTGGCAGAACATATCTTTGTAGCCAGACCACATGTAGAGTGGCAACTAACGAAAGTCAGAGAAACATTATAAATGATTTATAGAATCTTGGAAGCCACAGGAGGAGTGATCAACATTTGGTGGAGAGCTCAGTTCCTGATCTCCAGTGAGTCATCACAACATTCCTGTATGTGACATGACTGAGTTGTGCTGAAAGTCAGTGGTGTATAAGATGAACAGGAACGGAGCAAGCATAGTCCCCTGGGGCTCCCACACCACTCACCACCACATCAGACAGGACACGGCCCAAACCACAAACTGTGGCCTGTCTGTCAAGTAGTCAGTGATCCAGGAGACAGCGGACGCACTGAAACCTATCGACTGCAGCTTCTCACTCAGCAACAAAAGCTAGATGGTGCTGAAGGCACTGGAGAAATCAAAGGAAGTGATTCTGAGCCTCCACCTGAAGTGAGCTTGCTGCAGCAGATAGATGTGTGTGTGTGTGTGTGTGTGTGTTAGTCTGTTTTTTTTATATATATATACTTAATTAATGAAAATTGTGTTCTACATTGTAGCAACACGTATATATTTAAATATGACAGTAACTGACAGTGAATCAAATCTGAATCGTAAATGATATTGTGAATTGGGGGAACTCTACATCAACTGTCTTGTTTTGTTCAAGGAAAAGCCCAATATATCTAGTCTCGGCCGATCTGAGTCCTGATCCAATCTTAAATAAACTGAATTTCCTCCCTTTTCTTACCTTACTCCTACTCCAGATCACGTATGCACTGAGCGATGTATTGTCTTATGTATTTAGTCTAAGACTAAGGCCTTTCAGATTTAATATGATAATAATGAGTATTGATGCCTTAAAGAATCCATAACATGATAAAAGATATATGAAAGCTAATCAAATGTAAAACATTGTCACATTTTTTGTTAAACGCATTATATTTGTAATAAAATGTCAGACAGAGCCTGAGCACCACATTAATTTGTGTGGGTTTTATGTTAATGTTATATAAACTGGGAGAAGGGGTCGTTCACGGATTTAGACACTTGGCTGCTGCATATTTTTAAGGTGGCTGTCTTTCCAGCATTGGTTTGTGCACAGCATGAAGAGTTCAGAGTTGCCACTTAGACTGAGGGGGAGTCGTCTGTCAGTGTGAGAAATAAAGAGACCACTGTGCAAATGACGAAGATAATGTGTCTCAAAAACAAGAGACACAACACAACAAGACTTAAAGATGTGAAATCTTGCTCAAAACAGTTGGGGACAAGATTACAAATGAACGTGGGGGTATGTTTATCATTTGGATGCACAGGACTGTTTTGGATGAATGCATACAAGAGGTCACTGTGTCCTCAGATTCAGCCAGATGAATCAGTGCTCATTGCTTGATATTTCATCATTCAGCAGAGAACAGTCCCAAACATATGTGACCAAAGCAATCAAAGGGTGTTCGAGGTTGAGGAGGTAGGCAGACTTCACGACAGGTTTTTCTATTCTATTCTAAGTGAAAGTGCTGATGTCTGTGACTTCAGGCGTTCATTGAACCCAGAAGACCAATTTTAGTTGACGTGTGTCTCTGTCCAATAACCTTCTTACATTTCGTATCGATTGAAACCTCCAGAAAACATTTAGTTATTTATAACATTGTACCTGTCGGTGGATGGGATATGGAGAGTGAATGTTTTGCCCTGTAAGTGGACGTGTAAAAAGCAGCGAAAAACAGACAAGGGCTAAACTGTGATGTGTCTAGACAACTAGGTCAGAGCACCTCTAAAGCTGCAGCTCTTGCATAGTGTTCCCAGTCTGCAGTGGTCAAAAGTGGTTAAAAGAAGGAAAAGGTGCGGACTGGCAACAGGGACGTGGGCTGGCAGGACTCACTGATGCACCTGGGGAGAGGAGGATTTCCTGTGTGATCAGATCCAACAAGACAAGCCAGTTGGTTAGACTGATCGCAAAGTTAAAGGTGGTTGAATGAATGAATGAAAGCTTTATTTCAAACATGTAATACAAAAAACAATACAAAAACAAAACAGTGAAAATACACTTATTTGACCCCTTTTCTATTTAACATGTACATCCTGTGTGTGTGTTTTTCCCTTTTTCACACGCTTATAAACTTGTATCTAGACATCTTCAGATCCCCTGTCTTCCCTATACCTGGTGAACACCATGTGTTTGTGCCGCTTCTGAAACTTGCTCATGCATTTACATGGCTTTAGTCAGTCTGTTCCACAATTTCACTCCACGTATAGAAATACAAACAGTTTTTTAATGTTGTGCGGACACAAAGATGTTTATCGCATTGTGCATCACAGTTTGTGATGAGTGGGGCTGTGTAGTCAGGGTCTCCGTGCTGATTCCCATCCACTGCAGAATGTACTGTCACGAAGGACACGTGAGAATCAGAAATGAATCGGAGAGCTTTGAAAGAATTTGGCCATGTCTGATGAATCACATTTTTTCTTTTCCGTCGCATGGAAGGCTGAGAGTATGTGCGTCAATTATCTGGGGAACATATGGCTCCCGGACGCAAGGAACACCTCCTCGCTGTTGTCCTGTGGGTGTGTTTGGTTGGCAACAATGTTCAGGTGGGGGTAGGTGTCAGAGTAACATCCACATAAACGCCAGGACTCAGTAATGACATCATTGTGTGATTCACTTCGCCGGTTGATGGCTTCATTGTTTTTGGCTCATTTGCGTTTGGAAAATGTAAACGTCCTCCTTCTGCCGGGACTTATTGTCTGTATGTGTTTTCTACTGCATTTCAGCATTTGTTTGGCCTTGCAGACTCAACAAATTGTTGTCCACCTACACAGCCTTGCACACATGCATGAAGCACACACTTGCACCCAACTGTCCACCCACGCACGTTTGAGCACTCCAACGACTTGGCCTTGATTTGCCGCTCTTCTGATTTTGAAGAGAAGTCCGGCTTTCATGTTTCGATGATAGAGGTTAAAGGTGCCTTTTACGCCTGAAAACATCGTAACAGGAATTCAATTTCAGAGAGCAGTTTTAACTTCAGCTGCAGTGGCACGGAGCACACAGCTTGGGGTAGACGCGAAGAAAATATTCCAGTGTTGAATTTTAATCAGGAGTGTGAGTTTAACATGCCACAAAGCACAAGCTCTATGATGGAAATTTCTCCGGGCTGGTTCAAGTCGAGCGGACGTTGAGGGTGAAAGGCCCTTGTGTGGAACGAAACGATGAGGCTGGGGAAGAGCAGCGGGCGATGTGCTCTGACTTGCTGACTTAAGGTGATTTACCAAAGGCACACTGCCAAAATTCACACATAAAACGCACACACTTGGTGCAATGTGATGCTGCGGATGACTCATCGTTGGTTCGAGAGACGAGTCGGTGTTTGCCAAGTGCTTGTGTTGTGCATCACGGATTGTTGTGTGTGTGTGTGTGTGTCGGAGCCTTCCTTGGTGGGGTAAGTCCTCGCCATCTGTCGTCACTGTGAGGGAGACGGTGCTGCCAAGTCAGCCGTGAACGCAGTCAGTGTGCCGTCACACACACACATATAAAGCACTTGTGTAAACTGCTTGACCCGTTCCCTCTGAGACCATAAATAGATGTCTGCTCGTCAATGGAGACTGACACCTTTTCCTAATGTCAATGAGGCCTTCAGATGGTAGTTATATGATTATTGACTAACAACCAGCGAAGCACTCGGAGATAACCTCTTCTGTACACGGCTTTTCCTTTTCCATGACAATACTGAAACCTCCAGTGAACGCTTCGTGTGCAGCCTGCACCTTTAGGAGGTTTTGTTAATAACAAGGCTCATTCTCCACTGTACGAATTATTGGTCGCTTGTCCACTATTAAGTGAAGCTGCAACAGTTCTGTGTAAAAGGCTTTTTAAGAATATTTTGTTTTAAAGCACAAATGATTGTTCATTCTGCAAACAGGAAAGAGTTTGTCTCGTCATGTTTATCCCTTCTAGCGTCCTTCACAATGCCCATAAAAAAAATAGTGCCCTTCCTGCCAACAGACAAATACACACTATAAAGACTGCTCTGCTGCAGGGCCATAAAAACAGCATTGCGCACTCGTATTGCACGTCCTGCTTTCGCAGTAAAAACTGTTTTTTATAAGCGCTGGAAATGAATGATCACGTATAAAAATGAGGTAAACAAAGATACTGAATGAAACCCCGAAACCTTGCTGAAAGCTGAAGGATGGGGCTAAATATTTCAGGAATAAAATGTCTTGGTTCTTCTATAGGTGTATAAAATGTCAAACTATAGGCAAAAAAAGAATGAAAGGAAAAATAAATAAATAAAAAAAAAAGAAGCTCTCTGATATTTAGCAGTAGCAAAATAGTGTCCAAGATTAAAATAATGATCTACCTGACCACAAAGTACGCAGCTTAACTCCTCACCACCAAAGAAGAACAGCAGAAAAGATGGACGGAGCACTTCAGGGAACTGCTCAGCAGACAGCAGCTCCCTGCCCAGACAATCAAGATCTGAAGTAAAGAAGGCAATAAAGGGACTGTGCTGCAGCAAGGCGGAATGGCCAGACGAGATACCCGCAGAGGCCTTATAAGCTGCTCTTAAAACCTAAACTACCCAACTACCATGCTTCAACAGTTGATGAAAGAGATATGGGAGGAAGAGATCATACCAACGGACTGGAAGAGCAGCCTCACTGGAATTGTAACCGGGAAAGGATACCTCAGGGAGTGCAACAACTACAGAGAGATCATGCTTCTATCTACACCTGGCTCAGTGTTCAATCAAATTATCTTGGAGAGGCTGAGGAAGGGGGCTGATGAAAGACCGAGAGGGGATCACACTGATCTTCATTGAGCAGCAGTCCACAGAAAGGAACACCCCTGCCTTGGTTGATTTCATTGAAAAGGCATTTGACAGCACGGACCACGTGTTGCTGTGGAAGCTCGTGGCTCACTACGGTATCCCTCTGAAATATACAAGCATCATCAAGAACACATACCAAGGGTGCGCAAAGTCAAGTCCTGCTCCGGGGACCGGCATATGAAAAGATCGAAATGCTCACTGATGTGAGAAGGGGCTGCCTCCTCTCTGCGGTCCTCTTCCTCCTACAGTATGTTTCTGGATTATGGACTGGATCATGAAAGAAACAAACAGCAACGAAAAAACAATTGCGTCTGACAGAGCACGCTGGCAACCTCGACTTCACAGAGGACACCGCATTTGTTGATGGATCGGAAACAGTGAAGAACACTCTAAGGTTGTTACTTTGGTTTATCGCTAAACAAACTATATTCAGTCTGATCTGTTCTACGACACTAAAGAAAGAAAGACATTACATCTGCTTAATAATCCAAATGAAAGTATGTGGTCATGATGTGGAGCCTGTTTTTCAGTTTGTGCTGCCCGATAAGGATAAAGATAAAGATATCTGTATTGATTTCCCGAGGGAAATTTTGAAAAACAGACACAATATCGCAAGGAGTTAAAATTAAGAAAGAATCACAAATCTATACGAGTACAAAGTAAGACAAACAACAGAAATACAATGTGCAGACTAGATCAATAAGAAAAACAAATGTATTCTGAACAACACCTGTGGCATTTGCATACAAAATATGTTTTATTATAACTTGCGCTCAGAAAAACAAACCTCATTATTTTATTTCCTGCACATATCTATAAAGGTGTGTCTAACCCCAAGCCCCTAACACTCTCTATTATTTGCTTCCTCTTGCCACTTTCTGTTGGTGAAATACATATTTGTTAGAAGTTTGGAATGGCACGTACATCCAAAAAACGTAACGAGCAGGGTGCTGGATCGTGAAAAGCAGGAATCATGACGTTTTGGACCCGCATGCCCTCAGGGAGTTTAAGGTTTGTGGATTTTGGGAGACTTTCCTACAGTCTTTCATTGAAACACAAATCTGTGACATGCTGACTTTTAGCTTCCCCTCAAATATGGCGCAGAGTGGTTTAGCCACCTTATTGCTATGAAACGGAAACTGGGCACATACCAGCTTATGTTTGCTTCATTTACAAGATTTGAGGTTTTGAGTCTGTATTTGTTTCATGCATTCGATGGAATCGGTACAGCTTCAGTCACATATTTTCACACTCTCAGATCAGATCAGGGCAGGCGTTTTGGCAATGTTAAAAGTTAAAGCAGTTATTTTACTCTGCCGCCGTCAGATGTAATTTCAGCACCAACCAAAGACCAATCCTCACCTCCGGTTTTCATCTGGACCATGTCTTTTCACTCATTGGTAGTCCTGTCCACACCGTCACATGTACAGCGCCCGTGCGGTTCCTCGTCAGGCTCGTCGTCCCTGCTCTACCTCCGCAGTGTCTAAAACTCGAAGACCCCCAACGTTTCTCAGCAGCCATTCATCATAGCACGCACCGTGTCAAATAAAACCAAACACTGAGGTCAGCTCAATTTGGTGCTGTCAACCCTCTGTTGATGGTCTGTAAACAGCTTGCCTTTATGTCTCCACTCTCGCTGACTCGATCTAACCTAACGTGACCATTCAGGATCCTGCAACATCCTGATAGTTGACTCAATTAATTCTGTGTCTTTGTGCCACGCGGACTGTAATTAAATTGCAAGGGCAGCAGTATGTGTTCGCTTTCATAAATGGCGCCTGACACGGTGACTGGCATGTGTTAATAACAACTTGGCCTTTCTGTGTTTATGCTGATGTGAGCTCTTCGATCGGCCGCTCGTCCACGCAAAGGTCTGGGAAGCTCATTCACCCGTATCAAATGTAAATGCATATCCCAAAAATCAATTATTCCCGCTCACAGACCAGTTTCTCCATTGTTTCACGCCACTAAAATTCTCCGCACGCCTTTTCTTCTCACGCCCCACGTCACCTCCTGCTTTTCTGCTCCTTCTGACTTTCTCCATCTGTGCTGCGCTGTTAAGCTATCAGCAAAGTGGAAGCATCAGGGATAAAACGCAGCACACAATGACGCGGGGAAGAAAGCAGCGAGTCTTTGCCGAGCAGTAATGGCACTCTGAAGATGAAAGCCGCAACAAACGCTGGACCTTGCTCATCTAAACAGTTTCGTGATCTGTTTTGTGCAATGAAATGCCCCTCTTTGTACATGAAAATGCATTTCAGCGGGATGTGAAATGAAACTGTTACCATTTAACAAAACATCTGCGCAGGACATTGAAGGCTGACTTGGTTTTGTCTCCTGTGTTTTTGATATTTTACAACCTTATTTTCTTTTTCAAATAGAATCTCAGCTATTTGAGAAGTGGAATCTGAAAAGCTTGACAAGGTAGAAAAACAAAAAGTAAAAGCAAACTAATAATCACACATCATTTTTGTAGCCTGAATGAAGGGTTAGACTGATGATTGGTATCCACCCTTTTCCAACTGAGTAGAAGAGGGGTTGTAATACAAGTGAGGTCTCTGGGCATTGCGCCAAGGGAATAACAGCCTTCCCATCCTGTCTGGGAAACTCAATTAAAGCGGGCGTGTATGCGTCTATGTGTTGATGACTGATTCGATTGAACAGTGGAAACTTTTTTAACGCTCCAGATTTATGTTTTCGGCTTAAAGTTCAAAAGTTCAAGTTGGGAAAATACGGCCGCAGTGAATGGTGAAGGGAAGATCAAGATAAAGATGATGATTTAAGGGAGGAGCGCTGGTTCTTACAAGTGAAAGAAGTCTACATGTGTAGGGTTTATGGTCGCTGGGCTCCAGAAGGGCAAACTTCAAATATGAGCACCAGCTGCCACAGTCAAATTGCTGTCCTCCTTTGCTCTATAAAATCGACGACCGTCTCACTTCTGATGGGTGATAATGGTGACCTGTCGCCGAGGCCAAACTGTAGCTCGATTGTCGTCACCACGTCGGTCCTGAAGCCAACAAGTCAGAACAGGCCTGTGAGCTGGAAAACAAATCCTCACCTGTGATCATCTATTTCTTTGTCTTCTTCTCCTTCACAGACAGCTCCATCATTCACCCACATTCTCTTTCAAATATTTAAATCTCTTAACAGGACTAAAATTTGTTTTCAGTAGTCATTCACACAGAGAAGTAGGATCATGATATAGATATGTGCATCAGTAAAGAACCCTTGACTGTATTACAAAGGAACCATCTGTGAGGTCACCCATAGGATGGTTAGTGTGGTTTTGAAGCTCAGTGGCGCATTTGGCCATCACCATCTTGGCTGTGGCTGATTCCTCTCATTTATATCAGATACAAATGCGACCATCTTGGTACATACAATCTCGTATCCTTTTCCTTCTCTTTCTCTTTCTGTGGGGATTTAATCGCCACTTGAAGCCAGCCTCAAGTGGCCATTTGAGGGACGGCAGTTTTTGGCTCCGTCACGTTGGGCTGTAGTAGAGAGTCACCTCTGACTGTTCTTTTGAGTGCGGACAACGTATTTTTTTTTTCCTCTTTGTGACGGAGCTCTCTGCTTAAATAAATCCTCCCGGGATGGCTCTGCATTGCAACACATTTTTCTATTGATCAGATGAAGAAATTCATTAAAATACTAGAGATAAGTTAAAAATGAAACAAATGTGTGACGATTCAAATCAGCTGACACAAAAAACGGAATTGAGATGCCCCTTTTAAACAGCAGAGGGCGCAGTCTAGTTTTGAGTTCACTAGGAATACAAATAAGGGATTCTCTTTAATTTATTAAAGTGAAAATATAATTAGTAGTTATTATATATATTTGTTATATTTAAATGTCTGCAATCTCATTGTGTTACAAAAAATAAAAAATATCATGAGTTGAGTGTATCTTTACATTCCTAATCAATATGAGATTATTTGATCAATACCTCTGTCACATCAATATCTACTCAACAAAGAGAGAGAGGCTGGGCGTCATTAATGCAAGTGTCTACAGCCACAAACCAGTGTAAATAACAAACCGCCACAACAAACAAACTTCTGACAAACTTCGGTTTCAGTGCGGTCCTAAAGGTGTTGCCAGAGGAAAACCACATTCATCTTTGGTTGCCATGAATACAAGCATTCACGGCTCCTTAAAGTCGATCAACTCCAACAATGACTGACAGACCCATGGTTTTGGCAACAGCGCTTGTCTGCGTCATCTCTATCTGCAGAGGCAGTTATTTGAAGCCCAAGTACAGCCGAATGAAATCCATGAAGGTCCGGTCCTGTTTTTGAGCAATTACCACGTCATTCACAAGACCTTGTCAAAATAAAGGCACGCGGTTGATGACGAGGAAGTTGAAGGACTTCTACAAACTTTTTTTCTAATATCATTAAATGGCTTAATATCCAGTAATAGCTATTCTTTTAAATTTTTCAGATAGGCCATAAATTTCTCCCCCAGTCTGTCCTTGTAGTCTCAATGGACGTTTGAAAAAATGTTGGCACAGTTTAAAAAAAAATAGCTTCTGCCATTTTTTTTTTTTTTTTTTTGTCTTTGAAAAGTAAAGGAAACAAACTTCAAGATCACTTATACCATCTGAATATCTGAATCCAAGCTTTGGTGATTAATACTGATAGAAGCAATAGTGCTATAAAAGACAGAAAAAAAGTGACTAAACATGATTTTCCATAGTTTTTTATATACAAAAACATTATACACATTTTCGACATAACAGTAGCTCTTTTTATGGATATATAAGATCATTGTTTAGATTTGATGCCAGACATACAGTAAAGGCGCTTGGAGTCCATAAAATATCCGGTCCCAGGCAGAAAATGAATGTATTCCTCCTGACAACCTGATTAAACCCTGAAGTGACAGTGCAGGCCACAAACAGATGTTCTCACATGTACACATTTTCATGAACTGGTGGAAGTCGACGGCATCACAGATGAGTACTTGCAGCAGATGGCATGTGTGTTTTACTCTGACTTGAGTGGAAACTTGAAGAAATACTTTTTCCCCATATTCATTTAGTTTGCTCTCTGGAGCATTTTATGGAGTGTTGAAGTGGGGGAGCGCTTACTTTGCATATAGATGAGATGAGATAGACTGCAGGCATGAACATTTTTTTTTTAAAACTCAGCTGCAGTGATTAACACTGCCAGGTCTAACACTAAACACCATTGTATCTTATTCTGGACCAAAACACTCACTCCCTCTGTGCCTTCAGTATAAATATGGTTGGAATTTAGACAAGGACACAGATGAAAACAGTCCCAGTATTAGAGAGTCATCTCTTTTTAAAGCAACATTATGGAACCAATTGACCACAACAAAGCACATCACCCACCACCACCAAGTATAAGTGTGACTGATTTGAAACTGATTGGAGTTGAATCCACAACCTTCTGTTAGGGCTGTGTCATTTGCCCTGTAACTAGTGCTCAGAAACCAACATGGTAATGGTAATGCCACTGGCAGCTACTACCTCCTGCTCCTCATGTGTTGTTTTTGTGGTGCCTGTTCTTCCAATTCGGTAAGCCCCCGTCTCCACTGCAGTGAAATGACAACGGCAGAGGAACTTGAAACCTGACTCACCGAGTAGGGGAAAGAAGGGGATGCGGTGGCAGAAAGTGAGGCCACTGCCGTCTGCTAAGTGAGGAGTCGGGCGCTTACAGCAAGAGAGTCTGGCACGACATAAATTAGCTGAGAAGAATCCACAAAGAGCAGCAGTGTAAACAGTTTCCAACATCCACACAAGTAAATATCAGTGTCTGTTGCTTTGGAGAGTTTGTATTGAGATGATAATTTAGTGTTTGCTGCATGAGGAAATGAGAGGCTGTGTTTCTGCACCCTTCACCCCTTGGACTGAAAGCCAAACAGAATTTAGAAACACGTAATGACCACATGTGGCCACAGAGGCCGCTATTGTCACTGCTCAACGGAAGTCACATAGTGTTGCTTTAAAAGAGATCACTCTCCAGCCTAGCCTGTTGATTTAGCATTGATATGCACTATATAACAACTTCAGAAATACCTTTAGACAAATGTAAATACATTTTGCTTGTTTATTAATTTATCACCAGTGTCTCTGTTTCCAATTGAACGACTGCTAACCGAGCAAGTGCAGTCGGAATGTGATAGGAAGCTTTTATCCGCACAAAGGCTATAACCGTTTATAAATGTGTTTAAAACATAAAACTCTGCATTATGTTACACCGTATTCGCAACTTAGGCAGTTGTAGATGTAATTAAACTGCCTTTTTTGGCTGCTCTGCTTACTACATAATTTATTTATTGGCTGTATTTACAATATCCTGCTTATAAATGAGAATGCAGTTAAGTGTTACCAGTTAGGCTTCCCCTGGATTATATTACCGTCCTATTAGAAGTATACCACTGGGTAAGATTCAGTTTGAAAATGTAGGCTTTCTCGTCTTTTATTAGAATTTACTGCCTGTGCACCATATTCACCTGTACAGAAGCTAGGAAATCTGCAAGCAATGATGCATCGCATTTACTTATTTATGTTTCTGCCTTTTTATTGGGGCATATTTAGAGGCATACTTAGGAAACAGTGCTGGATGCTGCTTGGAAACAACACCTGAATGTGAACCGCACTGTCTTTTTTCTTTACCTAGGAATGAATAATACAAAAGACAACTATAGTTAGAGCTTAAAACATTCACATCAAAGTTGTATTGTATCATATTGGTAGTAAAACTGATTTCAACGTATGCACATGCTTGATATACATTCTGTACAAAATAATCAATATATATAACAACATAGACATCGACATGAATGAATACTGTTGGTTCTCTTCCACCGCTGTACATTATTTTGTTTTACAACCCCTACACAATTGGAAGAAGAAAGAAAGAGGGGAAAAAAACAACATTTACTATTTGTAACAATGAAGAGTGTTTGCGGAGGTTGAGGCTCTATTATGAGATCGGAGGCTTTTTGGAGGTCAGCAAGCTCAATCTGTCAATCACGTTTCAGCCAACAACTACTCTCACGTGGCAATGGAAATAGTTTCTAAAGCTCAGCTGGCTTTCCCCGACACAGGAGATTCGGAGTACATCTTGACACAGAAAAATTGTAAGACTGAACCACCTCATAAATCTACACACGCTCTAAATATCCATGTATCTGCACATTTAAATATGAAATCCAAAGAAGAGCAATCACTTTAAATGACCATGTTTCTGTTTTTTTGGTTGCTAAAAACTGATTCAAGTTGCATGTCAGGGCAACTCCTCACAGACTGACAGATTAAAGCACTGTGGTCAACACTTGTCTTTGAATGTGCCCTAAATAAACTGACTTGGCTGAATGGAAAAAGCATGTTCTAGGAAAGGAAATTAAAGTACTACTCCAATTATTCAAGAGGCTGATTGCCTCAGTGGTGTTTGTTCTCTATTCATAAAACCTTCATATTAAGTCCACCCAACAAAATCAGACCTGTAACCTCTCAATGAACGTTTTTCTTTGGTCACTCTATGAGAAGAGCCCCAACCTATGAGAAGAGCCTGAAATAACAACCTGTAGTTTAAAAGAATGTTCTCCTCTGTGATCAAACGTTAATATTTTATAACTCAGGATATACGACGGTACACGGTCATCATGTATCATCAGAGAAGTGTACTGAGGGATTTTAATTAGCTAGGATGGGGTGTGATTTCCATTGCAGATCGCTAATAAAGCCTCAGGTGTCCGTCAGTTATAAATATAACACTGGCAGGGTATTTATTCTTTATCTACACGCGCCTCCTCATCCCCTTGGATAACTCTTATGATATAATGCCCTCTTGTGGCAGTATGCTTTAGGTATGTCTGCAAATGAACTGCAGTATTTCTGATTCAACACGGAGAGGCACATCGGAGCAGAACAAACTGCCTCTCCTCCCTTCTGATCTGTGACATGGCCAGTGACATCAGCATGAAGCCATCCAATCAAACCTATTTCCTGTTCTGGGAGGATGCCCATATATGGCCATTTGTCAGTTTATGACATGGCATACCTTGGCATGGACACATTCTCTACATTGTACACACTCACTGTTACAGGGCTAATTATATATTTCCTCCCTGCAAACTCCCGATAGGCTTTAAAAAAAAAAAACAAATGAACAAAAACATTTATACCAGCTCATTCTGATAGTCTATAATAAATAACTGGTTTTAATCAGAGCACTA
The DNA here is from genome assembly GCF_022458985.1 of Mugil cephalus. Lineage (NCBI taxonomy): Eukaryota > Metazoa > Chordata > Actinopteri > Mugiliformes > Mugilidae > Mugil > Mugil cephalus. Next base: position 18,378,547 of record NC_061782.1, on the reverse strand, counting down.
TAAACACCACTGTTCTGACTATAGATATGTGCAAAAGTTTCATTGGTGCCTTTGGATCGCCAAGACCTTAAGACACACATGTAGCTGTCCTGATAGATATAATATGTAAATAAATCAGGGCCGATAGATGAAATGAATCCTTTCAATGAATTTCAGTAACAGTGACTCAGTCCATTCTGTGACAGCGAGCCAGCATGCGCAACGCCAAGGGCCTGGGGCTGGCTCACCAGAATGGATTGCAGCCATGTTTAATGTTATCAATTACACCTGCACTTTTCCTGCTATGACAAACACCAAAAATGGTGGACTGGAATCCAAAGCAGAGTGGCCAGAGGGTCTGGAGGCCCGGGAGATGACGTCCAGGATAGCACTTAAGGCCGATGGAATCTGAAAACACAAACACAGAGGTTATGTTAAAAAAAAATACATACCAGATATAATAGAAAGTCATTTTTTAGATCATGACAGGAATTTCTATATGTGGTATATTACTAAAACATAAAGTTACTGTCGCCGTCAAGTTTTATTTTGGAATTCAAACTAGTGTGCAAACGTATACACAATATATGTATTAATATACATTATTCAATTGAATTCAAAAGTCAAAAGAATAATAGGCCATGTCTTCTGGTTGAAGTGCTTTGGCCATCTGACCAGTTGACCCTTTGTTACTACTAGCGTTATTACCTTTTTCCTTGAAACCTTTCTGATTATTCAAAAATAACTGTACAAGACAAAGACCTGTAATTGTTCCAGTGTCTCCCAACATTAGCACAGGTGCTAATGTTAGCTTTCCACATTACCTCTAGACTGTATTATTGCAGGTTTTCAATGTTTTTCTATGGAAATGGACCCCGACATGGATATTGTTTGTCTAACCTAGCCACAGTAACAGAGGAAGTCTGGACTTGACAAAGGATGGGAGTCCTCTGGTTGGTGGTCAGCAGACCAATCTGAGGCTGACCGCGTAATCATAAGTCAACAATCTGAGACATGAGAGAGAGACCTTTAGACTAAAACTTAACAACAAAAAAAAATGTTTATTTGCTGACCTTTAGAAGGCAGTAGCCTTGTAGCATTATCATTTCACATGATGAGGACAAATTAATCTAATCCTATTTGATCACATGATAGAAGCCATGGGGGTTGCATTCAGGTGCTTCTTAAAGCAAGTAATACAAAGTCTGAGCTTGTTTTACGTATCAGCTGCTGCTATTTTTTGATCTAAAAGAAATTCGACCACTTTGAGCTGCAGGCATTGGCTTTAGGGAAGGAAAATGGTGCTTATATAATAAATGTTTTTATAACGGTCTAAATGCTGGCATGACCCATAAAGGGGCTATTAGTAAAAATTACAACACACACACACACACACAAAAAGCAAAGGAGGAAATAAAGGATGAGCCTTTCACAACTCCTCTTAAGGACAATTTCTTAATATGTGAATATATTTATGACAGTGGAAATTACAAACAGGAAGTATTTAGATAATTTTTATCCGCTTCCTCTCTCTGTAGGCATTTGTTGCTTATATTCAGATCCTGTGTCAGACACTTAGGATAACCCACGGTTGTTTGACTCAAGTGTTATTTATAACAACTATTTTGACATGAATGATAAAGAGAAATCCAGTGAACCATCGTGTAGCTGTTTTGAAATCTATTTATAATAAAAACTGTGTTAGTTCTTACTGGGGGAGATGTGTGCAATCAGTCTCACACATGAGCTAATAATAAAGCAAACCTCCGCTTTATTGGCAACCAGTGGCTAACGAACTGCAGTTCACCAAGGAGTATGTCATGACTTTAATGTGGAGACCAGAATGGCTTCGGGGGATCAGAATAATACAAATTTGATCAATGTGAGCTAATAAACAGGATTTACTGTGATAAATTACTAATGAGGGTGGGGTTAAATGGTGGAACCCATCGACCGCTTGAGTACCTGGTGAAATGTTTGCTGTCTTCATGAACCTCCATCTCCCGGCTCTTAAACTCATTCAGCTCCTTACGGATAGCAGCCTGGGTGGGGGGTGGTGGGTGGGGGGCGGGAGCAGAGAACACAGGCACAAATTGTTAATAACATCTGAATGTATGAGACCACCTGCGCCCTCTGAACACACAGCACAGGGTTTTACTATCTAATCACATCTAGTCTGCAGGCCAGTGACCGTGTCCACCATGCTGATTTACCAATAAGATTAAAGGGTCTCCTGGCGGTTTCTCTGTGAAATCTAAAGATGCCTAAGGGCTCCTAAATGGACATTTTGAGCTGCCTGTGAATACAGGCCACGTTTCTGACTTTGCTTCAGGGAACCATCCATAACCACCACACATGCAGGATTCAATATATTACGAGCAGGGTACACATCAGTATCAATGTGTCCTGTGCTTATTATTTTTTGATTAGATGAGGTTTGAGTTAGCGTGCTATCAAAAAACATTACTAATGGTTTACCGAATTATTGTAATGTTAGTGACATACTAACATTAAACTATCTAAGGAAAAAAAAAGTCCAGCTGCTTTTGAAATACAATGACTGGACTGAGACTCTTCGTGAACCTAGAAGAGATATTCTGAAGTCTGTGATGGTTCGGTGGTGTGATTTTACAGATTATTATGTTGTGTTGTTCTGGATACGAACAGCAGGGGGCAGGCTTGACATTTAAACTGCCCTCAAGCCCACCCTGAGGACTTTTCTTCTTTTATGAGGAGGTTTTTATTAAGAAATAAGCAACATTTACAGTTTTTACTGTTTCTGCACGAAAGCCTGCACACAGCCCTGACCTCAATCTTAACCAACACCTTTGGGATGAACTGGAACGTCGACTGTGAGCCAGGCTACATTGGTAAAGCTCTTGTGGCTGAACGGGGTCAAATTCATGCAGTCGGGTTCCAAAATATTTCGTTAAGCGTTCCCGAAGGAAAATAGAGGCAGTTATAAGCATTAAAGATTGTGCAATGGTGACTAGAAAAAGGCTGCAAGATAATAAGGCTAAAACTGATTAGAATCAGTTTTGACACTGACACTGCACTGCATTACAACGACAGTACCTTGTCAGCAGGAGTAAGCCGTGTCCATGGTTTGTCTGCCCGTCGGTCATAATCCTTGGCATCTGTTACCTCCACATACTCATTAAAACGCAGGATCCTCCTAGCGACGAGCTCTGCCACTGTAGGCCTCACACTCAGCTACCACACACAAAGAGAAAGGGGAAGAGAAACTCATTCATTGTATTTTTTTTATTGTTAAGTTTTAAATGAAAAAAAACATCCAACTCCTCTGCAGAAATCTCACTTCCAGCCGCGTCCACTAGATGGCCTGATCTCTCTGCATAAAGCATCTTTTCTGCCTCCTACCATGACTCATAAGGTGGAGCAAAACATATTAGCAGCTAAATATAGATTCACCATGTCCTGTCTGTTCTCTCATCTGTGTGTGTACGTGTGTGGTTGGTGTTTACTGTACCTTTCTAGAGAGCCTCCTTTTAATCTCTTGCTTGGCTTCCTGCTCTTCGGCCTCGTCCTTCCCTGCATGTAGAGAAGCAGAAAAGTCATTTCACACCCACCATTTGAGCTTCTGCTTCTAATTAGGACGAAGCAGGTCCATGGCATCTGTGTCAGTGACTGATTTTACAAATAAAACAAAACCAAAAGGGGAAAATGAATATATCGTGTGACTTAAGTCTGTTATCCAAACATTCTCCTGGAATCTGTATGAATGTGCTGTACACAAACGGATGTAAAGAGCTCGTGGGGGACTTGGCCTGAGGAGCTCGTGAACTCCTTGACCTTTGTCCCATCAGAGATTGAAATACAAGACGTCTCAGACCCGTGGCAAAGAAACCAGTCGCCTTAGCTCTGCTGTCCCATGACTCGAACAAGCTACTTTTTTTCTTACTGTGTTCTTTCCTTAGTGAAAGGCCACTCAATAAATGTCAGTTGTCTTGGTGTCATGAACAGACTGAAGCAGTACATTACTCTGAATACCTAAACACTGGACGTGTGTAATGAGACTTTAAGTCAGTGGATATTATCACACATGTTAAAACTTCAAACAAGTGTCTATTGATGTATAAGCTGTGGCCACAAAGGGATAAACTTTAGAAACCATGTCTAAGGAAGCTGTGCCCACATTATATTTAGGTACATAGGTACTATAGATATATTCTGTATGCACTGAATGATAAATCATGTTATTTTCCAGTACAGAGACAGATATCTTACAACTGCTTAGTCATAAGCAGAGTAAAAAAAAAACTATTCAAATTAGTTCAGCTAGGCTGTCAGCAAATGAGATAATATTTCCCAGTCCTCAAAGTCTGTGTGAAGTACAAAGATGCCACAAACCCTCCTCTGGTGTGATTTAAATCCTGCCTGGTAGCCTGACAAACAAATAATACATACTGCTTGAAAGAGAGGATTTATATCTTTTTATTACGCAGTTTGAATGTAAGACTGGTTTTATTTATCACTATGGAGTACTGCTCAGAAGGAGCAAACTAGACTTTTGAGGTTGCCAAGCTTTTTAGAGACGTAGCAACCTCAGTGTGATTGAACACATCGCTCCAGTGTGAGAGACACAGAGCTTCCAACATAATTTAGACGGACGTATCTGTCTCATCCGTCTGATTAATGAGACACACAAGGCCGTATCTGAAGATCTGAATGTGGCAGCAACAGACTCCCACTGTGCCGCGGGAACGCCACAAATACCACTTCCTATGTGTCCGCACAGATTCCTCGTGGTGTAATAGTTTTAAAATTATATGATTCCAGTATTATGATTGAAAATCTGGTGCATCACATCCCCCCTCAGCTTCCAGACTGTGTTTCCTAGACTTACGCTTGAGGATGTTTCTCTGCTCCAGTTCTTCTGTGGTGGGTCTTTGGCTCAGGCGCCTAAATTAATAAAAAAAAAAAAAAAAAAAAAGATTTAGGGACCAGTTCAAACACAATGACATTTTTTGGGATTTACACATTTCATTCGCCACCAGTCTTCCTGTCTCATCTGGTAGAATGGGGCAAACTTCAGCACAGATTTTTACTGTGCATCATTTGTACCAGCACGCCACCCACAGCTACACCAAATAATAATTAGCAGTCTCTCCCAGCTATGCCAAATCTATGATGAAAAGTAACACCTACCTACATCTTCACAGCATGATTTGTGTGTCTGAGCGTGTGAGTGTGTACCTGACTAGTTTGGAGCCTATCTGCTGGCGTAGCTCGTGTCTCTCAGTCTCGGAGCTCCGCGGCAGAATGTTTTTCTCCTCCAGCTCTTTCTTGCTGGGTCGGTTGCCCAGCTTGATGTTCAGGGTGTCTCGTCGTCGGATCTTGCTGGCCAAAGAGCCTGGAACAGGGTTGCAACAGCCACAGGAGTTGGCATTTTTATCAGTGCTGTGCAATACGTGCAGCGAGATAAGCGGCAGGTAATAATGAACGGGCATCTTAAACAAATTCAAAACATCACCCTGGATATATAATGTAATAAGTGCAATTTAATGACTAACGTTAGCAAAAGTGTGAATTATATTGGATTAAATGTCTGTTAATGGAGACCAGATTATCTATACAAAACATCTGCGGCATCACTTGGTGTTCATAACATCTGTGACATCGGTGACATTCTGCGCTCACAGTCACTTTATAGTGACACTATGTCATTCTAAAAGCAAAGAGATCTGGGACTTTATTATTTTTAACAATAATCATAAAATGTTTTAGGCACTTATTGTTAAAAACTTTTTTAAAACCAGAGCAATTGTGTTTGTTTATATTTATTGACCAACCAGAACTAAGAAACTTTAGGGAGATGCTTAAAATACAGAGAGTCTAAGGTTCTAGAACCATCGTCTATCTGCAGTAAGATTCTGGAACTCCTAAATGAATGTAAGGACATTCTATAATCCCTACACATCAATGGGAGGATTCTCAAACTCCCCAAAATTTACAGGGAGATTCTAGATCCAACAAACTTCTACAGGGAGATTACAAACCTAGGACAAATCCAGCATGAAATTTTAGAACAAACAAACAAACATCTGAACGGAGCTTGTAGAATTAGAACACATCTAATGTATTTTAGAATTCACAGACATCTAAACATTATTAACTTACAAAATCTGTAGGGAGAATCTAGGACTACCATAAATCTGTAGAGAGATTCTACGCCAGTCTGAGAGGAGATTCTAACATCTACAGGGAGATTACGGAACTCCCAAACTCTGTAGGGAGATCTGGAACTGCCAAACTCTGTAGGATGATTCTAGAACTACCAGAAACCGCTCTGTTCCGAGCAATGTGCTTGACCTAATCTAAAATGGTAACCACACGACACCAAGATAACCACCATCACTTATTCTTCCTCTTCCAATGATGCATCAACTAAAGCTTAAGTGGTACTTAAAACTCTGATCCGCCCGATTAACACCACATACTGGAGGTACATGACACATGACCAGCTGGGCGTGAAAGTGCATAACGAAGCCAGCGAACATCTTAGACGCGCCACTGTGTCCAACGCAAATTAAAACCTAGAGCTCCTTGTATCTGTCACTTTTATCCAGCATTAGAAACCATTTACACATGCTCCCTGGAGATGTCCACTGGTGTGTGACATGTTACAAAACCAATGCCATACTGTTTGTGTACTCGTCGTCCTCCTCCTCTTCTTCATCCTCATCCCTGTACAGGATTGGTCCGTCGGAGTCGGAGTCGCTGGCTTGGCAGTCTCTCGGCCTGTCGGGGATCACTGTCACTTCAGCATGCTCCGTTTTTACACTGAGGCCCTTGTGCTTTTCTGCTTGGCCTTCTGCTGACCTGCAGGATACAAGACAGTGTGAGCGGAAATAGAACATATCCTGAGATTTGCAAAGCTTCAGTCACCAAATACTTGATACTACTGCGCAATAATGGAACTACTGTCAATGAACTAATGCCTTATATGAATAATCATTCGAGGATTTATTATGTGACTCCAGTAGGACTAGTATAATGTATAACGCTCAGATATAGAGGACATGAATATAAGGAATGCAAAGGATCAACAACTTGCATGTTGTAACTAGATATTTACCTCGGGCTATTCTCTGCACCACACCCTGTTTCTTCTTTCTTCTTTCCATCTCCTCCTTCCTCTTCTTCCGTCCTCTTCTGTTCGTCCCCCTGTGGGCTTCTGTCTGTTTCGCCCTCTGTGAACGATGTGTCCTCTGTAGCAGCGCTAACATGGGAAGACTGGGCCGTAGCCTCTGGACTCACACCTTTGTGCTCCTCCTCACCTGCAGACGAGGCACTGGGAGCGGGAGGCTCTAAACCAGGTTTAGAAGCAGCCTGAGTGCCCTCTGTCTCATTGCCTGAGGCTTTAGATGACAGAGGCTTTGTGTCTTTTGACTCCACAGGCTTGCTAGAAGTCTCTGCAGAGGCTTTTTGAGGTACAGAGGTGGGAGTGTCCGATTTCCGGCCGGTCTTTGCATCTGTCCCATTAGTCTGTGCTGCAGCGCCGGCGTCCTTGGACAAACGAGAACGAGGTGTGGTGGCGGAGGTGGTGGTTTTTGCTGTGCATCCTGACTTCTTTGGATGAGAGGATTTGGCTGAGGAGAGGCAAGATGAAGCAAACGTTAAAAAGGGAAAGTTTGTTTGCCCATATTTGATGTTGTTTTCAGAGAACATGAAAAAAGAATCATGTGGGAGCAGAAGGCGTGAGCCTGGTTTCATCTAGTGGTGACCAAAAGATTTGGTCATCGGTATTTTTATCGCCATTGCAATGTGAACATGCACACACATGCTTCTTGAAATGCAATGAATGATAAAAATAATGTTGTATACAGTCACAATCTGCATGCCAATATTTGACCTCTCTGGTGAAGCCTTTCATATATACGGGGCAATGCATTCACAAACTTTGAGTAATCTGATTGAGCCCAGATACATTCATATTACCTGACAGCAATTTGGTGGCACAAGAGCACAATAGATGATGAAGAAGAAGAAGGAATATGTGGACTACTGCAATACTGTTTATACATTGGCACATATCATCTGGATAATATCAACTCAAGATTTTACTTGTTCTGTGCAGGATTAGAACCATTCATACAAATTCTATATATTACACTAGACCAACTGAAATAACATTTATGCATCTCATTTTTTTTCATCGTGTTTTAAACATATATTAATTTGTTTGTATTATTAAAAACAAGTGTGCATCAAACTTGCACTATGTTTCAGCGAGCTGGAGAGACATAATAGCCCGCTGGCTCCAGCTGAGATGGATATATATAGTAATACTATAGGTAACACAGAGTGGGCAGAAAATATGTTCTTGGCTTTGATATTAAAAGAGGAACATTAGCTGAGTGTTAACATGCTGTTAGACGCACAGGAGAAGTCCAGTTAAGTCACTGTCTAATGGTAATGTTATGTATGTAATGTTTGGTTTCCTGTTCAACACATCAACGCAGGACAAGACTAATGTTTGTCTCAGGAAGACTCGTGGGGTGGATCTTGCGTAGCAGGCTGCTGGATGTTAGTCAGTGTTTCCGTCTTCCTATCATTGATCACTGACGCGTCTCCTCTGACCGAACATGGTTTAACAGAAGAATTTCATTTGACTGTATGGAAAAACTGATTGTAAACTAGTGAATGCCATCACCAAATCAAACCACAGGGAATATACATTTCCCCCTTTTGGTTGCTGTTTCCCTCAAAGGGAAAACACTGACATGTGGTTCACAGAGCAGTGTGTACAGTTCACCATATGACTGTTTCATGACTCAAACAACTGTTGTTCAAATGAATCTTTAGATTCTCACGTGTAAATTCTACCCCAGTTCATAGTTTCTAGTTTCTTTTTCTGTCAAACTAACAGTTCACAATTAAAAACACTGTCAGTGTTCAGCTGAATAACAAAGTAAACCAGTGTGAAAAAAGTGAAAACATTAACTGCTCTATTAGAGCATAAAGTCAACAATCCTATTTTAGTGACCATTCCTGAACACATCTTCAAAACTGTGACAGAATGCCGGAGGTGATACTGGCTGAAGCAGCTTTTCGTGTGTGAAGTGTCTTTGTGTGCTCGTGAAAGCAGCCCGGGGAAAGGAATGAAATGTTATTCGAACAAATAACGAAACAACCCAATAACTCAACAATGCACACAAAGGAGTCTTTAGAAAATACTGCGTGGACATCACATGCGGTATCGCTGCTTCATTTAACCATGCCGCATGTGGGAGAAGAATGAACGCCGCCTCTCAATCATGCCATCAAAATGACACAAGCTTGTCAAGGGACTATTTTTTTGAGTAACGTCATGCACTCATGTTTCTGTTTTTCACACACAAACACACACAGTTGTACTGTAGAGGCACTTTCAGAGGTACGCAAATAAATCTTCACTTCTGCTTTCTCAGAAAAGAGATCAAAAACGAAGGACCTCTACAGTTACTCACTTGACTGGAGAGCCATTCTAATGGGGAAAGGATGAGAAGGACAAACAAACAGGGGAAACATTTTTGTAGCCACTTAACACAGACTTGGCAAACACTTGAAATACATGAAGGTGTGCGAATGGAGCCATGGATTACAGGTGCTTTATAGTGAGTCCTGTTTCCCTTCAAACACTGATACATGCGTTTTTTTTTCCATGCAGGAAGGCAGGAAGGCAGGCAGGCAGGCGAGAACGTGGACTGGCTTCAGACATAACTAGCTGAACTTACCAGTCCCGCGACTAGTGTTGTTAGTATTCCGTGGATTAGTTTTAGCTTGTGCGGCTGAGCCAGTCTTGACTGTGGTTTTAGCTGTCTTTTTACCCCCCGCAGAACCATCTTTGTGTCTTGTCGTGGCTCCGGTGCTACCAGCACCTTTGGAGGAAGCGGGCAGAGTGGCGCCTTGCTGTTTCTTAGCCTGAGGTCGACCCTGGTTTGTGCGGGCGATGGGTTTAGTATCACTCTTCTCTGAGCAGATCAGAGGGAGCAGGAAAGAAAAGTGCAGTGTTCACAGGTTAAAAATGGAGGCCGAAAAAAAGGCGAAAGATCTGGACATGCAGACAGGCAAGCACAGAAAAAAGATAAACTCCAGGAAAGAGTCGTCTGAAACCTTTCTTGACAGATTAAATCTACTCATTAACCTTTCCGACCTCCAGTGCGACGGTACGTGTGTTCTGTTGCTGTATTTTCAGTGTTTGTTGCCCGTGCCTTCCTGATTATTGACAAACGAACAAACAAATGGCTACAAGTTCAATGCTAACAGGGTTGGGATGAAAACAGCACGAACACTTAAGCAGCATCAGACGCAAGGAGAGCGGTCTGTCTCCTGAGGGAGATGGAGGCATTAGAGGAAGGAGATGTCCAGAATGTCTACTGCAGCCTGATATAATGGGAATATCTATCCAAACACATTAGTCCCGCTCGTGGATCCCACAGAGAATTCAATGTTAACCAGAGAACTGGTGCACATACTTTACAGACGCATTCCACCGCCAAGAGGAAAAGATTTCAAGGCATCTAAAAAAAGCCTCGATAATTATTTCAAGCATATAAAAAAGGATCTGCTAAAGGGCTCCAAAGTCCCACATTCTTGAGTAACCCCATGTTTCAGCCATCTGTTGCTTGGTACAGTGGAGCCATATTGATTGACAATTACAATCTAGTGGCAAACATTTAGTAGCGGACTCGATGGCTACAGCACAGTTTCTAGTTCATGCACAGTAGCTCCATGATGAGCCACAACAAAGTTTGTTTTTCTCTTCTGTAAATGAGAAAATTGACATTTACTAAAATAATCTAGAAACCCAGCATTGTGAAAAACATGTCAGCGAATAAGACATTAATACCTGGAGATGCTGATAATGTTTTAGAAAAACATCTAGGGACACAACTTTTGTCACAAAACTGGAGGAAAAGAGCTTTTTCTCGCAATAAACAAAGCAAAGTCCTAAACAAAATGTGACAGTTGCTATATGCCAGAGGAAGAATATTAACCAGTTCTGAAGTCAACTGTAACAGAAATCTGAAGGTTAGTGATGACTCTGTTAGCCATGGGATACATGTCACACTATATGACAAAGATTACTGAACAGATTCAAAGAAATTACCCGTTTTGTCGTCAGTGTTGACCGGCCCAGCAGCTTGCTCCTCAAGAGGAATGTCTGGAGTCTCGATATCGACTTTGACCTCTTCTGATGTCAAGCTGGATGTGGCATGACCGTTCAGATTTTCACTGCTGATCGGTTCATCTAGGAGAGAAGAAACACGTGCTGTAATGTTCTGTTCTTTGGGCAAGTGTAATTACATTTGACAGAGCACAGACGGAACCTTATTGCTCTCATATAGGTTGATATTTGTAAAATAGTTGCCGTAGGTTATGTAGCTATTACATTTAAGGTCTAAATAATTAATTATTGCTATTATTTCTCTGTATTTCAGAACACAAGCATGTGATTTTCTAGACATAAGTAATATGAACATGTCAACTATTAATTATGGTGTCTTTACTCTGTTTGCCAAAAGGGGGAGACAAAACATCCACACCGCAGCTTTAAGAGGTCATCGCTTACAAACAGGGCTTCACATTAACACATGCCAACCTGCCAAATGTGGGTGAATTTCAACACTGGTGGGTAACACAGCAGTGCCCCTAGCTACTTTGGCGGGCTGAATTTTATATACATTTTTTAATTGTAGTTTTCTCAAACGGCATCTGAAATAATAAACGAAATACAAAGTGAGACTACGGCCCTAAAACTCCCAGAAAGAAAAGAAAAGCTGAAGATGGAACGCAAGATGTGGAGACAAAGAAAAAAAAGCTGTTTAACGAACACGGCTCTCTTGAATACTTGATTCTGATTGGCGAATCGCCAATATTCAACGGTGATTATTTCTTGATGAACCTCCGCTGCCCCTGACAACGAAATAAACACTGTTGCCCCTGGCAACCCAACTTTAACTCACTTAACTACTAGGAAAATGGAGTATTTTCCAAATATAGCATTTCATTTATTTGGAGAGAAGAAAACAATGGATACATGGCTGAAGAATAACATGTTCCCGACAGAGAAGAAGAAAAGAAAATAACTAGGAAGCTAATTTTACAAGAATAAAATCTCTTTGAATCATTGTTTTGAGTCACATTGAATAATTTATTTGTAAGCGGGCTTTTAATATGTGTTAAGAAACTACACTTTTTATTACTATAGATTGCATATTTTCATATAAAAGGAGCTTTGGCAGAAACTTATCGGAGCTAAATACTTGATAATGATCTGCAACATTTATTGATATGTGTGTACAAGGGTCATTTACATTAATCAAACCCACGCTGACAACCATTGTTTCCCAAAAACTAAATTGCGGCTAGTGAAAATGCTGAGTGGCTAATAACAACTAGCCGCAGTGGCTAGTGAACAAAAAAGTTAATGTCAATCCCTGCTTACAAATTACATCATCCACATCTGGACATAAACATAAAATGTTTTCCAAATAAAACAAGTCAATCACACAAACTGTAATTGCAAACGCTGGACATAAAGATAAGAGTAGATAAAAAAAACAAACCTTGCTCAGGGATGAGAACTCCTTTCTTGATGAGCTCCTCCCTCGTTTGTCTCGTAGAGATTTTCCTCTCTAGAACTGAAAGGCCGAATGAGATCATGCATGATTCAGTGCAAGAGCTTAAGTCCACAGCCGTTAATTCACAAAGGAGTCTCCAAAAGTTTTTCACAACAGCTTTGTTTCTATTGCGTAAACATAAATGAAATCCCCACCCCACCCCACACTACACACAACAAAGCCACAAACAGAGGCACAAAAGAGGAACTAAGTGAATTCCCTCTACGTGCTATAGCTAATGCATTATTTTTGTCTGATGACTCGCAAACCAATCTGCCTCGTTCACAGTGAGATCTGAAAAGATGTGTTAGTCTGATCTCTTAAAATAAAAAGATGAATCTTTTCTGAGCATAGGTTCTTAAAAAATAAGATCTGCTCATTCTATATGAGAGTACACAAATTATCTACCTAGTTTATACAGTAACTTTAGAAAAGACTTTAATTGGTGGAAAAACAACAAGATAATCTTGGAAATTTGATCTTCTGCAAAGAGAAACTTAAAACAATGACCACTTGTCTGTGGGTGGTCTACTTCCCAGTTGATAACTCCCAATACCTTCTCTTTCTCTTAACAGCCCTAGACACAAACCTGAAACCATCTAGAAGAACACGAAGGTACAAAACATACTGACACACAATAAGCAAAAGATAACACCTGCCAGCAATGACGAAGAAGAGTCTCTGGTCTTTGTATTTATTTCTGTCCCTTTTTACTTCCAAGCCAACAATCCAGGAATGAATCAGCAAGAGTTGCAAACAAACCGTTCACTCTTTTCCTTTTAAAGCTCTCCCGGGAGAAACGTGGCTCCTGTTAACACCTAATGTCCCACACAAATCCTAAAATTCAAGTGCTGACGCTGTCCAGGCACTTGATTGAGGAGAGCGAGTCAGCGGCCACTCGTCAACCTGTCCACACAGCGCACACGCAGCCACACGCAACACGCCCCACCTCACCTTTGGAAAGGTCCTGGAACTTGTCACTCGTCTTCTTCTTCCTCCACTTCCAGGGTTTGAACAGCTTTCCCAGCGATGACAGCTTGCCTCGCTGCTGCCGCGACGCGTGGGCATTCTGGGTGTTGGTGGCGCTGTCCACCGCCACGTCGCAGCTGGCCAGAGATGACGATTTCTCCAACCCATCAACTAGAAGACACGCATGCACGAACGCGTAAATATAAACATCACAGCGGCACAATGATACAAATGAAAACATGAGCGGCCGTCAAAGCTGTGTTTAGGCAACAGAGGGACGACTTTGTATTGTAATACATGGAGCTGTTGTCCAGACACTGTTATATAAGTAGACAAAATAATGAAACACAGCTGTTAATGTTATTATTTATCTTTTACACAGTCCATTCTTTATTCCTGTTACTTTTCTGCACTATGTACGCTGTTGCAAACTGCAATTTCCCCACTGTGGGACAAATAAAGGTTTTCTTTTCTATTCTATTCTATTCAATAGTGGTAGGTGGGGTAATTTTCAGTAGATTTTTTTGGTTTATGTCTTTAGTCACTGACAATTTAATCGAATGGCAAAAGCAGAAAAGGTGGAGACCCCCCTTTAGCTGAACCGCTCAGCACTCTCAGACACAAGCTTCCTCTGACCTCCTCCGCTCAGGTCACTGCTGCAGGACGCTCCGAACAGAGAGGCGGCACTTAAGGCTTTCCTGCAGCCGCTCCCTTAATGTAATGGAGGCTTCCGCGCCTTCACCCTATTTCTTCCTAGAAGCACTTGCACTTTTTGCGGCATTATCTGAGCTGGGGTTCTTTGGCTCATATCTTTATCTAGCATTTCAGTACACTCTTTCAGTTATTGTATTATGTATATAACTCAAGTCGGGCTCCTGCAAACTAAATTGCTGTCAGTATACAAATTAAACCAAAGCTCAGTCAACACTGCATGACTTCCAAGTCATTTAACAGATGAGCTAAGCTACAGTTACAAAAAAAAAAAAAGAATAAAGCTGTGAAGCTTTGTGGTGAACTACACAGTACAGTACAGTGATTGCAATGCATGGGCAAGTGTGTGTGTGTGTGTGTGTGTGTCTTGGCGAGATCCCCATCCTCTATGAGCTCCTCCTCTTCCTGTTGAAAGATTAGAAGTGCTGTGAACCTTCTGGCATAGGGTGTGTGGATGGGGTGTGCGTTTATGTGCATGTGTGCAGAGAGCTTAGAGAGGAAAGAGGGGTGGCGTGAGATTCCGTCAGCAGTTCAAGCAGAGGAAGATTTTTTTTTTATTATTTTTTTTTTTTACAGCTATGGTATTGCGCAAGTCCTTACGTTTCTTCAAGTAATTAAGTCATTCAGTTAAGTAATTGCACCTAGTGGTTTGGTGTTGTGGCTGTAGCTGAGGAACTTAAAATGAACAGAACATCAGTCTGGTAATGGACACACCATTTTAAGTGTTCGTGACTACGTCTGTAGTGGCTAAAATAACCTCTCTAGCAGCAAGCAGAGGTGAGGGGCTAGTTTCAGAGGCCTGGTGATGGCACTTCCTCTTAAGCACAAGATTTTATTTCTCTTTTCAAACCTCAGCGGACACAGAGCGATAGCTCTGTATTTAGCACGATTTTCTAAGACCGATATACACCGATAAGGCATAACATTATGACCACTGACAGGAGAAGTAAATAACATTTACCACCCATCTAGGTCAGACCAGGCAGCCCCCCCCCCCCTCCCCCCTCCCCCACCATGGCAACAACAGTCTTTTTTTTTAACATCCTGTTTCCAGTCATCACAGGACACCGTCAGAAGGCCCATTTCCATTCTTTGACGTGTCTTAACTGTGGAGGCACAAGGGAGACCTACACAATATTAGGAAGGTGGTCATAATGATAGATGGTGATTTGACAGATGATTTGTATTTTACAGTGACGAATTATTAAATATTTAACACGCGTTACCTGCGTATAGTACCAGCCACTGACAATGACGCTGTTCATTTGGCCATGTAAAACGTTTTCCAATTCTATCTGCATAAGGCCAACTTTCAAATGTAGATTTTAAAATGGCATCTCTTATTTTACACATTTATTATTTTTTTATCTCCACAGATTCTACAAAACTGAGCTGACTGGCTGCGCATGCTCTGTTATTGTTGTACTAGAGATTTCAACAACGTGAAGCTAAATAAGATTAAACTGTTGTTCCTTCACACAACTCTGTGTCATGTCACTCTTTTGAGATAACACAAGCTTACCTAATGATATCACCACACACACACACGTGCACACACATATTTAAATGTATGAGACAAACAATGGATCAGTCATTCAGTTACAACGCACGTGGAAACTGTCAGGCAACATGCTTATTACGGCAAAAACAAATCTGCCACATTTCATTCACAGCAAAGCTGAAATGATGATTCAGCTCATTTGACAATCAAGGAGTTTTACGTTAGATAAACATTTGTTTATCAATAGCGCCACAGCCTGGATTTAAATGTGAAGGCGCAAACTCATCTACAATATTTTCTCATCAAGCACATCTGTTGGAGAAAATCCATATTCTAGCCTTAAGGTCGACAGAAACCGATCAATAACCATGTTGATTGGTTGGCTTTTACCAGCCCCGACAGATTGTTGATGCCAATACTAGACATTGGAGGCCATCTGCTGCTCAGCATGCACTGATGGACACGAGCTCAAACTAATGAGCATAAACTGCCTCTGACGGATGCTTACTGGTGACAATGGATCGATGGACTGTTTGTTTATTTTCTCAATCGCTGTTTGGAGTGAGCGTCAACATGAAAACACTGTATATTTCAGTCAGTTATATCACACCTTTCTCTGTTGTGAGCACCCTTTAACTGGTCAACATTTGTTAGATCATTGCCTGTCAAATCTGAGCAAACTGCATTCCCACAGAAGTCTCAAGAGGTAATTATCTCCCATTACTCCCCATCTCATTTCTATAGCCCCTTTCACACTACACAAAAATCCTGCATTGTCCTGGGTCGTTGCAGGTGCCAAAGCTCCACAACCGCTGCGCTAGCGTATGAAAGTCGGTCGCAGATGAAGAAGGACAGTAGGATGGTAGGAGAACTGTCTGAGGGATAGCAATGCATCTTATCTGCACCATAAGTAGCGCACGCATTACGTACAAGATTAAAAAAGCTGAACTTTTAGCCATCTTGTTGTTAGAAATGCCGGTCTGCCGCATGAACAACTCTTATTTATTATATGATGTACTAGGTCAACCAGATAGGGGGCCCTATTACAATGGTATTAACCTGCTGAAAAGACATATCGCCACCTAGTGTGTACATGCACTGGGGAAAAAAACACTGGGACAATTCAGAAAATCGAATTTCAAGAACAGCTCGATTAAGCTGTGCATGTAAATGCACTGAATGTGAAAGTGTTGCTGCGACATTTCTTCCCGGGTCAAACGACCCTTGAAACGACCCAGGAATTTAATAGATTTAGGAATTTAGCTCGGCTTCACTCGCCTGCAGTGTGAAACAAGTCCTGCGTCGTCCCGTTAAATTACCCGATGACGTAGACATACCTGCCTGTCATGTTTTGACTTTTGTGACTGGGCAGCCAGCCTCAGACCCGCGACTGCTAACTAGGGATGGGTACTGATACGTGGTACCATAATGGCACCGGTGTGGACACAAATGGTAATAACAGACCAAAAAGCAACACAGATCTTGGTGCTTCATTTCGGTGACACTGAATTTGTAATTACTCTCCCGCGAGCTCTATTGCTGTGCTGACACTACAAATGACATCACGTCAGTTTTTCACCTGCATGGATGGATGTGAACCTTCAAAATGCCTAAGGCGAAACAGCAAAATGTTTGGCTGTACTTCAGCTCAAAAGTTGCAGACCCACTCGGCAACCTGCAACCTGCCTGTGTTCGAAGGCGATATTGTGCAAGTTATTTAACACCTTGAATTTGATAAAAAAAATATATTTTATATAGGTTAACTTATTTCTTGGTCTTAGTTGTATTTATATTATTTAAATTAATATTCTGTTCAACTTGTACGTCACAACATGGCTTTAAATTAAAAGGCACCATTTGTGGACAAAGTCTGTAGGTTTTCCATTCTTTAAGCACAGGCACTGTTTCAAAAGTACCGGTTTGGCACTGGTATTGGATAAAACCTCAACGATATCCATCCCTACTGCTGGCAGTCTGAAAACCCACTAGCGCCCACCAAGTCGGGTCAATCCGGGTCAGAACATCCCACGGGAACACACTTTTTTCAGTATGAAAGTGGTCTATGATTGTCTCCAGCCTGGATCTGCATGTTTCTGATCTGTGGTTCATCACCCCCCGCCATGAGCCGCTCAAGGTTTCTTGTTGTTAAAAGGGAGGTTTTCGTTATGACCTTGCAATTCTCACCTCAGGCCACATTTACACAAATCCTATTTTAGAATCTCTTTATTGGCCAATTGTACAATGTGAGATATACAGTGAGTAAAAAAAACTGTTAAGGTGTCTGGTAGTTTTAGTCCTGATGGACCTGAACCTGCAACCTGACGGGAATGTACTGAACAGGGAGTGAGCAAGGTGTACTGAATCCCCCACTATCCTTATAGCCCTCTGGGTTAATCTTTTTTGGGTGAAACCGCACAAATCTTGCACAATGGATCTGTATTTTTCAGTGACTGGAACCGCACTGGAACTTCACCTTTTTGAATCCAGGTGCCAAAACAAATACAGAGCCTGTGTGGATCCCTTGTTTCATTCGTGTGAACGCCTGAATATGAACACGATGATGCCATCGCCTCACCCCTCTAGCCCCTGACATCTCACAACAACAACAACAATGGCGGACTACAAGCTTGTGATGGTGCTGCATCAGATATTGACCCTTGTTGGATGACTAGGGCAATATATACTGTTGCCTCACCACTATGATGAGCTAAAAAAGGATTATGGACTGTGATCCAGACTCTACGTTTTTATGCGGTGTGCAGGGTTGATGCACATGTTCTGCCTCTTGTTCTTTTTTTGGCTGAAATCTGTGTCAGAAATAGGCCTGGGATATGTACTACAGCCTTTCTACAACTAGAATGGATCGATATTTAAAGAGAAATTCTCAAAATGCAAAGGAAAACCGTAGGAAACAGTAGGAAAAGAGATTGTTTTGGTACATGTGAATGTGGCCTTGGTGCTTGCTCTCGGTTGTCTCAGGGATCTGGGTTCTACAGTTCTACAGGTTCTACTAAGTCCTCACACAATCTGGGTTGTTGTTGATGCCAGTGTTTCAAACAGGATTTTTGAGAGGGGCTCAGCTCTGACGTGTAAAACTCTTTCGTTCTCTTTTATTGTAAGACTATGGCGGCCTGCCATAATCCAATTTGCTGCCATATTCTAGGCAATTATTAGGACATACTGACGACTGCAATTAAAGTAAATACCTAAAGTCTGGCTTTCAGAAGAATTAAACTGAATGAACACTATTATGACAAGAGGCAGAGGTCTTATTTCCCTTAACTGTAAAATAGCTCCCCAAACATACTTCTGTTAACTAGCAAGGCAGAAAATTATTGGTCTCAACCAGATTTTGCTCACCTTATGACCATGATTTCACGAGGACACAGCCAAAAAACAGCATGTAAATTCACAACATATCAATTAAGGGCACAAAAACCTAGAACTAAGTCATGGAAAAGTGCAGTGCAGAGCTCCATACATAATCTCCCCAGACACCAATTTATCCCTCTCTCGCCCTCTCACACACACACACACACACACACTACAGACACAAACACACACACACACACACACTCATTTCCTGTTCCTGTGCTGATATCAAATCACAACAATAGGTGCATTTCTGCAGCTGCTTTGTGCTACTAATGATGGGAAAATCAGTAACGGTGATTATCATCAGCATTAGGCAAACTATCAAACCTCTAGTTGGGAACTAAACAGGGACAATGGACAGTCTTATAGTGAAAACTGAGAAATGAGAAAGTAAACGAGAAAAAAAGAGGAACAGTGGAGAAGAGGGGAACGTATTGTTAAGCGAAGAAACCACCAGATGAAAAAAAAGGAAGATGTACATGTGTCACATGTAGCAATACAGGAAACCTGAAGCATAAAGTGCCATCACACATACATGCACATAATTTAACAGTACATCGACCTGTCTGAATCTGGAAATGATGTGTGTAACAGTTTACAGTGTCTTTCACATGGAAATTCAATAATTCTGGAAAACTTTTTTTTAATGAATATTCCTATAGCTGTTCAACACATTAAATAATGATATGAAGTTTAGAGTAGCTACATTTCTATAAAACATTTAAGACTGCCTGCTATTAACTGCTATTAACAAAAAAATAAACAATTAACAATGATGTGTCGGCTCATTTTACTTGAGAAGCAACATGTGAACCAATTAGCAATGCTAATATCACACTTCATGTATGTGTATGTTCAGTACTCTGCAAATCTACACAACACAGTTTTGAATGGTTGAATAGGTCCGTGTGCACAGTACTTTAAATATAGCATTGAGCATGATATTCTTAATCATCCTTATCAGCACTGTGTTTTCGTTAGCTTTAAATGAAGCCCACATATCCACCAAGGGAGCAGGTCCTTTGGGAATTGCCTTTTGTGTTTTTATGTAGACGTGTCAGCCACTGTAGGCACGTATACACACTTGGAATGGAACAGGTTTTCAGTTGAAATCTGTAACCTTACCACTAGGGGCCACTATATCTGACAAAGTGGTTCTTTAATTTTGATGCCATAGAGTCGTTGTTTAAATAAATATCTTTGGGAACCACTGTTTTAACCCCTTTAAAAAAATAGACTGTCCCACTCTCCCAAAACCTATGAGAATTTGTAGCAATCGTGTACCATGGTGGAAGGCGTGGTGAGCGATGAGTTCATTCTCATGATGAACTAACAGCCAACACTGGGCATTTCCCTACCTTTGCTTGAACCATGGCCTTGTGTCTAAACTGATCCAGAGCCACAGCTTTTGCCAATTATTTTTTCAGCAGTAATGTATAATGAGTTTGGTAGGCCCGGACAAACAATCCATTCCTGTCTATAGGGGTGTCACATCAGAACATGCTTCTATGAAGTCTCTTCACATGCCACCCCCATCATATGAATAGAGAAATCAGTTGTCAGCAACAAAGGAAGTGACAACAAGAACCTGTTTAATTAAACAAACAGATAAATAATACAGTAAAGAATGCATGACTATAAACTTGCGCTCTAAAATGTGACTAATGAAATTAGATAGACTATTAACTGCTTCCCCTATTTTGTGGGTTAACAAAAATCAATGATTTCAGGGCAGATTTTGGCTCATCATATGAGTCAGTTAAAACTGATAATACTGACTGCTGCTTCTTGCTTGCAAGAATGTGGCCCATACCCACATTACAGCTGCTGACACGACAAAATGATTCCACACTGGATTTCACACTTTGGCATTATATTTTGAAACAGATTACTTGCAATGTCTCGCGCATGATGGGTGACTCAGGATTTGGACAGCCGTGGAAATGGATGGGATAATCAGAAACACAACTTGAGACACAACAGACATCCAAGTGAAGTAATACTACACTGGGTATATTCAGTACTACAATCATCAAGCCAAGACACGCAGTCATGTGAGTTATATCAAAATGTGTCCAAAACTTTAGGGTTTAAGTCAACAAATAGTGGTTTTTCATCACTACATACATTGTTTGTTTTTTTTACCAGAGGATTACTGGGTAAGAGATGTGCATTGTGACAATGCCAGCATTTTTTCAGACGTTATAGCAGGAACATGTGTTGAGGAGGAGGGGAAAGGGAGAGGCTTCCTTCCTTCACTGCAAGTCACCGCGGAGGGAAGAAGCAGACGTCACAAACAGAGGAAGAGATGGAGGGGGAGAAAGAGGCAAAAGGGGACAAAACAGAGGGGAAGAAAATCGGAGAAAGAAGGGCAGAAGAGGACACTGATGTTGCACTAAATGAAGTGTGGGAAAAAGGAAGGCAGGAAACGGGGAAGGAAATACGAATGCAACGAGAGGTGTTGGCTGAGAGTGGAGGGAGGGGCGACGCTGGGCATTAGCTGCTGTTTTAACACTTGGGTCATTTCTTCCAACTCCGTCTCCAGTTGGGGCTGGAGAAGCAGGGTACAGTGTAACCCATGATACTCACAGGACCTAGCAGCTCAGACTAACAGACCAAAAGGAAATCAAACAGGAAACTGCTGCTTGAACATGTTTTAGCGCACAGTCATAATTTTCTTCTGCAGGGAGGCTAGGAAGATTTCAGCTTCATGCTAATGATTTTTCAATAAGACCCTTACCAATACACTTCCCCTCCTCGTCTCAGTACTGTGGATGCAGCATTTAAACATCTTTATATAACCTGTAATGCAATCATGCAGAGCATAAAGATCATTACAATGGGCTGGGGTTCCTATGCATGTTGGTCTAAGTGCGCCACAAAACACTCTCAGTCTTACTTTAAACGCTGACGGCGTCATAAAAAAGTTCAGGTTTGTTTTTATCCTGAGTCATGTGTCCCTTCCTGTGCCTCACTGCCTTAAAGCATTCCCATAAAAACATCCGTATGATTGGGAAGTTTTTAATGTTGTGGCTCACAATAACACCAAGTACTACAAATACACTACAGTGAAACAGTGGTTTAAAATGAATGTTTTTGTTTATTATTGAACTAACTCTGAAGATTGCATCCCATTTCCACAAAGCTCCGCGTACCCTTGCCAGCCAAGTCCATTGATTCAAAACGGAGCCTCTGTGATTTCAGAAGTGTTTGTATAACTCCTCTTTCAGCTTTTTCCAGACCAGACTTATTCTCAAGTACGGTGAAAAATGTGTGCCAGAATTCAAGAGTGACTGCATTGTGTGCCAGGTGGCTGACAGGCTAACGGGCCATTTATTTCCTTGACCATTTTAACAGTCATATTCTATGACACATAATTAAACACATCACCACCAACACACAACAAAGCAAATTGCATCCCAAAAATGTCTGAAATTAGTTAAAGCAGTTATGACATATTTCAATTTATCAAACCAAAATCACAGTGGTTTCATGTAGCTACACAGAAAGGCACAAGGCCAGATAGTTTCCATCTATCCATAAAGACCAAGTGTTTCCACTGAACACTAGGAGACACATATTATACTGAATTACCATTGACTGTGTACAGAGATGGACAAATTCTCTGTGATGCCATATATAGGATTTCTGAAGAGTCCAGTGTGGGTGGCATCGGTCATCACTGTCCTTTCTGTGCTTGACTCTTCCTAGTTCTTGGCTAAATTCAAATACTGGCAAACAATTCAGGGATCATCACAGCTGAGGAGGGTGAGTAAAGCTTAGGCACACAGCTAGAAATTAATCCATCACTCAAAGTGGCCACACCCACATTTACTGTCAGTTACATTACAAATAAGTTCCCAACAATAACACACACTTTACTGCCTGGTACAAAAACTGTTTTGGCCCCTTTACTCACAACAACTGTACAGGGCTAATGTCTTATATAATCCAACATTTCAAATTATATCAAAGCTTAAAGTTATTCATAATTTAGGGTGTGGTGATGTTGAGTGACAGTTGGGTGACATCTGAAGTTGCGAGTTGTCTGCCTTGGCACCACCCTTTCACCTTATGCGTCATTTAGGCTTCAGCGCTCAAGTGTCGTAGAGACTCCTGCGTTAACGCAGATCCTACGTGGACCTCGCTGCATCACGCACCTCCTCAGAAATGTTACTACTCACTGGGGCGACGCGGAGCGCGAGAGCTGTGATTGGTCCGCTTTGAAGTAGCGTGTTTCCGCTTTAGCATTTCGGGCTGCTACTCCATCTCAACACATCGGAAAGGTGAGTTAACTTTTTCGATTCTTTATTGGTCCAAATCAATCGACTCGAAATGAGGTCTGGAGATACAGCCATTTGTAAGACTCATGTTTGGGGAAATTTCGCCAGAATTTGTCTGAAATTTCGTCACCATTGTTGAAAGTGAAACAGGAAGTAGAAAGAAAAATGATCCCAACTCTGTCTTAGCGTTTGGGTGGCATTTTTACAGACTGAGCCAGACTGATGTACGCACAAATGTCGCACTCACACTGGCGGAGGGTCCGTGCACGAGGTCCATGAGTAGCCCTGCGCAGTCGTATAAATTACCCATTAGCTCCACCAACTGTCAATGTCTTCCATATGGAGTCACTGGCAAGATGGTGACGGCTGGTCTGACACACACTGAGCTTTCAAAAGAGTTCTTCAGAAAATCTTTGGGTGACGTCCCACGGGGGGTTCCCCGTCTTTATAAGTACAGTAAATAAAATAAAAAAAAAACAGCAGTGTAGGCTTCTTTAAGCTGTAATATGCATTTTCACTTCCATTTAATTGATGCTCTACGGGGCAAATAATAATAATAATTATTATTATAATAATTGTATAGTCAACATGAACATGTCATAGAAACAGGTCAGAAAAAACTAATCAGCTCATCTGGACTCATGTCAAACTGGTTGCTAAATACATAAACTCTTAAATACACAGAGGCAACAATGCAGCCTTATAAACTGCTCTTGGGTTATACAACTACGCTACTTTAAACCGTGACTAGTTTCACAACAGCTGGGCAACACAGCCCGCGATATATTTAGAAACCCCAAAGCATAATGATGCAAGAATTAATTTAACACACATTTAGTTAGCGTTAGCACGAACCAAGTTGGCACGGCGCTTTGTTTGAACCGAGTTATCCGAGAGAAATGTTGAAGAAAGAAAGCAAAAACGAGCAGACTTCCTGAATAAAGATAGCGGATTGTGTGTGTGTGAGAGAGAGAGACTAGAGGAAGGGAGACTACACACACACACACACACACACGCATGCACACACACACAAACACACTCACCGCTCGCAGTCTGAGACACGGCAGACACGGCGGTCTGACCCATATTCAGACTGAGCACCGAGCCGGACCGGGCCCTCGAACCCGCGATCACGGCCTTCTATCCCCGCATAAATCCAGCCCGCGGCCGCTGAGGAGGGAGTTCATTTCAGAGAAGAAGAAAAAAGTTTAGCAGCGTGATGGCTGAGTCGCTGGAAACTTGGTTCACTGACTGAGTGAGTGAGTGAGTGAGTCGCTACTACGTCGTAACTTCCCCTCCCTCATCCTCCACCTCCCTCTCACTCCTCCTCCTCCTCCCGTGAGCTGCTGAAAAATGCCTCTCATTCCTCCATGCAGATTAGAGGCTGCAGGGGTCAAAGGGTGGAGGGCTCTGACACCTTCAGCCACTAGTTTACATTGGCTCACACAATAGACTGATGGGACTGGCTAAAAGGTGACATTTAAATGAGAAAGTAACTAGTGGCACATTGAAATGTGTTCAGGCTGTTTTGTTTTTGCAGCCAAATAATACCTCGTTTCACTTCCTCCAAGAGTTGTCGGAACAAAGTTAGCTTTTCAAATTAAAATGCCACACCTGGGAGTAATTATGGACCTCATTAATTGAGAAAAAAATGAATATAAACCCTTAAATCTGTCGCGATTTTGAGTCAGTCCACTTTGAACCGGTGAGAACAGGGGACTGTAGGATGCGATTCTTACACATTTACACTAGTTTTAAAATGATGGTGCACCTTTAGGCCATCAGCTGCATTCTTTTATCCGCCTTTCTGTCATTGCACATACTGACGTCTGGATTTATACTTATTTATCCACCTCAAATTTATAAACAGTTTGTCGTCCTTATCTATCTGCTCCTCTTTATTTACCAATTTAATTACACAGTGTCAGATTACATCTAGAACACATGGTTTTCAAACATTTGGCTTCTTCCATTCATCCACTTACAGACCCTAAAATTATTACGATGGCCTAGAGAAAAGCCAAAATCCTGGTTTGGATGACACCAGACACAACTATCTAACAGTACTGTATATGAAGTAAATAATGTTATTCCACCTTACATTGACAGATTTGTATTATTCTAATAATGTCAGTCACAGGGGATATGCTTGTAATAGAGTATTTTGACTTTGCCGTAGTACGTTCTCTAAAGTAAAGGATCTTCTTTCACCGCTGTGAATTAATATGCACCAGTGTGGGAGTAACAATAAGATAGCTTGTGTGTCTACTGTAGACATGCAGATATCTGGATATCTCAGACAACCAGAAATAGACCATAATCACTATCACGTTAAGCAGGAAGAGATAAAGATGGTTAGTAGGATGATAGCTGTTTAAGTGAAATTACTGGTCTATATTTACACAGGTGAAAGTCAGTGAGAACTTAATCAGCACAGTATTTTATGTCCTGGCATAAAAAAGTCAATCATTATCATTTCTAAAGCCCAAGATGATACCATTGACGCTGCTTATATTCTTTTAATGCCAGTTCAAAGTTCAACATTTGCCGTTTCTGAACGTATAAAATAAAACAAAAATAAAAAAAGAACTTATCCACAACATTGAGGCTGACATTTGCTGGAAGTGTTTGACATTTTACAGTAGCAGGTAAACATGTGCGAAACCTTTTGAAGTGATTGCTCTGGTCTACATTGACTATTCCAGTCAGACATTCACGGCGTGGGCTGGAAAAAGTACGTGAATCTCTAAGTCTAGCCTAATGACATTAACAAAGGGTAATCTGAGTCATGAGTTAACAAATCTGGTGTCTGATCAATCGATAAAGCGAGACTGGAGGCTGGGTTTGCGGTACTTTTGATGTATGACTTTTCAAATCAGAATCAGAGTCAGAAAAGTCTTCTTTGCCAGTCACGTTACACATACACTTGTGACACTGATGAACATTAGATCCCATTTTATGACCAAGTGAAATATCAAGGGTCAGATACTTTTTCTCCTTACTCTGCAAGTCAGAACACATCAGGTTCAATCTTGGGAACAAGTGACGGCCATTTTTCTACATTTCTCAACAGGCTTAATGATTAAAAGATGTGATAATGACAATAGTCATCTTATATGATGTGTGGTATGCTATTAAATTAATCTCACCGGCCTTAACATATATCAGTGTATATTAGTGCTTTGTGGGCAACATTCAAAGTACGCCCACCGCAACCACAAAGTCACACTAGGTTTCAGAGTTGGTGTCAAAATGGTGTTTCATTTCCATTGCACCGGGGCAGTAATCCATTTTCTGCATTGAAATGAATCATTTAAAGATGGCTGCTGGACCCGGATTGAATTTGACAAAATGTATTTAGCTTAGAGCCATAACAATAAAAATGAACTCAGGGTCTGGATAGTGTCTGGGGCTCCAGATGAGTGTCAGTGCAGTAAGCTCTGCCCTGGAGGCAATTTATTATATATACACACAAAACACAATTTATTGAATAGCAGCAAAAAGGGCTGAGCTGATCTCTCTGTGGTTGAAAGTCACACAGTTTTGTGGTGGCAGCATGGAGGGGGGTGACTCCATTTCATAGGCCCAGCCTTCTTGAGGTGTCATGGGCCTGACTTCACCATGCCGCATACTGCCTACTGACTACGCTAGGCTAGGTAGCTAGTGTTTTCTTGCTGGTTGCTAGTTGGTAGCTGACTGCTAGCCTGCTGGTTGGTTTTCAGTTGGACTAGGCTTTTAAATGTGTTTTGCCTCAGTTCCTGGCACAAGGGATTGTAACATCTTATCCTGTGTAATAGTGAATAATAATATCTGAATGTGTGAAACATGAACCTGACTGTGAGTTGGTCAAAATCAGCTGAGGTCTTTTCAGCATAGCCATTAAATCTTCTTCGGTTGTAGAAGTAGTATGTTTTTAATATTAGACTCATAAGCTACTACTCACTGACGAATGTGGCAAACCAAGCCAAATACCCGTGACCCAGACTCTTAACACAGGAGTCAACTAGTGTGTGAGTGAAGAAGAGAGAAGAGAGAGGAGAGACGGCTTTAGTCGTCATCACTGTCAACAGAGTGCAAGTTGAGGCTTTGCAGAACACGGCTTGACAGAGCTGAGCCGTCAGTGCACACACGCTCACTCACATAGCGAAACATGAGCAAATCAGACTGGCCTGATGTGGACAGTCATTTAGGCAGAGACTGCCATCTAGTGTTGACAACACACTGGATGACACAAATGACCCCAAGTTAACTGGGACCAGAGAGCAGTCCTTTTTAGATGTGTTTTGTTTTCTGTTTTCTTTTTCTTTTCTTTTTAAATGAATGATTAATGTAAAGCTTTAGTTTTTATTCTCATTGCCAGTGATCCCCCAACTCTTTAAAGGGAAAGAAGCCACAGAGCGTTTATGTACTCACAAAAATCTTCCTATGAACTTCTGCAGGAGAATTAAAATCACCACTGAAACTTCAGCAAATCTAATTTGGCATGGAAAACACTGAACCGTTAAAATGAAGCAGTGAACTTGCACCCTGCAGTAGAAAGTAAAGTTGTTTGACTTTGTTAAACTTACTCACAACCTATAAAATACATTCACTGACTCATCTACAGTTAGTGAATAAAGCTGATTGGCTGCATTTTTGTTTTGTCTTCATATTTGCACTCTGATTGATTTAAATCTGTCAGTCCTCGTGTCCTTGTTCTTATGGATGGGGTCAAAAATTAAAGTTTTTAAATGCACTCCATTTGCTTGAGCCGCCATGAAAACACCAAATCCATTTTTTTAAGTAAATAATAATGCCATTCAATACACATTAAACTGGGAGCTGCTAAGACGGCCGCAGTCTTACGGGACTGTCATTAGTGAATAAGATGGAAGCAGATAATTGAACAGGAAGGAAGTCAGTGAAGAAGTGGGAGTATAAAGACAGAGCAGTAGGATGGAAGTACTTAGAGAGGTTAACAGAGCGATATGACTGCGTTAGCATTGACTGGGAGGTAGTGTCATTTACTCAACGTAACAGCAGTGCATACTGATTTTCTTTAGAGCCCATACAGAGGAAAATACTATTGTGATGAACAGATAAAGGTCTGAATTAAACAGGTGTAGAGACACAGCGCGCTGACAGTCAGCACATAAAAATAAAGAAGTTACATGCGGCCTGGGATTGCTGCTGTTGCACTTGTGTTGCAGGCAAATTAGATTGAACTTTACTGTCACTGAAAAGCTATTATTTACATACGTACAGGTGCAGGTATATATAGAGGTGACAGCACTAGGGCTAGGTGGTGCTTTTTCCTAAACAGTTGGAGAACTATGAATAGTTGTGTTGTGTACTGAATGTACAGGGTTAACTAGGTTAATTAGATTCGACTTTATTGTCATTGTATAGTACAGGTACATACACAACAAAATGCAATTAGGCATCTAACGATAGCAAAATGTGCAAAATTGAACCCAAGTAATGAAAAAAGTAATCATTTTACAGTAATATACAGTATGTTTATGTATATGTATATGCATGTATTTACAGAACAGGGGCAGTTTATTCATGGTCTGACACTGGGAGTATTGTGAAAATAAAGACCTTTGATCTAATGAAACAAAGATTTCAAAGACTAGGTATCACAGAGTGAATGATGAGTTTTAAGTTTGCTCTCATGATGGCATTTACTCATTTTTCCTCTATGGTTTCTATGCAGTTCATTAATCCTGAGTTGGTGAGTGCCTGGTGTTGCACTGCCTGCAGGACACATTTATTGGTGGTTTTGATTGGTGTAGTGTAATTTTTCCATGCACTTTAAAGTTCAACCTCCATCTGCATTTAAAAACACACATTGTCTGCTGTAATGCGATCAGACATTCATTCGAGTGTTACACAAACTGACACGTAGCTCCCAAGCAACCCAGCCAAGGTATAAATATATATATTCGATTATATATAAATATATATATATATATTCAATGACACAATCGACGTGATATTTTTGGTCAGCACACGCTTTGTATTTTGTCTGGTGATGCTTACAGTCCTTCTTTTAGCCACCTTAGGGTTTGTCAGCATCTCTGGGCTACCTTTGTTTTTATTCTGGTCTTCAGCAAATAGAACGCAGCTCAGTCAGATTCAGATCAGTTTAACGACATTGGCTAGTTCAGGATATTCAACAAGGATATTCATTCAATATTTTCTTCGCTAAAATGTTTTACGTTGGCCTGAAATGTTGTCCAATGCATGCCTCTGTATCCATCCTCTTGTCATTCAGGACACGACTGTTCCACTGGCACCCATTCATGCCCAAGCCAAAAAAAGCACCACCAGGTTTGACAGTTTTTATCAGTCCATTTACGATTATTGATGAGATTGCTGGCCAGTGATCAGGTCTTTCTGCTGTGTACCCACGATGTTCTACTTAAAATCTTTCCCACTGCCTTAGACCTTTGTGTCATTCAATGGTCATATGTAGGGGGAAAGGGTTCCTCTGGATTTAGCTCAGATCAATTTGAGGCTTTTAAATCTCTTTTGAGACTGTAAATCTGTTCTATATCCAAAATGGACATCTTTGGTAATGTATTCAAGGTCAGGAGGACAACCCCTTTGTCAAGGTAACACTGTAAAACGGCAATGGACGCTATTTGTCCTGCCACTAAATAACAGAGATCAACCATGGGAGCCTGACCTTTCTATTGACCGGATCAGCAAAAGGAGGGACAGCAGAGGCGAAGGAGGAAAGGGGCCCAAAGAAAGGAAGAGAGTCATCAAATATTAAGTAGTAGCCTCAGCAGAACAAGGATAATAATTGTTTAAGTGCCACTTTTCAAGTCTTTCTCTCCTCCCCTTGATTTATTTATTAAACTCCTCCAGGGTGCAGACTGGTCCTATTCGCATAACTGAGAATGATTTGTGCTTTCACGACTGAGACTGTCTAAAAAGAAAAGAGGTACTTCCAAAGCCAGTTGCCTTTCACCTCTGTTACATGGATAAACGGTTTCAGAATGGGAAGTTACAACCTTCGATGCTCCGTGCAATAGACTAACTAACCTTTTCAAGAGCCAGGGACCGGACATCTCTGTACAAGGATCATGATTCAGACTGCAAACTGTCATAACAGTCAAGTGTGACTCAGCAAGTAACAGTCTCTGTTATAAAAGCAAACCAGGCTGAGCCAAGAGGAGCTGTAGTTAAATGGTGTCAGTGAGATCTCACTGTAGTTCAGCAGGGTTTCATAGGCCCACGTAAGACTTTATCAAGTACATACTGTATGATTAGCAAACTTCATTGTTGGGATAAATAATGGACTGGAGAATTCGCTGACCGTTAGGGATTCCTGTCATATAGATATTGTCCTAAGATTAAGTAGCAGCCAGTGTAATTATAAGTATTAGGTGTTTTGGAACTAGTAATTAATCATTAAACCACTGTTGAGTCAGACAGCGTAATGAGATTGCTAGTAACAAAATGTTCCGTCAAGCCTCAGCAAAAACTATTTTGAAGAAATGGCGAACAAAACTCACACTGAAATTAGTTTCTTGTCTTAATATGAGATGTGCACTCGGCCTCCTCAGTGCAGCGGAAGCTTGGGTGGAAGTCACATGATCCATGTGTGTCACAGATTATCGGTTAAATCTCTTTCCATTACACATGGAGACACTGTCCCCCCATGAACACAATCAGTTTTCCATTTCTGGCGAGCGTTCCTTATATTTATTTTGCAGTTTTTACTTCGACGTTTATGTCATCATGAATATTTAATTCCATACGGAGATACTAAAGGTAGCTGAGGCGTTCAGGGACTATAAAGTGAAACTTCAGTCCAGGGCCACCTCTGCTTGGTGGTTGTCCAGTTTAGCCACTGTATACAAATCACTGACAAGCATTTATGGCTCACCTGCATGGATCTGAGATTGAAAAAGGAGAAAGGAGAATGAAAAAAAAAAAAAAGTCATGTAATATTTGACAATTGTGTTCCTGCGCAGCTCCACAAAGGAGGCCTGAGTTTGTTCCTCCGTGCTCTGTTACCCAAATTTCAATCAATTTCACGTGACTGCATCAACTGCACAGTCTT
Source organism: Mugil cephalus (assembly GCF_022458985.1). Taxonomy (NCBI): domain Eukaryota; kingdom Metazoa; phylum Chordata; class Actinopteri; order Mugiliformes; family Mugilidae; genus Mugil; species Mugil cephalus. The sequence continues at coordinate 18,347,041 of NC_061782.1, read as the reverse complement.
ACTGTATGGCCCAACAGCACGAACAGAGGTTACTGTCATTTCTCTTCCTCTTCTCATATGCCAGCCAGCTTTTCTGAAACCTGATCTCCTGTTTGTTGTATTCTGGCACAACCCATAAGCCGCCATCACTGCTAAAATGTTGCCTGTATAAATCAATAATTGACATCCTGCCAGACAGGCGGCCGGAGAGCTTAAGAGACGGCAAGCTGGAAAAAGACAGAAAGTGAGGGAGACGGGGACGAAAAAAGAGCTGAAGGCGTGACGTCTACTGTCCTGCGGGGTCTCAAATAGTTACCTTAGGAAAAGGCCACGATGCTTCGGCGGACAACGACGCATAAAGACCACACATATGTTGTTTGAGAAGTGTGTGATTTGATGTTGTAAGAGCACACCAAATGAGGGGAAAGTAAACAGTCAGCAGCCAGCATTTGTTTCCTCATATTCTCACTATATAAGGCCATATCTGCGCAGAAATGACCTGTCCATTATGAAAACAGCGGTCCGGAGAACAACATGTTGGCTTGGTCGCGTTGTGTGGCTGTTAGTCGAGACATTACAACTCTTTTAGAGGCTCAAAGTGGTTTGTTTAAAAGTAGATGACCAGTGGTTGATGATGGTTGCTTTGGCCACTGTCCAGCTAGCTTTTACCGACACTCAGAGGTCTGTTTTACCAAAGCCTCAAAAGGTCTGGGTCCAGGCTCATTTGAGCTTAGCTGACACATTAATTCTGGGCTCACAGATGCCATAAAAGTCAGTGGTGTGTGAAGATAGTTATCTTTAAAAATGTCCTGATTGCTAAAAATATCGCTATTCGTTTCACCATCGTATTTCGCACTGATGTGTCAGAGCGGTGACAGCCGCATCCCACGAACACAGCAGCATTTGTGGTGTAACTGAAGGTAGGTGCGGCTTCGTGTTCTGTCAACAAAATTGATTGTTTTTGATAATTTTAGTCAAACAGGCACATTTGCATGGCTTCGCCTGATATGTTCTCCGTCAACTGAGGCAGAAATCGCAGTCAGTCGTAGAGTCCACTGCTCGGGCTTCACGTCTACATGTACGCGCACGCTCTCTCACAGACGCCGCTTTGCCTTGCAGTCATTTGTTGCTTTTCAATTCACCTCGAGTCTCCGTCAACACGGGCGAAAGCACACACAAAGAGGAGCGGGCAAATGTGGATTTATTGCCGTGGAGCTCACCTGAGACAATAATGGAGTCTAAAGATCACATATGATCTAAATTTCTGCCTTTCTCTGTGGACACATGTCAGCGGCAGGGGCCTTGCCTGTCAAACAGAGTGATATGTTGTGGCAAGCTCTACAAACAGTAATTAAACTATATTAGATAACACAGTCCTGATTTAGCCTAGGGTTAGCCTTAGCGTCTGGCGCACCCCTGTTTTGGCTTACAACAAGTTCTATTTCCTCTCTGGAAATGTGATAACAAAGTGACTGCCTCTGAATGCGGTTTAGCATCTGTTTTATGAGAAACTCTATCCCTATGATGTGGGCAGACTCACAAAAGTAATAAATGATTTCAAAGGGAAGCACACAGTCATTATTGTTTCGTAAGCCAAAGATGTTGTTGATAAATATGTCACCAGTAAATCTGGCCTCAACAGCACAAATGCCAGGTAACAGGAAGAGGATAGCAAATGTTAGCATCTTATTTGTGCCGCACTGTAGTTTATCTTTTCAAATTGTTTTCATAATCTACATACTTATGTCCTGAAACGAGGCAACGGAAGAAAAATCTGCTGCAGCCAGATGATGTTATATCCTCACACCATAGCTCATGTTGCAAAACAATCAAAGGCACCAAATTTGAGTCAAGTGCCCATCTACATGGATCCAACCCCATTTTTGATTTGTGGTTCTCAACAAGGCCGTCGTCGGCGCCGTACGCGGTGTGCTTCATAACTCATAACTCTACATGGACACGGGGTTTACAGCCTCTGCGTTCACTCTGCACATACAGCATTCCCTGGCTAACAGGTGACGGCCACAGCTGAGGACAGCATGAGAAAAGAAGTAAAGAATCTCTGCCTGTGCCACTGCCTTCTGTTACAGTAACACAGAGAGACAATAAGACACCACAGACAGAAGGAAGCGCAGCTTATTATAGAAGGAGGAAACTCACCGTCATGTTCCATGACTTGACCCAGGGAATATTATCAGCACTGTGAGTTGATCCTTGCTTCTTCCGATACACAGTCTCTCTGCCTCCCTCCCTCCCCCTATTAACTCCCCCTACTTCTTTCTCACCATCTCCCTTCTTCTCTCTCTGCCCTCCCTTTCTCTCTCTCTCTCTCTCTACTTCCCTCCTTCATCGCTCATCCCTCCCTCCATGCCTCTCTGTCTCTCTCTCTCTCTCCACTGTCTCCTATTCTTGCTCGCCCCTCCTCCCTCCTCCCCTCTGCATCCCCTCGCTCCAATAAAGAGCATTAAAAGTTAATGTTTGTTTCCATCTCAGGCCCTCACCCTCCCTCCCAATCTGCGTTTATCTCCATCTCCCTGTCCGTCAAAGTTTTTTTTCTTCTTCTCTTTCTTCTTCTTCTTCTCCTGGCTACTGAGTCTGGCAACGGCCTCATCCATTTTTTTTTTTTTTTTTTTGGCTCTGCCCCATGTGCTGTAGCAGAGAAGGCATACTGCTAAGTATGAAGGTGCGGAGAGATGGAACAGTAAGGAAGCCGTGTATCTGTGTTTACTTCCCCTTGTCGCTCTCCTCTTTGTCGTCAGCCTCAGGCAGATGAGAACAGATCTGACGAAAGGGGAAGCTGCAGGGAAGTTGTAATGTGATAGCTCTGTGGCTGCAGTGCTCATTAGCAACATGTCATAGTCTTAAAAAGCAGTTTTGTCAAACTAACCAACATCATAAAATTGACTTCATCATTTAATTTCAACCAGGCGATCCACCAACAGTTATTAAACTACCAGTCAGTTTGTCAATAAGATAATTATAAAAGTAATAATTAGGGTCAAAGATTTGGGCCGACAGAAAGAATAGAAAGAATAAGCCGAGAGTACCCCTTTGCCCATGAGCAGGCACCTAGGAGCTGCTTGTGTTGCAGCTTTGGATTTGCAAGGGTTTAATTCAGTTTTAATGTTCTCAGTGTGAGATATAGGTGGCGTAACCAACGTACATTTATACTTGAGTGCTCGTCAGTTTGGCTCACGCTGTAAAAACGCCATCAAAATGCTAATCAGCGATGTGTCTGTTTTGCTGGTTAATTTTTGTTTCTACTTCCTGTTTCACTTCCGACAATGGTGACTGAAAGTTTCCCCGAAATTTTCCCCAAAAGGAGTCATACGAATGTTTGTGTCTCCGACCCCCTCAGTCAACATTTCTTCGATGTGTTCCACCAAAATTGCACAGATGGAGAAGCAGTCGGAAATATTTAAGCGGATACACGCTACTACCAAGTGAACCAGTCACGGCTCTTGCGGTCTGTGTTGCTGTAGTTACATTTCTGCTGAGGTGTACGTCACGCTACGGCGTCGGAGTCTGGGCTGATGACATCGCTACGTACACGAAGTGTAAACCATGCACACATCTTTTTTTTTCCATCATTATCATTGCTGATTAACTTGACCTACTGGTTCTACTCTTAGTTATGGAAATAACAGTTTAAATAGCTCTAAATCAGAAACAAAAACTCATTGTGAAGTTTCAGTCCTTAATATGCGTACATCATGAAACTATTGAAGGAAGCACTTTAGCATTTGGCCTCTGTGCTCAGAGCTCAATGGGATAAAAGGTGACTCAGATAATAACTTTCAGTATGTTTCATCACCATCAATTAGATGTGATTTAATGCACAAACATTGTCTTGGAAATGCACGGATAGATAGATCTGAATTAACAAAATAGCCTTTGTATTTTTAGATGTCGTTTTTATCGATGAACAATTAAGATCTCATCTTAAAACAATGGCACCGCATTGGCTGCACCACGATAACAAAGGTGCAGATATTAAACCCATGGACCACAAACATAACCTTAGTAAAAATCACAGCGCTTAATAAATCAATAAAGACGACTCTGAGAGACACACGAGTCAAAGGAGGAGGACCCAAAGAAGCAGTCGCAGAGTGCAGGAAGGTCTAAGAGGCCGACAGACGGTCGTTTTATTTCTTCACTCATGTCACACACACTCCTTCAAGTGTGGGGAAGAGCCAGTCAGCCCAGCAAATATGTTATCTATATGTTTGATGCTAGGTATCACTCTGGGGCACTACACATGTCCTTTTTGGTAATGTGCGTCCCTTTTAGACACACGCCATAGTCCGTTTCAGTGTGTGTGCATTTGTGTGTTCAGATACCAGTAGATTTTTTAATTTCCTGTTCTTTCCAGAAACACATCAAAGTTCAAGATGTGGACAGAAATAGAGGAGAAGGATTATAAATTACACTCATGGGTGTTTGTTCTTGTTTTTACTAAGCAGTGGGAGCCAAACTCCAGCAGAGTACTAACGTTCTGTGGCCATTGTGCTGGGCTTATTGTGTGTTGAAACTAGTTATGAAATGTTTTTAGGGCAGTGGTTACAATTAGGTTTGGGTTAGGAAATGCTTTATGTCAACTGAAAAGACAGAAACATTTCTTCCTATGTCTGTGTGTGTGTGTGTGTGTGTGTGTGTGTGTGTGTGTGTGAGAGAGAGAGAGAGAGAAAGAGACAATGTACACAATGGACTGAGAACAGACATAATGTCCACACTACCATTAGGTTATTGACTACATAAGAGCAGCTATGTGTCATACGGTATAGTGCTTCTATTCTCTCGTCAGTTACTGTTACTGTACTGTACACCGATCAGCCACAACATTAAAACCACTGACATTGATCATCTTGGGACAATTCAGTGTTCTGCTGGGAAACGTTTGGACGTGGCACCCCCACCCCATAGCAATGACACTCCTTGATGGCAGCAGCAGACATCCCCAGCAGGATGCAACCCGACACAGACACACACAGTAAAAAATACCTCAAAAAACTTGAAGAACAGCACAAGGTGTTGCCCTGGCCTCCAAATTCACTAGTTACCTAACTAGTCAAGTATCTGTGGGATGCACTGGAACAAGCCTGATCCACAGAGGCCCCTCCTCTCAACCCATAGGAGCCAAAGACCCCTACTAAAAAGATCCTGTTACCAGACACCACAGGACAACAGACTCATTTTTGATGAGTCACAGCTGTTTAGGAGACCTACACAATACTAGGAAGGTGGTCATAATGTTATGCCTGATCTTTGGTCTGGCCTGTTGTGGTTGGTTGCAGAGTTTTTAAGGAATGACTGTGGGTCAAAAAGAAAACAACATTTTGTCAGTTGAAACAAGAAAAAAAAAGGTTTCTCATGTTAAAGTGTCATGTTTCGTGGACCCGTTCATCCACCCTGACCACCAGCTACTGCACACTTGACTGTAGTCGCAAAAGGTTTCTGTAACTTAGATGTGTCTCACACATCTAAGCAAAAAGTTTTCGTTAACGTTTATGATAAAAATGTATGTGTCTTGTGGCCAGAGGAACAAAATGTTCTTTATATTTGACTTTGATGTTAAATGTCACTTTGCAGCTGTTATTTTCGTCTTTGATGTTTCTCGGGACTTTTTTTAATTAACCCACAAAGAGACTTCTGAATTTTCACTGCACACAAACGTACACTCACTATATATGTACACATAGTTATTAGAGGCCATGCAGAGTTAACGTTAACATCCTGTACATTTGCTTCTGAGTTGTTTCACTGAATATTAATCGAGTTAAAGGCTTAGTAAGTAACCACGGAGAGTTACTGATAGACAGATGGAGGGGAAGAGAAACAGAGCAAGTGAGACTTTGACTTTTGATGCAGTCCAATGAAACGGCTCACAACAGGCGAGAAGAATAACAACTGGCTCATCAGCTCCAGCAACACCCACCCACACAAGCACACACATGATCACACACAAAAGAAACTATCAGACTATAAAACGCGAGCGTGCCAGCCCCTCACAAGGTCGGCTGATATTTAAAGACATGCAGTTTTACCCTCTTTTCTCACCATTAAATGTGAGAGCAACACGTATCCAAAAAGGCAAAGACTGAGTGTGATTACGAGAAAGAGAAAGTCAGTCTTCAAAAGCATTAGTATAACGCTGATTACAACATGTAGTAACAGCAGACCAGCAAGAAACAGACATTCACTTTCAGTTAAAACAAGAAAAGAAAAGCAGTCTTCCATGTTGAAGGGTCATGTTTTGTGAACCCATCCGTCCACCCGACCTCCAGTGTCTGTTCCATTAGCTTCTGTAAACCTAAAATGTAATTTTTCAACTTCTGCATCGACTTCTACACAATTCAGTCCCACCTGAGGTTACAGAAATATCTTAAATACTGTAAATATGACACCTCAACCAACTGATGCATGCACCTCTTGTGTCTGATCTAGGTTTTCTTCTTAAGTGCCCTGTGCTTGTGACAAATATCAAACGCAACATTATGAAGATGTGAAACTGCTTTTCACAAACATCCCAACACATAAATCTAATTAGATATCGAGACCAACTGTCACATCTTTTTTTTCACTTTTGAAACTCGTTTCACTTTGGCTCTGTATGATAACGTCACCTGACTTCTCCCTTTGCTTTTTATCGTGTGCAACCAACAAGTCAGCTCCGCTCTAATGGCATCCCCAGCCAGCCGTCAGCCTTTACTGTACTTTGTATTCAGATCTAGTTAGCAAGTGTTGGCACGCTAAATTATGATGACAAGCATGGAAAACATGGTGCAACCAATTAAAAAAAAATGACAATGCTGTTGCCATTCTGAGCGCGTTAGCATACTGACATCAGCATTTAGCTCAAGGACCCAGCGTGTCCACCTACAGACTTTAGTCTTATTTAGATGTAGTCGGTGCCCGGTACAGAAGCCACAATAGTGACTGAGGATAGACTGTGTGTGGGCAGTGAAGGGGGAGGGTAATGCTCTCTGCATTACAGTACATTTTAACAGGCGGTTATTGCAGACTAAAAGGGTCTGTAATCAATGTTATTTCGAGGAGAGAACCCGCAAGGAGCAGAGCATCCCAGCGAGCTGACACCCCTCTGTTGTCTTCGTTTCTCCAGTCCTCCCCTCCTCCTTAATCATCTCATCCTCGCATCCCTTTTTGTCTCCTCTCTTCGCTGTTTTTCATAATTTTCTCTTGTCTCAGTCTTCACTCAGTTTTCACTCTTTGACTCCTCCCACTCCTTTTTCTTGTCCATTATTGTTCTGTCTTAATATACAGTATCTTGTCTTCGTACTTCTCCTTCCTTTACGTCTCTCATTTCCCCCTTCTTTTTTGTGCTTTTATCTTTTCCTCCCCTTTATAACCCTCTAATTAGAAGAAGAATACTGGTCCATCTGGAGGACAGCATGCTATTTGCAGAGGACAGCAGAAACCATCTCAGCCTACCAGTCAAACGTTTGGACACACCTTATCATTCACTTCAATGAGAAGGTGTGTCCAAACGTTTGACTGGCAGTGTACATAGGATCCTAAATAGATTATTTTCCACTTTTTCCACAACACATACACCAGGCATAATATTATGACCACCTTCCTAGTATTGTGTAGGTCTCCAGCCAGTCTTTGGATCTTATGGGTTGAGGGGAGGGGCCTCACACAAGATGGTCAGTATTATTCACTTCTCCTTTCAGTGGCATAATGTTATGCTTGATCACTGTATATCAAGTCTGACAATGGATTCTTGACATTGTAACTGATACTGAGAAGTTTACAATTCTGATGCCAATATATTCATAAACACTTACCATAAAGAAAAGTTTTATTTTGAGAAGCTTAGTTTAGGTCAATGTCTTGTATCAAGCGAGACATTTAAAAAGACTAATAATAGCCAGTGGTCGTAATGTTGTGGCTGATGGATGTTTATTTACGTGCAGACACCACCACACGGATTAAGGTTATTAGTGATAGAAAATGTTCATTAAAAACTAAACATCATCACTAGTTTTATCAGTTAAAACTAATGTTATTTTACCATAGAAAAAAAAGTGCTACACCTTACTCACGGCTGCAATGAGCCCTTTAAGTTGATTCATTAAACTTCAGTAAATGCACTGACTTTTCAGAAAATTAAAGTTTTATCTTTGAATTCTTAGTTCAAGCCCTCCATAACCTGAACATGAACAAACATAAAAAATAGATCATTGCAGTGGTGGCGGTTTATCATCCAGCCATTCTGTTCTTGTTTACCTGAAATAGTCTTTCTGTTTCTGTTTGTACACACTTCCTGTTGATGTGCATGATCTCAAGTCTGTGGTCAACCTTTTCTTTTTACGTAGAGAGCAATTTTACTTGACAAAGACAATCCTCCCTAGAGTCATTAATTCTGGTAACATTCCCCACAGGAATCTATTTTTTTCCCACAGGGAAGATATATTTCTCATTAGCTCCGTTCCCTCTAGTTTAAAAAATGCCAAATCTTAAAATAATTTCAAATAATTCAAAACGACATGGACCTGCTTACATATGGGAACTTTTCAGACTTGACAGAAATGGAAAATGTATTCCAGGTTCCATTTTAATGTGGATTCTTGTTTGGTAAAGTGGAACAACTCCCCCTGGTGCTGGACTTGCATATTGCAAAGCTGAACATCTCAGCGTGTAGTAGAAGTACATTTTTAAGTGATTGGAAAAAGCTGGATTCATGCTCTGAATAAATACTACATCCTGAAATCAAAGTACAAGCATAAATAACAACAACTATCTGCTTATCATGCTAAATCACGTTATTTCCTGGTCAAACCTTAAAGCTGGAAATCCAAACCATCAAGTGACATAAATAACTCCCAACTGCTCCACTCCTCAAACATTTCCTGTAATTACAACGTAAACACAGAGCACTTCCTGTGGCAACTTGACTGCAACAGCTTGCACAACTGTACATTTGTAATAATTAAAGCAAATCCCAGAAATGCACAGCTCTCTTAGAAAAGCAGTGTATTAATAACCGCCATGCCTGCGTTTCATGTCAGAGTGGGTGTGAGAATGTGACTGGGGCAGAGAGCACTGCTGCAGGCTCAGTTCTGGCCTAACACGCTGAAGACGACTGATAGGAAGTGGCTCTAAACCACCGAAACAGTGTGGGGCTGCCAGCGCTCTGCAGCCATCGGCTTCAGGCAGCAAAACCTTGACACTGACATTTAGGCCGAGGGCAGATGTGGTCGGGTTAACGCTGTGGCTGAAGAGGTCTGACACTGCCTGAAATTTTTTTTTGTGTCGCCATCACACCGGACGTCTTTGTCACTTTTACACGTTTCCAATAAAACTTAATGTTTCTGTAGTTTCTGACACACAATCTACCACTTGAACGGAGTTTGCGTAACTTAGCACTTTCCAGTTCGGGCTTTTTCTGAATCACTTGTGACACCTCGATAACACACAGATAATCTCGATTCGCCTCGTTGTGCCACGTACAAAAGCGGGCACTATTGATGAAACAGTTGTGTCATTAAGCAGCATTACATTAATAAAGCAGTTATTAATTAATAATTTATAATGAATTCATTGTGCTGTCTGATGCTCTGCAATGTAAAACAAAGAAAGTCAAGAAAGTAGTGCATTAAGAAAGAAAGAAAAAAACAAATATTTGTGTGTTTATTTGAAGTATCCCGAGCAACAACCTGACAGAAAAGGTGAAAGTAATTTGTGTGTGTCTGTGTGTGGGAGAGAACAGGAAGCCACGGGTGCTTTTTCAGTCATTTGGAGATGCTGTCAGACTAGAATAAACCAGCGAACCTTATGACACCAGAGGCAAAAAGAGACACTTTTAAAGCTGTAGGCTGCAATAGTGATTATGAATAATACACTTATTCTGCCTCAAGACCTCTTGGATGTGACTCTAATATCAGTATCCTGAACTGGTCTACAGGTTTTTGGTCAGACTGTGTGGTTTCTCCTACCTGAGCGGGCTCCCCGCAGCCTAAACAGCACCCTGGAGCGAAATCCTGAGGTGTCGCTGTGAGAGCGCAACCTGGGCAGAGGCCACAGCTGAGAGAAAGGCCTTAGCTCCGGGTAGGTGTCCCCCTCCTCTTCCATGGTCACCCCCTCTGTGTGTCAGCCGGGAGAGGAGTCGCAGAGTCACGGCGAGACGAGACGAGACGAGACGAGACGACAAGGAACTTCACATGAACCTCCCCAACATCAGCACCCTGCTGCTCCTCCTCCCCCCTCCTCCTCTTTCCTCCTCCTGTCAGACTCATGTAGCACTGTGCGTGTGTGTGTTCTGTTTGTCAACGCCCATCGCCTTTGAAAGATAGGTTGACCACATAGCGACTGCTTGACTGTTTGAAATTTGATCTGGCATAGAATTGAGTGAAAGCAACATGCCCATTATCTGACCAACTGCTAAACCTGTTCCTCTTTCTCTCTTTTAAGATTACAAGTTAGAATGTAGGGATGTAGCATGCGTTAATATTCTGCATTTCACGATTAACCTTGTTTCCCGGTGACAAGACTTTATTTTCAGTAAGACATTTCGACTAAAGCCGATCTCCAGCAAATACCAGACATTATTGAGGCATCTGGATGCAGGCTGTGTTGGCTGTATTTTATCATTTTAACCTAATTGTGCAAAAAAGTAAGGTGATGAAAAAAAAAATGGAAAAAAAAATGGATTGCCGAGGAAAAGTTGCGTAATGATAAAATGTCAGTGTAACATAATAGAAACCAGACAGGCCTAAGAGGCTGCAGCTTGTTTAACGCTAGATGTCGCTAAATTACCACTGTGCTGTGAATATTCTGCTTTCCATCCATGTTGACACCAGGTTGACACCCAGTGCCGGTTTCATACTTGACACCTAGAGGGGATGAAAATAAAGAGCTCTCACTCTGACTTTTGTCTGTCTTTGAAAATATTGGACTTTTAACTGCTATTATTTGTAGGTTTATGTAAGCATAATGGTAAATAAATATATGAATTGTTGTTCATAAATAGCAAATAGCTAGTTTAGTGTGAATACAAAGTGCATGCATTCGTAACACTGCCTGTAGCAGCATATTTTCTTCTTCTTTTTCATTGTTGCATTAACTCTGTTGTAAAAGTAAATTTCTAACCTTCTAAGTGGCACTTTAAGTTGAATCGCACCTTATAATTCTATTCTATTCTATTCTATTCTATTCTAAAATACTCAGTATTCTATTGAACATATTTCTGCAGACAGTTTTTCTTCATGCCCTGTCATCATGCCTATATAATTTACTGAATTCGGTACGTTTAAAAAACAACCTAATTTGATCCAAAGTGCGTTACAAGCAGAACAATATAAATCAATCAACAATCCCGTTAATATAAAACAAATAAATATGAGCTAATAGTAAGTAAAACTGTCAATAAAAGCTGTGTTTGCATAGTAAAATTCAACCTAAACTTGGACTGAAGACCAGCGAGAAGAAATGTGTTTTCAATAACGATTTAAAATACTCTAAACTCTGGGCCGCTTTGATAAGAAAGGATAGATTGTTACAGAGTTAGTTATGCGGCCTAGTATCATTGTACAGTGTATAGCTATAGGTTTGTTTAATTCTATTCATTTATTTCTCGTGTTTTATTGTATTTAATTCCCGGTTTCCAATAAACTACAATAAACCAGCTTTTCTAAAATAAAACTGAAATAAAAAATTGCTCCGGAGTGATCATCTTCGTCATAGACCATCTTCGGCCCGTCGGTGCGTCCTGGTGTGTCCTGGTGCGTCCTCCTGGCTCAGGGGGAGATGGGCTGAGACGCAGAGGACGGAGCCGACGACACCGAGACCCGCCGCGGCCGCTCAGCCTAGCAGTTACCGGAGGGAAGACTCGGGTAAGCCGGACCAGGAGACGATAAAATTCACTCACCGCATTAACTAAGCTCGCTGCCGTGTAGCGGCAGAGTTCGTATTTTACGAAGCTGGCTAACAAGAGTCGCCAGTGTTAGCTGGGCTATGTTAACGTGTATGACAAAACTTCTTCGCCAGCGCGGCCAGGTACCAGCTAATCGTTGCTAGCTCGTCTTAAGATCACAGGAATTGCATTTTACGTGGTTAATTCATATTACATTAGATGTTGTGGGTGTCGCTTTTATAAGTTTACGGGGAGCTAACAGCGAGCTAACCTGAGCCGTTGAGGCCAGACACCCACAGCTGCTGATGCTGCTGTAACACAACATGTGTCACACAGCGTGTTGGTGTGCGAATCTAACGTTAGTTAACTTTAGCTGTTTGTGGTTGTTATTATACATGTTTTCCTCTTTTGAACTATGGAAGTTTCTTAGTTAAGTACTTGATTTTAGAGCTAGGATTCCGTTATCTGTACCTAGTGAGCATCTTCCCTTTTGGCCATGCTGTTAAAATAATGAAAAAAACAAGTAGGATACTGCTGTGGTAAGTGGGACCTTTTCTATTCTGGCCAAGAAATTGTGAAGGCCCAAGCCTGTTTAACCTGCTGCCTATATGTGCTACATTCAGAGCCAGACCCTGACCAGAAATCACTGTTTTCGTCTAAACCGGAATGACCTGTCCTCACCTCTGACCCGCAGAGAGATCAGTTAAACCTCAACACCTTTTCCATAGATTGCTTCTCCACCACTGGCCTCTGTGTTTTCCTTTCAGTGGTCTCTCTGCGAATCCAGTTGCACGACTACAGCTGCAGTATCCTTGACACCTAGATCAGTGATTTGCTTTGTAGTTTGTACGTGGCTGAACAGCAACGTGCCCCTCCAAACTCCTTACTGTTGACTCATGGCTTTGTCCCGCGTGACCATTTGGTCGCCATGCGATGGCGGACAAAGCCGTCGAGCAAGTGTAAAGAGTGAGTTTACCTGGGGAGTGTTTGACCTAGAAAGAAGTCAGCTCTAATATCACAAAGCCTTATCTACAGGGTTCGACCTTTACACTCGCCTGTCTGCGCCATCTTCCGACCCCGCTTTAGCTAAAAATCCTTCTCTCGCTTTCTCTTATCACCGTCTTGTTAGAGTCACATCCATTACACGGGAAGCTTTTTTTTTTTCTTTTTTTTTTCTTTTTCTGTGAGCTCAGACAGAATGAGTGCACTCAGACGTGTGCACCAGTATCCTGGCAATGATCTGTTTTTGAAGTATCCTAGTTATGTGTTTGACCATGTAAACATCATATCCTGGCTGCAGAAACCCAAATATGTCACGAGGCGAGCTCAAATAGAGCCTGGGATACTGTGCCATATAAACACCTTACGGTTGCGGGTCGCTGGTCGAAGCCAGTGTTTGTTTAAAAAAAAAATAAGAGAGAGAGAGAGAGAAAAAAATTATAGGTGATGATCTAAAATAAAAGGCAGGAAATTGACATGGTTCGGATAAAATTGCGGTTTATTGTCGGCTTCATTCTTTGACTACATGTGATAAGACAGAAAACAAATCATGCGCTGTGGTAAATGTAATAATGCCAGTCAGCAAGAAACCGAACTATTCTTATCGCCCACGTGAAGGAGGAGTGAAATGTTTGTTGATCATAAAAAAGTGCATAAAGCTGTGATTGTGACTACAGAGAAGTGAAACAAAAGCTCTCGCTCCTTCCACATTAAAATCATATGACAATCAAAACTGTGATGCTGGCATGGATGTTTACATTTTTGTTGTTTTCCTTAGCAGTCATATAACATTGGCTCTAGATGGATAAATAGGCCTGACCATATGTTCCTGCCATTATAGGCCGGTTTCATTGTTGTCTGTATTAGTATTT